>NC_139627.1:1849308-1859308 GCF_964638095.1 Poromitra crassiceps
GAAATAGGCCACGCCCTCCACTGCCCTGCCTGTCCTGAGACCATAGAGACGCTGCATGAAATAGGCCACGCCCTCCACTGCCCTGCCTCTCGTGAGACCATAGAGACACTGCATGAGATAGGCCACGCCCTCCACTGCCCTGCCTCTCGTGAGACCATAGAGACACTGCATGAAATAGGCCACGCCCTCCACTGCCCTGCCTCTCCTGAGACCATAGAGACACTGCATGAAATAGGCCACGCCCTCCACTGCCCTGCCTCTCCTGAGACCATAGAGACACTGCATGAAATAGGCCACGCCCTCCACTGCCCTGCCTCTCCTGAGACCATAGAGACACTGCATGAGATAGGCCACGCCCTCCACTGCCCTACCTGTCGTGAGACCATAGAGACACTGCATGAGATAGGCCACGCCCTCCACTGCCCTGCCTCTCCTGAGACCATAGAGACACTGCATGAAATAGGCCACGCCCATCACGGGGGAAAGCTCTCCGTTCACTTCCACACACCAGTGTCATATTCCTTGAATTAAACATAGCTAAAAGCTGTTGTGTGGTGGGGCTGCACAGAATGTAAAAAATCGCCAGTTAAAGATTTTTTGTACTCCCGAGGAAAACAAGGAAGCCAATGAGAATTGGCGAAAAGAAAAATGTGGATGTTGCTGTCAATGAAATAAGTTGGAGTGTTCATCTTCCGTATATATGATCTTTGTGTGCAACACGTGACATAGGAGAACGCCAGGATTGTGGGGGGGGGGTTTGTGTTTTCCCCCGTTTTGGGCGTGGTTTCTGAATGATGACGCGGCCGTATCCTGGAAGCAGGCGACTCCTCGGTATGTGGCAGCAGCATGCGGCCAGTCGCAACCTGTTTACGGCGAGGCTGCAGTCACATGGTTGTCTGCGCATGTGTGGGAGTGTCTGCGCATGTGTGGGAGTGTCTACACCTATATATATATGTTGATGATGATGTATAATACTGTGTGAATGTTGCCGTGGTGGTGAGTGCGCTGGCAGTGGACAGTCTATAAATCAAAGTGTTCCACAGTGAAAGAGGAGCGTTACTTGATGAGTGCTCGGGCTGGCTCTGCCTCCAGGGAGGAAGACAGTCAGAGAGATGGGAAGCAGAGCGTGCTCAGGGTCACAGTGTCTGAGGGATGAGACGGATGTGCGAGGACATTGACATGCAAGCACACACAGAGAGAGAGAGAGAGAGAGAGACACAGACAGACAGACAGAGGGACACACACACACACACACAGACACACACACACACACACACACACACAGACACACACACACACACACACACACACACACACACACAGTCACACACACACACACACACACACACACACACACACACACACACACACACACGTCTCAAGAAGAGATCCCTGGCGTTCATGACCTTGGATCAGCCAGCTGGGCTGAAATAACATAAGCAGAGAAGTGGACCTAGCTGACAGCCTGAAGGCTCCTAGGGAGGAGGGTTCACAGGGGGAGGAGGGAGGTTTGCCGGAGGGGCGGGTGGGGTCGGTGGAGCAGCTACAGAAGGAAGGATCAAGTGTATGCCCTGTGACTATATCTAATTTAGGTCTATATCATGTCTATCTAAAGATCTATTCATCTATCTACAGATGATCTAAAGATATGTGAGTGAATAGATCAGTAGAACACCAAAAAGTCATACGGAATAGACACACAGACAGACAGACAGACACACAGACAGACAGACACACAGACAGACAGACAGACAGACAGACAGACACACAGACAGACAGACAGACAGACACACAGACAGACAGACAGACAGACACACAGACAGACAGACACACAGACAGACAGACAGACAGACAGACAGACAGACAGACACACAGACAGACAGACAGACAGACAGACAGACAGACACACAGACAGACAGACACACAGACAGACAGACAGACAGACAGACAGACAGACACACAGACAGACAGACAGACAGACAGACAGACAGACACACAGACAGACAGACAGACACACAGACAGACAGACAGACAGACAGACAGACAGACAGACACACAGACAGACAGACAGACAGACAGACAGACAGACAGACAGACAGACACAGACAGACAGACAGACAGACAGACAGATCTCGCACCTTGCCCAGCTGCAGGTCAGAGATGGAGCAGGCGTCGATGAAGGCCTGGGCGATGACAGACAGACAGGCGTCCATGTGGTCCGTCTTGTCAATGTCAAACACAAACTGAGGGTTCTTCAGAATGTTCACCCAGAAACGCAGAGGTAAGCTGCACAGCAGGAGGGAGGGGAGGAGAAACGCAGAGGTAAGCTGCACAGCAGGAGGGAGGGGAGGGGAGGAGACGCAATCAACGCCTCGCACTTAGAACACAACAACTTGACCAAGAACACTTCCAAACTCCGCGTCGCCCGCGCCATCTTACCTGTTGGTCTTCCAGATGTGCAGGGTGTCCGGGTCTGTGATGCCCCGTTTGTCGGCCTGCTCCTCCAGGAAGTCGAAGAAGTATTTGATGGCCAGAGGGGGGCGCTCCGGAGGGATGCTGAGGATGGCCTGAAACAGGTCATCCAGGAACTTCTGCAGGGTTCCCTGTGGAGCAGCAAGAAGAAGGAGGACTCGGTCTCGTCACATGTAGGAATTCTATTCCTGAATCTAATATGGACCCAGAAGGGAGGAAAAAAAAACATGGAACAGGAGAAAGATGATAGCGTGGTGGATGGAGTTTGCTGAGACTGCGATATAAAGAAAAGTCTATTTGTGGTGCCGACTGGATAAGGAGTCTCATGTTCCTGGTGCTAGAGGGGGTGTGAATGTGGGGTCACCTTGGTGCTAGAGGGGGTGTGAATGTGGGGTCACCTTGGTGCTAGAGGGGGTGTGAGTGTGGGGTCACCTTGGTGCTAGAGGGGGTGTGAATGTGGGGTCACCTTGGTGCTAGAGGGGGTGTGAATGTGGGGTCACCTTGGTGCTAGAGGGGGTGTGAGTGTGGGGTCACCTTGGTGCTAGAGGGGGTGTGAATGTGGGGTCACCTTGGTGCTAGAGGGGGTGTGAATGTGGGGTCACCTTGGTGCTAGAGGGGGTGTGAGTGTGGGGTCACCTTGGTGCTAGAGGGGGTGTGAGTGTGGGGTCACCTTGGTGCTAGAGGGGGTGTGAATGTGGGGTCACCTTGGTGCTAGAGGGGGTGTGAGTGTGGGGTCACCTTGGTGCTAGAGGGGGTGTGAATGTGGGGTCACCTTGGTGCTAGAGGGGGTGTGAATGTGGGGTCACCTTGGTGCTAGAGGGGGTGTGAATGTGGGGTCACCTTGGTGCTAGAGGGGGTGTGAATGTGGGGTCACCTTGGTGCTAGAGGGGGTGTGAATGTGGGGTCACCTTGGTGCTAGAGGGGGTGTGAATGTGGGGTCACCTTGGTGGACAGCAGGCGCGTCAGGTAGATCTCAGGCAGGACCTTCTTGCGGTGGCTCTGCCTGTGTGACCTCTTGCCGTCTATTAGATCGTCGTGAGGTAGGACCTGGAACAGCGGGGGGGTCAAAGGTCAGCGTACTGCACGCAGTGCCAAGCAATAAACCACCTCCTGAGTAGCTACATAGACCGTCTGGTGTCTGGTGTCTCCATTTTCAGAGTGGAATCTTCTGGTGAGTGTGTTAGACACACAGAACCCTGAATCTTCTGGTGAGTGTGTCAGACACACAGAACCCTGAATCTTCTGGTGAGAGTGTCAGACACACAGAACCCTGAATCTTCTGGTGAGTGTGTCAGACACACAGAACCCTGAATCTTCTGGTGAGTGTGTCAGACACACAGAACCCTGAATCTTCTGGTGAGTGTGTCAGACACACAGAACCCTGAATCTTCTGGTGAGTGTGTCAGACACACAGAACCCTGAATCTTCTGGTGAGTGTGTCAGACACACAGAACCCTGAATCTTCTGGTGAGTGTGTCAGACACACAGAACCCTGAATCTTCTGGTGAGTGTGTCAGACACACAGAACCCTGAATCTTCTGGTGAGTGTGTCCTGAAACCACATCAGGGGGTTTTGGAGGCTGAACAACATTATGGAATTTGGGAAGTGTCGGCTAAGTGTTGGGAAATTCAGAGGATTTTCTCAGGTTGCTGTACAACGTTATCACATGTCTGACCTGCTCACACAGGTCTGACCTGCTCACACAGGTCTGACCTGCTCACACAGGTCTGACCTGCTCACACATGTCTGACCTGCTCACACAGGTCTGACCTGCTCACACAGGTCTGACCTGCTCACACAGGTCTGACCTGCTCACACAGGTCTCAATAGGGGCGGGTAGGATAAAGACTCGTATTCCACCTTCTCCTGTCGATAAAGGACGACAAAGTCATCCTCTCAAATTAACTATTCATCCAGCAAAACCTGTTCCAAGGAACTCATTATTCTAGAGTCAAGAAGGGCCCATATCTCAGCCTGACTTTTATAAAGGGGGCTTAGTGCTGTCATGTCCTCTCAGCAGCTTCTCCTGTTCACCTCCGTTCACCTCCGTGCTCTCTGTCGTCAGGCTCACCAACACTGGCACACACACAGGAAGTCACTCGCTACAGGAACAACTCACAGACACCAGAGACGTACGTACGTGCTCACAAGTGTTTTGATCACCACTATGAGGCGACGTACGTACGTGCTCACAAGTGTTTTGATCACCACTATGAGGCGACGTACGTATGTGCTCACAAGTGTTTTGATCACCACTATGAGGCGACGTACGTACGTGCTCACAAGTGTTTTGATCACCACTATGAGGCGACGTACGTACGTGCTCACAAGTGTTTTGATCACCACTATGAGGCGACGTACGTGCTCACAAGAGTGTTTTGATCACCACTATGAGGTGACGTACGTGCTCACAAGAGTGTTTTGATCACCACTATGAGGCGACGTACGTGCTCACAAGAGTGTTTTGATCACCACTATGAGGCGACGTACGTACGTGCTCACAAGTGTTTTGATCACCACTATGAGGCGACGTACGTACGTGCTCACAAGTGTTTTGATCACCACTATGAGGCGACATACGTGCTCACAAGAGTGTTTTGATCACCACTATGAGGCGACGTACGTACGTGCTCACAAGTGTTTTGATCACCACTATGAGGCGACGTACGTACGTGCTCACAAGTGTTTTGATCACCACTATGAGGCGACGTACGTACGTGCTCACAAGTGTTTTGATCACCACTATGAGGCGACGTACGTACGTGCTCACAAGTGTTTTGATCACCACTATGAGGCGACGTACGTACGTGCTCACAAGTGTTTTGATCACCACTATGAGGCGACGTACGTGCTCACAAGAGTGTTTTGATCACCACTATGAGGCGACGTACGTGCTCACAAGAGTGTTTTGATCACCACTATGAGGCGACGTACGTGCTCACAAGAGTGTTTTGATCACCACTATGAGGCAACGTACGTGCTCACAAGAGTGTTTTGATCACCACTATGAGGCGACGTACGTGCTCACAAGAGTTTTGATCACCACTATGAGGCGACATACGTGCTCACAAGTGTTTTGATCACCACTATGAGGCGACGTACGTGCTCACAAGAGTTTTGATCACCACTATGAGGCGACATACGTGCTCACAAGTGTTTTGATCACCACTATGAGGCGACGTACGTGCTCACAAGAGTGTTTTGATCACCACTATGAGGCGACGTACGTGCTCACAAGAGTGTTTTGATCACCACTATGAGGCGACGTACGTGCTCACAAGAGTTTTGATCACCACTATGAGGCGACGTATGTTGCTCACAAGAGTTTTGATCACCACTATGAGGCGACGTACGTACGTGCTCACAAGTGTTTTGATCACCACTATGAGGCGACGTGTGCAACATCAAAGGGACTCACCAAGTGTACATACTTCTCCGTGTCCAAGTCTTTGACTAGAGAGAGAGAGAGAGAGAGAGAGAGAGAGAGAGAGAGAGAGAAGAGAGAGAGAGAGAGAGAGAGAGAGAGAGAGAGAGAGAGAGAGAGAGAGAGAGAGAGAGAGAGGGGGAGAGCATGAAACAATGAGCAATCAGCAAGGTGGAGAGCTGAGAGAACGAGAGGAGACAGGAGGAGGGCACACAGAGGAGTGTGACCGATAAGAGAGAGATGGGGGGGAGAGGGGGAGATTGACAGGAGAGCGAGGGAGATAGAGACAGTACACGAGAGAGAGAGAGACAGAGAGAGAGAGAGACAGGAGAGACAGGAGAGAGAGAGAGAGAGAGAGAGAGAGACAGGAGAGACAGGAGAGAGAGAGAGAGAGAGAGAGAGAGAGAGTGATTAAGGTGGACGGTGGGAGGGGAGGGGAGGGGGGGGGGCTGTCTCTGAGGGAATGAAAGAGAGAGATTAGGAGTGAAAGGAGAGAGAGAGAGAAAAGAGGGCGATTAGGAGAGACAGACACACACAGTCTATGATTGGTTCTGGAGCCACAATGTAATGAGATGGTAATGCTCAGCCAACGTTGGGGGAGAGCATTAAACCATGCTGGTTTATATATAGAGCTAAACACAAACACACACACATGCACACACACACACACACACGCACGGGCGCATACGCACACACACACACACACGCACACTCACACTCACACAGCTGTAGTTTTCTCTCTCATTCACATGCAGGCACATATGAACACATACTGAATAACTGAATACAGACATACTGTACATCCATTCAATTACATCAATTGATGTAATTGATTTTTATCAGATGCAAAAAAAAAAAAACATGATATCGGCATTATATATCGCCATCGGTTGCCCTGCTCTCTCTCTAAATATTGGCATCGGCCATTGAAAAGCCCATATCGGTCGACCCCTAACCTTGACCATCATGACTAAATGCCTAACCCTAAGCCTAGCCCTAACCTAAACCCAAATCTAACCTAACACTTAAAACCAAGTCTTAACCTTCAAACAGACCTTTGAAGGTGTGTGAGAAAGTGAGGACCGCCCAAAATGTCCTCTTTCCTAAAATGTCGTCACTACCCAGTTATAAAACTCAAACTGGTTCTCACTAAGGTACCTGTACATAGACACACACACACACACACGCACGCACACGCACACACACACACACACACACGTCACACACACACACACACACACACACGCACACACACAAACACACACACACACACGTCACACACACACACACGTCACACACACACACACACACACACTCCAGCCCAGTGCAACCACATGGCGAACATGCTCTGGTTACAGCAGACTCTGCCAGCTGATGCTCTGGCCCGGCGGGCCTGGTGCTGGTCCAGACCCCCCCTCTGATCACAGGCAGGCAGGACGGTGCTTCACATTATCCAGGCTCATTATAGCCGCTTGGTGCTTTGAACCTCCAGCCAGGTTTGGCCCACATCAGCCTAGTTCTGGCCCGGTATGAATGAGAGGACAGGCTTTGATGGACAGAGCCTGAGCAGGCGTGAGGCTCTGGTCTGGTACTGATTATATAAGGTAGACCCAGTGGACACAAATGGACAAACCCATTAAGGCTGCATGTAAACGCATCTGTCGACAGGGAGAGCCGTTATATTCAATGTTGAGGCCAACGCATCTGTCGACAGGGAGAGCCGTTATATTCAATGTTGAGGCCGTACATTTAAACAGGGAGAGCCGTTATATTCAATGTTGAGGCCAACGCATCTGTCGACAGGGAGAGCCGTTATATTCAATGTTGAGGCCGTACATTTAAACAGGGAGAGCCGTTATATTCAATGTTGAGGCCGTACATTTAAGCCAACTTCCACTTTTCCCCTAAACGTTGACGACACTTGCTAATGGAACAGATCTCCAGCGTGGAGGTGTGTCTGGAGGCGGAGACAGTAGCGCACCTGTGTGTGAAGCCGGGCAGCCTACGTGTTGTGACTGATGAGGTGTGAGTGTGTGAGTGTGTCGGCTGAAGGGGGAGGAGGGTGTGGGCGTGGGCGTGTTTATACGGGCGTATCGTGTTCACGTGATGAAGTGGGCATGTGCGGTTTCCTGCAATCGAGTGAGTTGCGTATATTTATTTATCTAAGTGTGGGGCGAGCCTGCGTGACAAGGGGACAGGGTGTGTGTGTGTGTGTGTGTGTGTGTGTGTGTGTGTGAAGGTGACGTACGTCTCCCCAGGGTGTCATCTCTCTTGTCTTTCATGCTCATGGCGAGCGAGGCACCCTCTGGAATCTGTGGAGGGGAGGAGGGAGGGAGGGAGGAGGGAGGGAGGGAGGAGGGAGAGAGAGAGGGAGGGAGGGAGGGAGGGAGGGAGGGAGAGAGGGCGACAAAGGGCACAGGGTCAAGGGTGAGCTGGAGAGCACCACACCAGCGTCATTAAGCGTGCCCTCTAGGGGAGCGTGGTGTTGAGTGGTACGTGTGTGTGTGTGTGTGTGTGTGCATGCATGTGTGTGTGTGTGTGTGTGCGTGTGCATGCATGTGTGTGTGTGTGTGTGTGTGTGTGTGTGTGTGTGTGTGTGTGTGTGTGTGCCTCTAGAGTGGCAGCGAGTCAGCGGGAGACTGGCTAGGCTCATTAAAGTCAACCCGGGGTGAAATGGATTGAACAGCCTGGCCAGTGAACCCAGACTGTCAGTACAGGCTGCAGCTCACCGCTTTCACAGCTCCCCTCCCCACGGCTCAGCCTAAACTAAACAGAGCACTTAACAAGTACAGGTAACAGGTCAAAGGTCGAGGGGTCACCTGACGTCTGTTTACTCGGGCACAAATGAACACAGACATAGGCAAACACACAAAGGCGACATACCGAGGTGTACATTCTTAAGGGGAAACCTTGACATTTTGAACTGTCCTTCAGGAGGTCACCATGTTGTGAGAGAAAAGATGCCTAAAACTGTTTGCAATTGCTCTTTGAAAACAAGGAGCACAGTTCGCTATATGCAAAATGCACTGTGATTTCATAACAATCACTAATAAATAGGGAATTCATCATTAGTTGATATTTACTTATTAGGGTGAAACAACTAGTTGATGGTTAGTTTATTAGCTGTGGCCAGCACGGCCACAGTGATGTGGTGCACTCTGCGGCGTGGCCCCACACGAACACTGCCCTATTTACAGGACGGATTCCAACACACACGAACACAATCAACATCCACAATCCTATGACATCATCAGTGATGTCATAAACACACACACGCACGGGACGGGAGAGGGTGAGAAGAGGATCGGGTTTTACAGAATGTAGGGAAACAGTGGATGGATAAATCCAGAAGGAGGCGGTAATGCAACATAAAGGATGCCAACTGTCATAAAACACCACAGAAGAAGAAGAACAATGCCCAAACAGAAGGGATCAGTGCACAGCAGCGCACACATCAACAACACTCCAGGTTGAGTGCTGACGTGACGTGGAAGCCTATGCGACACTGTGTGTAGTTCTGGATCAGTTTAGCACAAGCTTTTTACTTCTAGGGCTCGCATTTACGTGGTCCTCATGTGTGAAGATTATCCGGCTGAACACTGGTTCGCGTTTGATTAAGCTTGCGTTGCCCAGAGACCTTATTTGAAGCATCGCGCCAAAAACCCATTCAAAAATTCCATAGGCAGAAACAGTGAAGAACCATGAAGTCCGACTACAAAAATACGTCATCCCTGCGGCTCTCTATTACCACTGGGTCAGTACATCAAAAATTGTGTTTCAGTGACCCCAGTGGTCATTAAAAGGAAAATGAGATTTTGAGTGCTAGAAACTAGCAAAGATGACGCTTGCACTTGCACTTGCCCTTGCACTGGGGGTAAGACATGGTCCGTGGTCTCCCCTGAAGTCTGCTCCAAGCACCTCTGTCCCATCATCCCCTCTGCCTGGCACAGTACCTGGATCTTCAGCTTCACCCAAGTTCAATAGAGCAGAGCTTTATTTTGGCCGAGGCTGTGGCAGATGTTTTGTGAAGATGACCCCCATATGGCACCCGGCATGTTTCAAACCTCTCCAGTAAAAATGGTCCTTATCGCAAGCCTCAACAC
>NC_139627.1:1861808-1864308 GCF_964638095.1 Poromitra crassiceps
AAGTGTGGAGGAGGATGTGACCTCCGTGACCTCCGTGACCTCTGACCGACCTGTGGCTTGGCCTCGATATTCTCCCGCAGCAGCCACTCCTCGTTGAGTGGTGTAGCGGGCCTTTCCTGTGATGGCGTCTATGGAGCCTTTGTTGATCTGCTGCTTGATGGCACACAGCAGCAGGAAGAAGGGCTCGCCCACTGTTTCCTGGAGAGAACAGCAACACAATCAAAGGTGCACTTTAGCACCAGGATGCTATTTTACAGTAAGGCTAGGAGGCTATCTGGCTTCATTTCATTTGACTCGGAATTCGGAAGTCTCCGCTGGGAATGACGTCACAACCCGAGTTGACTGCGTTCCAGTAAAACAGTCTGGAAAACCAGCCAGGGTTAGCCCCTAGCCAGGGCTAGCCACTGTTAGCAATAACAGTGGCAGATAACAATGCATTTCGCTGTATTTTGCGCAAAACACCGTAGCAACATGTCCACAGATAGAAGTTAGACAGTATTGTGTGTATGACTGATTTGTGCCCCGCTGGTACATTTTGTGTACGTTTCTAATTTTCCTATTACGATAATTTGTGCATTCTTAGTCCGGATGATGAAATTATGCCCAGGTGTATTTTTGGGGGGTGTATTACAAAAATGCTCACCACTCTTCCTGTTAGGGCCGTTTCCTGTCCCCCTGTAGAGGAAATAGATCCTAAAACCAGGTTAGGTACAAAAGGTGGACTCTTGGTCCTTTTTTTTGGGCCTCCAGCAATTTATTTACATAGAGCGTGCCACAAATCATGCTCTCATCCTGGACTGAAGACCTTGGAATTGTATTGGGGATTTTTGTTGAAAGCAAAAAAAAAAAAGCAGCAAAAAACTGTTGCAGCCAATCTTCAACATACACCCCAGGCTCTGACTCCCATCCCCCCCCCCCCCCCCATTTTTCATTGGCATTTGTGGAACAGACAATAATTAATTCTTTGTGCTTTTTACACACCAGCATGTACCCAGCATGCCAGGGACATACAGCATTTTAAAGGGTTTAAATTCTGAGTAGGAATGAAATGTTGGTCCCGATGATGAGGACTGAATCTACTAAAAAAAATGGAACGATTACGTTCAACGCATTCCACACATTCCAGAGGTTCAACAATGTGAGAAGCAACATGGTATAACATGGGTTTTGGGAACTTTCATTCCCACAGGGCACATGAGTTAATGAGACACACATATAAGACATTAAGTGCTAATAAACAGTATATTACTACTTGCTTTTCACTACTGTTGATGCGGGAGCTGTCATCTTGGATCTTGAGGTCGGGCTTGTGAGGTTCCCCCAAGTTCCCCAGTGCAAATGGAATGAGGGCATTAGCTAAGAGAACACACACACACACACACACACACACACACACACACACACACACACACACACACACACACACACACACACACACACACACACACACACACACTCACACACAAAGCCTTCCATCCTCACCCTTGAGGTAGCTGTACATGCAGATGGACATCCAGTTGGTCAGCATCTTCTCCACCACAGACTCGGTGCGGCGCAGCATCAGTTTGGGGGTTCTTGAGAAGCCGACGCGTCAATCAGGTCCACCAGCAGGTCCTTCATGATGCTGGTGTAGTACTCGAGCTTACCATGGAGGGCGATGGTGACAAAAACAAAAACATGCCAGTGTGTGGTCACTGAGGATTCAAAAATAACTCTGTTTACAGGAACAGCAACAAGGCTAGTCCCCCCCCCCCCCCCCTCCCTCCACAACCTGTGACTGCAGAGCCAAATGAAAAGTCTGATCTAAAGCAGGGAGTGTCTGGCTGAGTAAATCCAGAGGTGCTGGCCTGGGGATTTCCATAACAAAGCCTCTTTAATCCAGGAGAAAGGAGCAACATGAGTCTTGGTGCTGACGTGGAGATGGTCTGGGATGTGGTCTTTATGAGTCTTGGTGCTGACGTGGAGATGGTCTGGGATATGGTCTTGCCCTGGAATTTCTCTCTGGCCTTTAAAGATCCTCCACAATGACTGGCTGGTTTTGGGCTGAGACAGCAACAATGACTGGCTGGTTTTAGGCTGAGGCAGCAACAATGACTGGCTGGTTTTAGGCTGAGACAGCAACAATGACTGGCTGGTTTTAGGCTGAGGCAGCAACAATGACTGGCTGGTTTTAGGCTGAGACAGCAACAATGACTGGCTGGTTTTAGGCTGAGGCAGCAACAATGACTGGCTGGTTTTAGGCTGAGACAGCAACAATGACTGGCTGGTTTTAGGCTGAGGCAACAACAATGACTGGCTGGTTTTAGGCTGAGACAGCAACAATGACTGGCTGGTTTTAGGCTGAGACAGCAACAATGACTGCTGGTTTTAGGCTGAGACAGCAACAATGACTGGCTGGTTTTAGGCTGAGACAGCAACAATGACTGGCTGGTTTTAGGCTGAGGCAACAACAATGACTGGCTGGTTTTAGGCTGAGACAGCAACAATGACTGGCTGGTTT
>NC_139627.1:1869308-1874589 GCF_964638095.1 Poromitra crassiceps
ACTCTGTAGGTTACTATAGGTTCACAGGGTGGGCGGAGCTAACACAACAGACTCACTCTGTAGGTTACTGTAGGTTCACAGGGTGGGCGGAGCTAACACAATAGACTCACTCTGATAGGTTACTGTAGGTTCACAGGGTGGGCGGAGCTAACACAATAGACTCACTCTGTAGGTTACTGTAGGTTCACAGAGTGGGCGGAGCTAACACAACAGACTACTCACTCTGTAGGTTACTGTAGGTTCACAGGGTAGGCGGAGCTAACACAACAGACTCAGTCTGCAGGTTACTGTAGGTTCACAGGGTGGGCGGAGCTAACACAATAGACTCACTCTGTAGGTTACTGTAGGTTCACAGGGTGGGCGGAGCTAACACAACAGACTCACTCTGATAGGTTACTGTAGGTTCACAGGGTAGGCGGAGCTAACACAACAGACTCACTCTGATAGGTTACTGTAGGTTCCTGACAACTCTTGTGTGAAGTAGGATAACAAGCTGTTTACAGTCCGATGACATCTCATATGCAGCTATTTATTATTATTATTCGCCAAATGTAGTCTGGATCTAAAACACCTTCAGATCAGATCAGATCAGATCAGATCAGCTCCACCTCCATTCTCGCCTCAATTGGACTGTAAACAAGAAGCGCGGCGCACAGAAGTGGAAGTGTTGGCGCTGACATCCAGTCTACAGTCTGTCTCATTAGACCGTCTTATCATCTGGGGTGCTCAGAGTGAGCAGACACAAACACACACATAGACACACACACATAGACACACACACACACACACACACACACACACACACACACACACACACACACACACACACACACACACACACACACACACAGTATAACAAGGACACACAGGCAAAAATGCACAATATGCTATTTTTTTTTTACTCCTCATCAACAACCTTAATATAAGAAGCGTCAGAGTGACCCAGTTGAGAAGCAGAAGGGAGTGAAAAAGGAGCCAAATGGAGGCACTCTGTCTGGAGCAAAGCAGAATGTCTACTACTGTATATATATATATATATATATATATATATATATATATATATATATATATACATATATAGCAAGCTAATGGCTTAACCCTTTACCTGCCAGTCCTGCAGGAGCGGGTGGGTCTCCGGCACAGCTCGAGGGCCATGCCATCGTTCTCATAAAGGGTAGGCTGGACCAGACTCTTCTCATAGTCAGAAGAACACATCTGAAACACACACACACACACACACACACACACACACACACACACAAACACACATGCACGCACGCACACACACACACACAACACACACACACACACACGCGCGCGCGCGCGCACGCGCACACACACACACAGAGAGTCAGGGTCGAACACAGAGAAAACTCCAATAGAGTGCCTAAGTCACACCCTCTTCCGGGTTTGGCGTGGGGGCCTAAAATATTTAATTCCCCATTCATTCTCCCATATATGTTTTCGTTATATCCTTATAAAACCCTCCCCCCCCCCTCCCCAATGTTTTAGCCAATACCCCCTGCTGTCCCGGTCGTTGCTCCACCCCCTCTGCCGATCGGGGGAGAGTTGTAGACTAGCACATGCTTCCTCCGATTCATGTGCAGTCACCGGCCGCTTCTTTTCCACCTGACAGCGAGGAGTTTCACCAGCAGAACGTAGCACGTGGCAGGATCATGCTATTCCCCCCCAGTTCCCCTCCCCCCTGAACAGGCGCCCAACCGACCAGAGGAGGCACTAGTGCAGCAACCAGTTACACACACCCTTAATCTGGCTTCCCACCTGCAGAGATGGACAATATGGACGCCCGACCAAGCCGGAGGGAACCTGCAACCCTCATGTTGCTACACAGACACCTCGTTATATCCTTATGAAATGAGTTTTACTTGGTCAAACCAAGCAATTCAGCTTTCAGAATACGAGAGACCATAGAACCTTTCACTAGAGAACCTTTCACTAGAGAACCTTTCACTAGAGAACCTTTCACTAGAGAACATTTCACTAGAGAACCTTTCACTAGAGAACCTTTCACTAGAGAACATTTCACTAGAGAACCTTTCACTAGAGAACCTTTCACTAGAGAACCTTCGCTAGAGACCTTTCACTAGAGAACATTTCACTAGAGAACATTTCACTAGAGAACATTTCACTAGAGAACCTTTCACTAGAGGACATTTCACTAGAGAACCTTTCACTAGAGAACCTTTCACTAGAGAACCTTTCACTAGAGAGAACCTTTCACTAGAGAACCTTTCACTAGGACAAAAGAAGATTCTATTGTCTCTCCTGATTGTGAATATACCTGAATCTCTTGGCTTGACCAAGGCTAACCATTTTCTTTTACAAGCATTTTATGAAACGTCTATGGGAGAAATGAATGTGGACTGAAATCTCTTAGGCCCCGGCCGAACCCGAAAGAGGGTGTGACTTTGGCGCTCTATCCAAAGTGGGGATCCAGTCATAAACGTGGTGAGATTGACACACAAGGACGGGGCGCTGAGAGGCCCAGACGTGAGCTGGCCTTCAGACTCTGGCAGGAGATTTGCAGAGTGGAACGAAAGGTTCTGAGAGCGTCTTCAACAGGCCCCTGAAAAGCCTCCGACTTGACCATGAAAAAGGCAACAGGACACCGGGACATGAGAACGTCATGAGAACGTCATGAGTGTTGATGCTTTTACAGGCAGCCAGGAGGCCTTCCTTCCTTCAGCTCTCTCACTCTCACTTTCCAGACAGCTACATTTGGCTCGCGTTGGAACTACGTCTTCACGGCCTGTTTTGTGTTTTGTGTTTTGTGTTCTGTGTGTGTGACTGTGAGTCGACTCCAAATGGAAAAGACACAAGTGTGTAAGAAACATGTCTTGTCGGTCAACAGTGACGGTTTGGCCTGTGTGTGTGTGTGTGTGTGTGTGTGTGTGTGTGTGTGTGTGTGTGTGTGTGTGTGTGTGTGTGTGTGTGGCCAGCAGCCAGCATCTGTTTTGCTGCCTCAGTGGGAAAGCGAAGAGAGACAGTATTGAGGTAACGACACTTGTATTTATGTTCCCCTCTGTGCAGCTTTTCAACACTCTCTCCCCTCGCTTCCTTCACGACCGATAACACCGTCGGCCGTCTGCTACAACAAAACCGTGGTTGTGTAACAGCGTGTGTGTGTGTGTGTGTGTGTGTGTGTGTGTGTGTGTGTGTGTGTGTGTGTGTGTGTGTGTAACAGCGTTGTGTAACAGCGTGTCTACTTGCTAAACAGCGTGGGCGTGTGTGAGCGAGGGAAAGACTAGTGTCTTGAGAAAGAGGGGAAAGTTGCCTTGTCTCAGTGCCCGCCATTGTCTGTCTTGCCTGAAAGCCCCATGCCTGTGGTTGAGTCTGTCTGTATCGGTGGGAGAACATCCACCCACACTAACCCCTAAACCTCCACCCACAGATAGACCACAGTCTACCTTTAGGGTGGATCGCACCGTCTGAAAAATGCTTACCTATAGAGAACACACACGTTCATTCTCCTCCCAGGTGCCAAAGCCAGCTACAGTTCCCTACATATCTATGTTTCAAAGTTCCAAGGTGATTTTTTTTTTGTCCTGCATATTACTTACAGTGCAGCACGGCGCTCTGGGACACGGTGAATTGGGACATGCAGGACAAAAAAAGGTTAAAACCCCGTTGAGAAAAATGGCCCTGTCAATCTGCTGATTTAAGATCTGATACTGTAGCTGGAGCATCTGGGGTAGTGGAGAGGTAAAAGCACTCGCCTAACACCGCAAGTCCCCCGTAGCGGCACTTGGTCACACGTTCCCACAGACACAATTGGCCGTGTCTGCGGGTGGGAAGCCGGGTGGGGTATGAGTCCAGGTCAGTGGTCGCTGCACTAGCGCCTCCTCTGGTCGGTCGGTCAGTCGAGGAGCCTGTTCAGAGGGGAGGGGGACTGTGGGCGGAATAGCGTGATCCTCCCACGTGCTACGTCCTCCTGGTGAAACTCCTCCTCGCTCTCAGGTGAAAAAAAGCGGCTGGCGACTGCACATGTGTCGGAGGAAGCATGTGCTAGTCTACGGCTCTCCCCAGATCGGCAGAGGGGTGGAGCAACGAACAGGATAGGTAGGAGTACAATTGGGAGAAAATGGGAGGGGAAAAAATCTGATAGCTGTGATACACTTTGGCTGCGTTGTGAGCGGCTAGTAGTTCCCTGTGAAGTGGACTGCACAGGGGTATTCAGCTATATTACTTCACATGGCTGAACACCCTGTGAAGTGGACTGCACAGGGGTATTCAGCTATATTACTTCACATGGCTGAACACCCTGTGAAGTGGACTGCACAGGGTATTCAGCTATATTACTTCACATGGCTGAAGACCCTGTGAAGTGGACTGCACAGGGTATTCAGCTATATTACTTCACATGGCTGAAGACCCTGTGAAGTGGACTGCACAGGGTATTCAGCTATATTACTTCACATGGCTGAACACCCTGTGAAGTGGACTGCACAGGGTATTCAGCTATATTACTTCACATGGCTGAAGACCCTGTGAAGTGGACTGCACAGGGTATTCAGCTATATTACTTCACATGGCTGAAGACCCTGTGAAGTGGACTGCACAGGGTATTCAGCTATATTACTTCACATGGCTGAAGGACCCTGTGAAGTGGACTGCACAGGGTATTCAGCTATATTACTTCACATGGCTGAAGACCCTGTGAAGTGGACTGCACAGGGTATTCAGCTATATTACTTCACATGGCTGAAGACCCTGTGAAGTGGACTGCACAGGGTATTCAGCTATATTACTTCACATGGCTGAATACCCTGTGAAGTGGACTCCACAGGGTATTCAGCTATATTACTTCACATGGCTGAAGACCCTGTGAAGTGGACTGCACAGGGTATTCAGCTATATTACTTCACATGGCTAAAGACCCTGTGAAGTGGACTGCACAGGGTATTCAGCTATATTACTTCACATGGCTGAATACCCTGTGAAGTGGACTCCACAGGGTATTCAGCTATATTACTTCACATGGCTGAAGACCCTGTGAAGTGGACTGCACAGGGTATTCAGCTATATTACTTCACATGGCTGAAGACCCTGTGCGGTCCCGCTTCGAAGGGGGACTACTAGCTGATCGGAACGCAGCCGTGTGTAAAAGTGGGAGTATTTGTTGCGTTATTTGCCCTTTCTATTTGACCAGATTTGATTCTTTTGCATTTTGCTTGTTCTCTTATATGAATTTGATCTTTTGATCTGTCTTTTTTTATCAGCCTTTCGATGTAAAGCACTTGGAGGTGCATGTTGCGTATGA
>NC_139627.1:1874789-1877289 GCF_964638095.1 Poromitra crassiceps
TATCCAAACTGATTGATCTAGCCAGTGTACACTACTGAACTATCCAAACTGATTAGCCAGTGTACACTACTGAACTATCCAAACTGATCTAGCCAGTGTACCTACTGAACTATCAAACTGATCTAGCCAGTGTACACTCTGAACTATCCAAACTGATGCCAGTGTACACTACTGAACTATCCAAACTGATGCCAATGTACACTACTGAACTATCCATCATCGTCTGCTAGCCAGTGTACACTACTGAACTATCCATCATCGTCTGCTAGCCAGTGTACACTACTGAACTATCCATCATCGTCTGCTAGCCAGTGTACACTACTGAACTATCCAAACTGATGCAGTGTACACTACTGAACTATCCATCATCGTCTGCTAGCCAGTGTACACTACTGAACTATCCATCATCGTCTGCTAGCCAGTGTACACTACTGAACTATCCATCATCGTCTGCTAGCCAGTGTACACTACTGAACTATCCAAACTGATTGCCAACTATTTTGATAATCGATTAATTGGTTTGAGTAAAGTCAAAATGATCTGATTCCAGTTTCTCAAATGTGAATATCTTCTTGTTGTTTCTTCACTCCTCTATGACAGTAAACTGGACATCTTTGGTGGACATGACAAGAGACGGCGTTACTGTGCTCTTATGTGAAAAAAGATTAATGCACTTTAATGCCAAAACAAGTTCCTATATGTTACATAACATAATGGCGAATAAATGATATCTGATTCTGATTCTGATTTGAGGATGTCATCTTGAGCTTTGGGAAACAGCGATCAACATTTGCCATTTTCTGACATTTGATAGACCAAACAACTCATCGATTGTTCTATCTATCTATGCTATGCTATGTTGTGTTCTTCTGCTTATTTGCTTAATATTGCATTTACTACTGTTTATTTTATGCTATGTGTGTTCTGTGAGCGAGCTACTGTAACTTGTCCCAATTTCCCCCCGGGGATCATTAAAGTCTTTCTGATTCTGATTCTGATTCATCGAGAAAACAATCAATGGATTAATCGTTAGCTGCAACCCTACCACCTACCCACAGTGCACAGCAGCAGCAGCACTACAGTACCTACCCACAGTGCACAGCAGCACGCAGCACTACAGTACCTACCCACAGTGCACAGCAGCAGCAGCACGCAGCACTACCTACCCACAGTGCACAGCAGCAGCAGCACGCAGCACTACCTACCCACAGTGCACAGCAGCAGCAGCACGCAGCACTACAGTACCTACCCACAGTGCACAGCAGCAGCAGCACTACAGTACCTACCCACAGTGCACAGCAGCACGCAGCACTACAGTACCTACCCACAGTGCACAGCAGCAGCAGCACGCAGCACTACAGTACCTACCCACAGTGCACAGCAGCAGCAGCACGCAGCACTACAGTACCTACCCACAGTGCACAGCAGCAGCAGCACTACAGTACCTACCCACAGTGCACAGCAGCAGCAGCACTACAGTACCTACCCACAGTGCACAGCAGCAGCAGCAGCAGCACTACAGTACCTACCCACAGTGCACAGCAGCAGCAGCACTACAGTACCTACCCACAGTGCACAGCAGCAGCACAGCATACAGTACCTACCCACAGTGCACAGCAGCAGCAGCACTACAGTACCTACCCACAGTGCACAGCAGCAGCAGCACTACAGTACCTACCCACAGTGCACAGCAGCAGCAGCATGCAGCACTACCTACCCACAGTGCACAGCAGCAGCAGCACGCAGCACACCACGATGGACACCACAATGGCCATCTCACTGCCGCCCAGCTGCACCTTCGCTATGGTGTGACGAAAGTTACCCACTTGCACCTAGAGACAGAGAGAGAGACACACACACACACACACACACACACACACACACACACACACACACACACACACACACACACACACACACACAGTCTTACATTACTCTGTCACTTTTGGGGTATTTACATAGACCTACATGCATTCTGTGGAGCTAACCATAAGCACTACTTGCCTAAAACTAACCTCAACTTTTTTTCTTGATCAAGTTTTTTTCATTTTTTCTCCAATTTTCTCCCCAATTGTACTTTCCCCTGCCTACTGTCACATTTTTTTTTTTTTTTTTTTATGATTAGAAGTTTTTATTATTTTCGTTAGACAAGCAAAACAGACATCCATCACAGGTAACAGCTTCCTGTTAACACTAGACAACAAAATAAAATAAAAAGACAGCAAAACACAACATATTGGTGATGTACAGAAAAGTAAAAGATCAAAAATACAGCCTGACCGTCATAAATTGGCAATTTATGTTCATCTGAGCTAGAGATGCCACTATTTTTCAATATATGCGTGATAATGCCCCCATTTCAAATTATATTCGTCCACCTTATCAAGCAGCCTGTATGATAGTTGTTCAAGGGCAGCCAGCTGCCCAAGAGAAATGTGCCATAAAGACGGTGCAGGAGCCGAAGAGGACTTCCTGCCTACTGTCACAGTTGAGTTTCACC
>NC_139627.1:1879789-1904789 GCF_964638095.1 Poromitra crassiceps
GGGGGGGTACCCTACAGGGCAGCCCACCTGCTTGAGCCGTGACACATCTCATTTGACCCCTGACCTGCCTGTATGTCTTGGCTAATTGCCTGCGTTTATTTTCAGGCATCCTGGGAGACACGTGGGAGTGTGTGTGTGTGTGTGTGTGTGTGTGTGTGTGTGTGTGTGTGTGTGTGTGTGGGGGGGGGGGGGTGTAATGCATGAAGAGAAAGAGAGGGGGAGCGAGAGAAATGAAAGAGCCTTTCCTTCTCTCTTTGACAAAGCAGGGGAGTGGTCCTGACTTTAAATATAGATGATTCCTCTAATATGAAAACAGGGCAGAATGGGCAACAACAGATGGGAAACGTGGGTAGAGTGTGGTTTGATCAGGAATGTGCAGGGCTTGGCTCACTGTCTTGGTTAAGAACCTTTAATTGTGATGGAGAGAACTTGGAGACAAAACAAAAACACAATTAAGGAGTGTGACTGTGCCTGACTCGGTGTGGGCGGGTGCGGGTGACGGGTGTGTGTGATTGGCTGATTGTGTTGATGATAGACAGTTTGATAAGAGATGAAACAGATAAAGAGGAAGAGGTAAAAGTCTGGGAGCAGTTAGCGTGTTGCAGAGTCAGGGGTTTTTTCCTGGCTCAGAATGTCTCCAGCCCCAATGAAGCTTTCATAATGAAGAGTGCTGACAACTGTGATTCATATGACAACTTCCTACGGGTGGTCTGGATAGCAGGCGATGGGCCTGAGGAGGGTGACTGACTACGCACAACGGTAAGCATGATCGGTCCGATCGGATCATTTAATGTTGTGCGTACAGTACATCTGACTTTTGGGTTAGTGTATAGTCTAACCCAATATATAGTATATAGTATATAATATAGTAGTGTAGTCTGCGTTATCCTGAACACTAATATATCAGTCATTGTCAGAAATTATGGAGCAAGACATAAAGTAATTTCAAGATACAAATGTGAGACTTTCCCTTTGAAATCCTCTAAATTGATACAGTCAAAAGAAAAAAAGCATGATTTTGAATTGGTGTCCTGATCTCAAATGTATGAGTCATGGTCAGAACTTATGGAGCAATGTGTTTTTACAGCAGAGCCCAAAATGCAGGAAAAACCCTGCGTCCCCACTAGCTGCTGATTCACGGTGCCATGCACAGAGAGAGACACACACACACACACACACACACACACACACACACACACACACACACACACACACGCGCACACACACACACGCGCACACACACACACACACACACACACACGTCACTGTCTGTGCATGGAGCTGCTGGAGAGATCAGATCCCTTTGAACTGGGATCACAGCCTGCAGCCAATGACTGAGCTCTGTGTGACAGATTGATCTTAACTATCAAGGTCCAGCTAGTAATATCATCCACACCAGGAGGCTGTGTGTGTGTGTGTGTGTGTGTGTGTGTGTGTGTGTGTGTGTGTTTATTTGTGTGCATGTGTGTGTGCATGTGTGTGTGTGCATGGTGTTTGTTCTTGAGGTTGGCTGTACCTTTGACCACAGCCTAGAGGAGGCCTTTATAACCAAGATGCTAAAATATCAACAGCTGGAGCAGACCATTTCACAGCTGGGCTACAGGTGTAAACTTATAGTTTTCATATTTGGTAGCCTGGGTCATGTCCATAAGCTGGTTGTAAGAGGCCTTCAGATGGCTGGTCTACCTAAGAGAAGGGCCAAACAGTTAGCAAGGTATTGTTCAGTATCTGCTATTATTGGCAGTCGCTCAATATGGAGAAGGCGCTGCTTTTTGTACCCTTGAAATTGGATGCTGTCCCTTATCTTGTATTACAGTATAACTGTATGTCAATCTGCCTTTGTCATCACCCTGTGCGGTATTATATCTTCTTTGTATGCATTATTGTGGTCGCCAATTAGGCACTCTTGTATCTGACCAACTCCCAACATCTGATTGCATTACTAGTGTTTATGTCCTTTGTACTCTGTATCTATGTGGACATAAATAAATCATTTAAATGTGTGTGTGTGTGTGCCTGCATGTGTGTGTGTGTGTGTGTGTGTGTGCCTGCATGTGTGTGTGTGTGTGTGTGTGTGTGTGTGTGCATGTGCCTGCATGTGTGTCTGTGTGTGTGTGTGTGTGTGTGTGTCCCTGCATGTGTGTGTGTGTGTGTGTGTGTGTGTGTGTGTGTGTGTGTGTGTGCCTGCATACTCACGGTGACTGGCAGCTCATTCTCGGTGGAGTTGAAGCCGTTGATGGTGCAGTGGAACAGCTGGTCGTTATGGAAGCTGATTGGACAGGGATAGGGGCCAATCATCACCGAGTATTCCTCCAGCTCCAGCCTCAGATCGCTCGGCCCTTTCTGTGCCAGAACCAGAACCAAACAGAAACAGCTGTCTGCCGGGGCAAGTGTTAAGGTGCTGCAGGCACAGATAACATTCACAGCTTCATCCACACATTCTGGTACTGGTACTGTACCCACCCTTTGGACCCACACACAGCGTCTACACACACACAGACTCAGCAGGCAGAGCCCAGGCAGGCCTGTCACACAGCTGTCACACTGAGCAAGCTGCTACGAAACTCCTCCAGTTTGGGCTGGAGTTCAGCTTAAAGCAGCAAACATTCCCCCTGCCTCTCTCTCTCTCTCTCTCTCAGCCTCCCCCTGCCTCTCTCTCTCTCTCTCTCAGCCTCCCCCTGCCTCTCTCTCTCTCTCTCTCAGCCTCCCCCTGCCTCTCTCTCTCTCTCTCTCTCTCTCAGCCTCCCCCTGCCTCTCTCTCTCTCTCAGCCTCCCCCTGCCTCTCTCTCTCTCTCTCTCTCAGCCTCCCCCTGCCTCTCTCTCTCTCTCTCAGCCTCCCCCTGCCTCTCTCTCTCTCTCTCTCAGCCTCCCCCTGCCTCTCTCTCTCTCTCTCTCTCTCTCTCTCTCTCAGCCTCCCCCTGCCTCTCTCTCTCTCTCTCTCTCTCTCTCAGCCTCCCCCTGCCTCTCTCTCTCTCAATTCAATTCAATTCAATTCAAATCGCTTTATTGGCATGAATGTCACGACAACAATATTGCCAAAGCATCAGAAAACAATTAAACAAAAGTAATGATTACATTACACACACATTACACAATAATACACATGACAATACAACATTGAGATGGATACATATCAGTTACAGTATATACAGTGTTCACACATGTTTGAGTGTTGATGGAGGGTTTGTTATTTCAACAGGTCACATCATACTGTGTGTGTGTGCATGTGTGTGTGTGTGTGTGTGTGTGTGTGTGCGTGTGCGCGTGTGTGCGTTGGTCACTCACTGTTCCTCAGATTGTGGCAGGCTAACACATATTGTGCAGCCAGAGTTGCTGTGTTTCCTTCTCCCAGGACAGTTCCCAGTCTGGACTGCTCATCCAGCTCTTTGAATTGGGGGATTTGGGAGCCGAGTTTGTTAAAGAACATTTCTCTAACTGTTTTGAATTTTTCACATTGTAGGAGGAAGTGCATTTCCGTCTCGACCTCACCTGTCAAACAGTGACCACATGTTCTATTTTCTTTTGGTTGCCATGATTTCTTATGTCTTCCTGTTTCGATTGCCAGTTGGTGGTCACTGAGCCTGTACCTGGTGAGGATCTGTCTCTGCTTCCTATCTCTGACAGTAGAGAGATATTCTGCCAATTCATAATCTCTGTTCAGGGCCAGATAGCATTCTAATCTACTTTGATTTTTGGTTTCTTCTTTCCAATGTTCCAAATAGGTTTCTTTGCATTGTTTAATAATTTGGTTTACCTGAATTGGTGTTTGGGAAGCAGTGTTGGTCTGAGCCTGGTGGAGATGTGGCTGAGGAGGGACAGTTAGTCTCAGCACCAACTGACATAGTGGACTCTTTTCTGGGTTCAGCTCTTGGGTTTGCAGGGCTTTGAAGTGGAGGCTATCTGGGGGACTGGATTTAAGATGATTTACAAATTTTAGTGCTCTCTTTTGAATGTTAATTGTTAATGGATAACGGCCCAATTCTGATCTGCACGCATTTGTTGGTGTTTTTCTTTGTACATGTAGGATGTGTCTGCAGAATTCAGCATGTAGGGATTCTGTTGGGTGTTTCTCCCAGCTGATGAAGCTATGATGACTGAGTGGACCCCATACTTCACTACCGTACAGTGCAATGGGCTGGATCACACTGTCAAATATTTTAAGCCAGATTTTAATTGGAATTTGGATATTATAAAATTTCATTTTGATTGCATGTAGGGCTCTGCGAGCTTTTTCTTTTAGTGCGTTCACTGCCAGGCTGAAGCTGCCTGAGGCTGTTATTGTGAGGCCGAGGTAGGTGTAGCTCATGGTGTGTGGTATGATGGTGTTTCCTAAGGTGAACTGGTGTCTGTCTTCCTGACATCTGGCCTTTTTTTGGAATATCATGATATTCGTTTTTTTCAAATTGACTGCCAGGGCCCAGCTCTGGCAGTAGCGGTCCAGCAGGTCCAGCTGCTGCTGTAGTCCCTGTTTTGTGGGGGACACCAGAACTAGATCATCTGCATAGAGCAGGAATTTGATTTCCTTGTCCAGAAGAGAGAGGCCCGGGGCGGTGCTTAGTTCCAGCTGCTCTGCAAGTTCATTGATGTAAATGTTGAACAGCGTTGGACTCAGGTTGCAGCCCTGGCGGACACCTCTCGCCTGGGCAAAGGATTCAGTGCGTTTGTCTCCAATCTTCACGCTGTATCTGCTTGTCATGTACATGCATTTAATAAGGTCATACACTTTGCCACCGATACCACATTGAAGAAGTCGGTAATATAGGCCTTCATGCCAAATTGAATCGAAGGCTTTTCTAAAGTCAATAAAACAAGCAAATATTTGACCATTTTTTGTTTGGTGTACATGTTTTTCAATGAGTGTGTGAAGAGTGTAGACATGGTCGGTGGTCCGATGTTTGGGGAGAAAGCCAATTTGGCTTTTACTCAGGATATTGTGATTTTCAAGGAAATTTGAAATTCTACTATTTATAATGCTGCAGAATAGCTTTCCCAGACAACTGCTGACACAGATTCCCCGGTAGTTGTTGGGATCCAGTTTGTCCCCACTCTTAAAGATGGGAGAGATAAGGCCCTGGCACCACATGTCAGGAAAACAGCCTGAACTCAGTATTATGTTGAACAGTTTGAGCACAGCATCCTGCATGTTAGGGCTGCAGTTTTTGAGCATTTCATTTTTTATGTTGTCTGGGCCACAAGCTTTTTTTGTTTGGAGACATTTTGTCTTTTTTGACAATTCATCCCAAGTGATTGGGAAGTCAAGGGGGTTTTGATTGTTTTTTATGGTTGATTCTAATGATTCTAGTTTTTCTTTGATAAGATCTTGAGTTGAATTCAATTTATTTATAGGGATGTCTTCAAAGAGATTTTCAAAGTGGGTTCTCCAAATATCACCATTTTGTATGGGTAATGCTTGTGCTTCTTTTGTGCTCAAGGCATTCCACATTTCCCAAAATTTATTTTGGTTTATGGACTGTTCAATTTCATCTAATATTCTGTTAGTATGATTTTGTTTTTTGTTCCTAAGTGTGTATTTATATCTTTTGAGGGTGTTACTATAAGCTGTTCTTAATTCTGAGTCATTTGGTTGGTGATGTTTTAAATTCGAAATTTTCCTCAGGTCTTTTCTGATGGTTTTACACTCGTTGTCAAACCATTTTTCAGTATTTTGTTTTTTGTTATGCTTCTTTTTCACTTTAGTAAGGTTAGCCTTAATAGCTGCCTTGTGAAATAGCATATTCACATCAGTGATGGCTAAATTTATACCATCTCTGGTGGTGTCGTACTCATTTTCTTTAAATTTCAATATTTGGTTTGCTATATCTGGGGAGTTCTGGGCCATAAGAAATTGGTGGCCACTGTCTTGACTCCACCTATATGTCTGCTTTAAATTGTACAGCTTACTGGGTTGCTGTGGTGGTTGTTTGGTTTGAGCAGAAAGCTTGAGGTAGATATTAATTTGGTTGTGGTCTGAGAGGGGGGATTGCTCCCTGACAGTGAATGCACTGATAGTGGAGGGGTCCATGTCAGTGATTGCATAGTCTACTACACTGGACCCAAGAGCTGAGGAGTATGTGAATCTCCCTAAAGAGTCCCCTCTGAACCTACCGTTAACTATGTACAGGCCTGAGGCTCGACAGAGCTGCACTACCTCCTTGCCACTTTGGTTTATTTCTGAGTCAAGGCTGTTGCGGTAGGTGATGGGGGGTGTGATATGAAGGGGGGACTGATCAAATAAATGGCTGTTCCCTTGTGGATCAATGAAGTCAGGTTCACTTCCTGTCCGACCATTTAGATCTCCAATCAGAAGCACTTTACCCTGGGCCTGGAAGTGGCTGATTTCTGATTGAAGTATTTCAAAAATGTCTTCTTCAAAATAGGGAGAATCTACTGGTGGTATATAAATAGCACATAGATATATATCCCTGTCAGTTATTCCTAAAAGTTTATCTAGTCTCAGCCATATATGTGATTTCCCTTGTTTTACTGGTGAGATGTGGCTGTTGAGTTCTCCTCTGTACCACACCAGAATCCCCCCAGATGTTCTACCTCTGCGTATGTTTCTAAATTTTAGAGAGGGCACTTTGACTTGGTTGTATCCTGAGGGACAGTGAGTGAGCATGTCTTGTTGACACCATGTTTCAGTCAGTACAATAATATCGATATCTTCAATAGATTTCAGGAATTCAGGGTTTCCACTCTTCAGCCCAAAGGCTGAAGAATGGAGACCCTGGATATTCCAGCAGCTTATATGAAATGAGCGCATCAAAACAATCAAAATCAAAATGGACCTGTATAGTGAGACAAATATTAAACACCTTCAACTATCTATACATTTACCATACTGAATAATTATAATAATTTGATATTAATTATGGAGACATACTATTTTAACTGGTACTACCACTATTGACTACTATCATTACTACTACTAACAATACATTTCCATGTTGTTCTACTTTTTCAAGTGGTAAAATGTGCATCTTAGCTGAACAGAAGTCGGGTGCACAGGGTGTGCAGCATCTCCCTGATGTCTCCCAGTTCAGAGGTAGCACGGGGAGGCCCTGTGGCAGTAGGCTGGGCCACAACTGCTGCATAGCTCCGCTGTTGTGGGTAGGGAGGGGGACCAGCAGCAGTTACCGCTGCGTAGCTTCGCTGCTGTTGGTGGTTAGGGGGACAAGGGGCCGGTGCTCCTGCATATCGCTGCTGCTGATGTTGCACGGGGGGTTTGTGGGCAGGGGCTGAGGAGGAGGAAGGTAGGCTCCTCTGGTTATGCTCCACAGTGGTGAGGTGGTGGGCACGTGGGGAGTGGGAGGTCCAGGCAGAGCTGTCATGTCTCCTCATTGCAGGGGGGGTGATCATGGGGTGGTGATGGGGAGGAGGAGGTCTGGCATGGCCTCTGAGACTTGTATTAGAGGAGGGGGTGGGGGGGCTGCGTCCCAGAGCAGTGTCTTTGAGGGTCTTTGCAAATATCTTGACACTCTCTTTATATAGATGGAGTCCATCATAGAGGTCCCAGGTGCCAATGTTTGAGTGGAGGGCCAAGTGCACATTGGGTAAGGTTGCACATCCTCTTCTGATCTCCATATTAATGTCATGTATGACATGAGGAGGGATGTCTGTCCGAGGCAGCAGTGTGGAGACCACAATACGGCTGTCAGGGAACTCCCTGCTGGCCTGCACTGCCATCTTCCTCACTGCCTCGGCAGTGTCCCTACGGAGGCTGTGCAGGTCATTTGTCCCTGTGTGGATCAGCAGGTATTGAGGGCTCCTGAGAGTCTCCTTTTTCAACAGCTTCATTGCGTGGCCTGTGGTGCTGCAGCGTTTAGATAGCACTTTCATACCGGGAAAAAGTTTGTTCGTGTCCAGGAATTTCCCATTCGAGTCAGCCAGCAGGACCACCTGTGGGGCTTGCTCTTTAAGCTGAGTGGAGGAAGGTTGGGATGTGTTGGCAGCTTGCTGTGTGGATGTGTCAGGGGGTGCCTGGGCGTTGGGCTGGGTGCAGGGCAGCGGGGGTGGGACAGAGACACAGCAGGGGTTTGGGACACTGACAGGGAGGGTCTGTGTTTCCCTATGTGTCATTGTGGGGACTAAGGAGAGTTGGTCTGTCAGGTGTTGGATTTGCCTGCTGAAGCTCCTTTCTCTCTTCTCAGCATCATCCTTCACTTTGGCTAACTGAGCACGGAGCACACTGTTCTCCTGTTTGAGTTCCTCCACACTTCCTCTGACGTCAGATGCTACGGTCTGATTGTCTCTCTTGAGCTGTTGTAGCTCCTCTTTAAGTTGTTGCACAGTGTTGTCTGGGGGGTCAGACAGCCTGGCCGGGGTGTCTCTCCTGAGCTGTTGTAGCTCCTCTTTAAGTTGTTGCACAGTGGTGTCTTGGAGGTCAGACAGCCTGGCCTGGGTGTCTCTCCTGAGCTGTTGTAGCTCCTCTTTAAGTTGTTGCACACTGTTGTCTTGGGGGTCAGACAGCCTGGCCTGGGTGTCTCTCCTGAGCTGTTGTAGCTCCTCTTTAAGTTGTTGCACAGTGGTGTCTTGGGGGTCAGACAGCCTGGCCTGGGTGTCTCTCCTGAGCTGTTGGAGCTCCTCTTTTAGCTCCTGCACAGTGGTGTCTGGGGGGTCAGACAGCCTGGCCTGGGTCAGCTCTTTGAATTCAGCAAAGTCCAGCTCCAGCAGGGCCACACACTCCTTCAGTTGGTTGGTGGAACTGGCAGGTGTGGGAGGGGCAGAGATGGAGAGAGTGGTGTGGTTCTCTACTGGGCTCTCCTCATCTTTACTGCCAGAGGGGAAATTGCTCCTCATGGTGTCCACTTCCACTTTCAGCAGGGGAAAAGTCTCTTCAAAGGACTCCAGGTTGGCCTCATTCCCCTGGATCATGACTTTTCCTTTAGTGTAATATGTGATGGTAAGCAGAGGGTCATCTTTGTCAAGGTGTGCATCTTTACAGATCTTCAGTCTGCCTCCCGAGCCGATGCCCTCACTGAATACATGTGCATATTTACTGCACAGAGTGTCTTTCCAGAAGTAGATTTGGTCAGTGAAGAATATGAAGTTGTTCTTCTTCCTTCCTTCTTGGTGTTGTGCGTAGTCAGTGAAGAGGACCTCTGGGTTTTCCTGCAGTGTTTTCTCCTTATGTTTCTCTTTAGCTGCTGCACTCTTACATGTGGCAGGGTACTCAACTTCCCTGCTGCCCACTCTGGGGTCTGGGCTGTGCTTAGTCGCCTGCTGATTGGTTCCCATAGTGCCCACTTTTTAACTCCAAGGGGAGCTAGATTAACTGGTTACTTTGCTAGCCTTTCTACCCTACAAGCTCTGGCAAAAAAAAAAAAAAAAAAAAAAAAAAAAAAAAAAAAAAAAAAAACCTGTTTATCAGGTTACCAGCAAGGATCAGGATCAGTGGCAGGTAACAGTAGCAGTTCACAGCTAGCTATCGGTTGGTTAGCAAATAGCTGACAGATGGTTAGCAGCTAGCTGACAGTTGGTTAGTTGGTTAGCAGCTAGCTGACGGTTGGTTAGCAGGTAGCTAGCAGTTGGTTAGCAGCTAGCTGACAGATGGTTAGCAGCTAGCTGACAGTTGTTTAGTTGGTTAGCTGCTAGCTGACAGTTGCTAAACAGCTAGCAAACAGTTCACAGCGGTTTAAGAAATATAGAGGATATTCCTTCTGTTTTTGTTGATTAACTCATTCAGTGCCAGCCACTTTTGGAGAACGGATGCTCCCAGTGCCAGAGTTTTCAGAGCGTTTTCAGTGATTTCTCGAGGCCCACAGAATATTGTGTGATATTACTATGTAAACACCGAACACGCACAAGAACGAGCTGGCTCTATTGTATCATCAGCAAAAAAAAGTTTATTGATACCATTTTCCGTTCTTTAGTTATGAGCCGGAGAAGATAGGTTGTTTTCAGCGTTTTCAGGCTTTTCAAATTATTAGCTGAGATAATCCGCCTTTTGTGAAATGCAGCATTTCAAGCACATTCACTGAGTCTGAAGCATTGTCTGAAGATAATATTTTCTGATGTAGTGACGTAGTTGTTGTGTGATGCCCTGCGTGCCGCACCCCCCTCCCCCCTCCCCCCGTAAACTCCTCCCCACACTGCACACAGCCTCACGCAACCATTATATTTTCGGAGTGCTGCGTTTGCTGCTGTCGGCTCTCAGCGCCACAGCAGGGAAGAGCCAACCCGGATTGCTGAATGGTTTGGCGTCAGGGGCTGCTTTCCTCGCTGCTAATCGGCTGGAGAAACTATACAGACAGACAGACAGACAGGGACAGAGGGGCTCAGTTGTGAGCGCGGATTGACTCCTGTTCGGAGCCAATGTCAGCTCCCGCGACAGAGCAAATGGCTCTGGGAGCATGCATCGGGTTGTCTTTGATCCACGGCTTTTAGGCTGTTTCTCGGACCTGTCTCTAATCTGGACTGCACCGAGCAAGCACTGTCGCCACCTAATGAGTCCGTAAAATAGGTTATACACCTCCAATAGCTACTATAGTTGTACAGGAGCTGCGGAAGGCTTTGATCGACGTCCCACCGTCAAAAAACGCATTGGACGTCGAAGGACGTCCGTGGCATTCTACGTCACTATTTAATTGGACGTCGAAGGACGTCCATGGCATTCAATGAGTTAAAGTTGTTACCTCTTCTTTAAAGTCCTTTCTGAAGATTATTTGAAGGTTATTTTGCAAAATGTCTCACTTTTTTAGGTCCAAGTTTGAGATTCATTCAGGAGCTCATCTCAGTGCAGCCACTCTTGTCGACTCTCTCTCTCTCTCTCTCTCTCTCAGCCTCCCCCTGCCTCTCTCTCTCTCTCTCTCTCTCTCTCTCTCTCTCTCTCTCTCTCTCTCTCTCTCTCTCAGCCTCCCCCTGCCTCTCTCTCTCTCTCTCTCTCTCTCTCTCAGCCTCCCCCTGCCTCTCTCTCTCTCTCTCTCTCTCTCTCTCAGCCTCCCCCTGCCTCTCTCTCTCTCTCTCTCTCTCAGCCGCCCCAACTTTCTACAAACAAACCCGCTGACAGTCGTCTCTGCCTCTGCCCAAAATAACATTCTCAGGGCCTTTACAGGAGGCTGCCGGAGTCAAAACCTCCCACAACTCAAACGCTGTGTGTGTGTGTGTGTGTGTGTGTGTGTGTGTGTGTGTGTGTGTGTGTGTCCCGTGGCGGTCGCAGCCCAACCTCTTGCCACTTTCTGCCGCTTTTTTTTGCTGTTAAGTCAGTGGACACAGGCCTCAAGCTGCTATGGCTCCACACTCAGGTGACAGGTGTGTGTGTGTGTGTGTGTGTGTGTGTGTGTGTGTGTGTGTGTGTGTGTGTGTGTGTGTGTGTGTATAACAAAACTCACAATAAAATAACTAGGCCTGGGCTATATCGATATTGTGATATGAGACTAGATATCGTCTTAGATTTTGGGTATTGTAATATTGTGATATGGCCTAATTGTTGTCCTCTCCTGGTGTTAAAGACGGAGTGATGTGATTTTCTGAACTCTATTGTATTATTTGAGAGAGTCATTGTTTTCAAGTCTTTTTTTTTAATCAAAAATCCCATTGTGTAAATATTTTGTGAAAGCACCAGTAGCCTAACCTGCCAATAGCCATCCCTACAATATTGATATGGAACTGTATTTGGTCAAATATATATTTTGTCCATATATATTTGCCCAGCCGTGTGTGAGGCTGTACTAATCAGATCGGTCCGGCGTTATGAGCATGATGACATGATGACATGATGACATGATGACATCATGACATCATGACATCATGACATCATGTCCAGCTATGGGGTGCATGTTGACGGAATGTGCATTTCAAAGGTCAGCGATGATATCCGTCTTCGTGACGATGACAAGTTAGGAAGTGTGTGTGTGTGTGTGTGTGTGTGTGTGTGTGTGTGTGTGTGTGTGTGTGCGTGTGTGTGTGTGAGTGTGCGACGTGCATGTGTGTGTTTATCCCCACTGTGCTTCCTTTTCTATGATTACACCCTTAGGGCCCCGTCCCGTCCCTGCTGCAGGATGCCACCCCCTGGGTCTCTGTCAACAAACACATCCTAAGACTAAGACACACACACACACACACACACACACACACACACACACACACACACACACACACACACACACACACACACACACACACACACACACACACACACACAGCATCAGTCTATCCTATGTACTATGTAGGATCACAGTGTGTAATATGAGGCACATATACACATGCTCACCTCACATTTATAGGAACTAAACAATGCAATTTAAAGGCAAAAAAAAAACAAAAACAGGATGAAAGCTAATAACAAAACCCACCCACATTCCAGCTCAGGGCCCTAATATAGTTATATATATATATATAACCCTAACCCTAACCCTAACCCTATATATATATATATATATATATATATATATATATATATATATATATATATATATATATATATATATATATATATATAACCCTAACCCTAACCCTATATATATATATATATATATATATATATATATATATATATTAGGGCATTCACAGACTAGTCGACTAGTAAAACCACTAGTCGACTCGACACTGTGCTTAGTAGTCGACTAGTCGTTTTAGCAAAAAAAAAAAAAAAAAATAATAATAATAATAATCTTTAAGAAAGAACATGAGGTATTTACAAAAACAATGCATTCAAAGTAAATACATAGATCTTGCCCTGTTGGCAGCTAGGAAATGCATAGCTTTAAATTGGAAAGCATCCAATCCCCCAGCTGTAGTTCACTGGTGGAATGAACTCTCAAGCTACCATACGTTGGATAACATTTACTACAAGAGCAAAGGCAGATTCTTAGACATCCCCAAAATATGGCAACTACATACAGAGTTTGACTTTAAGAACTTTTTACCCCAGTGTCATTAGGCTTATCAGGATAGGATCTGAATGCATTGTTTTTGTTTGGTTGTTTGTCCAATAGTCTTGTTTGTTCTTGGATTATTGTGTATCTTAAAGGAGGACTTACCCCCTAGATATGTATTAGAACAGTGATTTGAAAATACCTATGGAAAAAACCAAGAAATGACATATGCTCTTGTCTATACTGGACTCTTTGGCTGTGTTGAAGTCCAGATTTTTTTTCGGAAATCGACGCCATTACAGTTTGCCTACTGCCTCAAAAATAATTTATTTGAGAGGGGCCATATCTGTATAAATATCAGCAACTAGCCAACGCTGGTGGCCTGTTTGGAAAGAGCTTTGCTCAAAATGGTTGAAAGTTATATCAATTTGGTAATTCAGTGGCGAACTAGAAATTTAATTATTTTTCTGCATGTAACTCTATGGAAACTACTCAAACTACGTTACGGGAGCAAAGTGACATGGGCTCGTTAACAGCAGCACACCCACAATAGGACAAACCTCTCGCTCTGGGGTAACACAATGCGAGATTTCTCCACGTAATTCCCTCGTCTAACTAGAGATAAACCGCGCAATGAAATCCGTTTTTAATTTGCGTTTTGGGGGTTTTCGTGATTCTTGATGAAATTTACAGCACCTATGATTTTTCCTCATAGGGCGCAGAGCAGGACAGAGCTCTTCTCCTCCTCGGAGCACACACACACAGACAGAGCCAGTTGCTCTGCTCTGCTGACTGAAAGCCCCCGCCTCTCACTGCTGCTGTGTGCAGTGTGCGCGCGCCCCGCGGGTGCATGAGCGAGCAGAGCAGACTCTCCCGTTTGACTGGCCGAGAGAAAGTGCTTCCAATGAAATGTCAGACTGTGCACAGAGAGCACTGGAGAAAGTGCTCCAGACAGCAAAACACACACACAGCGAGTCAACCCCCCCCCCCCCCCCCGTTGCTTGTACACAGTGACGATATTACAGCAGCCGATGTGTTTAGACCAGCTTTGTCACGTTGTCACGTCGTAGTATAGCGTTATATTTTACATGTGCGCTAAACTGCGACGCTATTTGTTTGCGGAAATATCAGACTGCTCTCTGCTCTCAGAGCACAGAGAAACCAGCTGCTGCTGCGCGCGGCCGCGCGCCCCCGGAGCTTGAGGCTCGTCCATGAGGTTACAGTACGACTCTCTCCTGCCCGCTCCCACCTGCCTGGGCTTGAGACAGTGCTTCCAACTCGGACTGATAATATAAACATCATCATTCGAGCTTATCCAGGTAAGATATCAATAAAGTAATGACACATTCAGCAGGAAACTAACTATAATTAAGACATGTGCCAACTTTGACGACGTTTGGTTCAGTATTTTAAGAGCAAACTTCAATAATAATAGGCTTGGAGTTCTGAGGAGCTGAAAGGGTACAGGGGGGGTAGGGGAGTAATTATCTTGAAATCCCATAGTCTTTGGGTCACCGTGACGTAACGACGTGTCAAATATCCCATTCATTTGAGAAAAAAAAAAAAAGCAGTCTTTGACCCTAAGAGGGCGCTTATGCCAGATATGCTGCTGAAAAATGATACAAATGGTAAAATGGCAACAGTTTGGTGTCAAATGTGGAAATTCTGACCAGAATTCTTCACACATCACCCCCAAAGTCATATATATTGGTTAAAAGCTGAAAAAAAGTGTTTTGGAGGTAAGTTCTCCTTTAAGCAGTTTTCTTGTTTTGTTTTGTTGTGTTTTGATGTTCTTTGTGGGGGATATGGGATATGATAGTCCATGTATGTCGTGTAAATACCTCATGTTCTTTCTTGAAGTAAAAAAAAAAAAAAAAAAAAAAAAAAAGTTGCTAAAACGACTAGTCGACTAGTTGACTACTTTTAGGTACGACTAGTCGACTAGTAAAATCTACTAGTCGTGAATGCCCTAATATATATATATATATATATATAATATTATAATATAGGATCTTGAACAACAAGCTCCCATTAAACAAACAGCATTCTCTCTCCCCAGCCCCACCCAGCCTCGCTCGCCCCCCCTGCAGGTCCACCACCAGTGGAGTCCACCTTCCTAAACAAAACAGGAAACAACTAGTTGAGTCGCCCATGTAGACGCGCTGACGCAGCGATTCCTGTAGGGGCCCTCATCCTGAGTCACACATGCACGCACACACACGTGCACACACACACACGCACGCACACACGCACACACACACACACACACACACACCGCGCACACACACACACACACACACACACACACACGCACACACACGCACACACACACACACACACACATAAAGGGGAAGTTGTGTCTCATTCAAAGCCTTATGTCAGTAACTTCCCATGTGCGTGTGTGTGTGTGTGTGTGTGTGTGTGTGTGTGTGTGTGTGTGTGGGTCTGTGTGTGTCTACCACCATGTGTGTGTGTGTGTGTGTGTGTGTGGGTCTGTGTGTGTCTACCACCATGTGTGTGTGTGTGTGTGTGTGTGTGTGTGTGTGTGTGTGTGTGGGTCTGTGTGTGTCTACCACCATGTGTGTGTGTGTGTGTGTGTGTGTGGGTCTGTGTGTGTCTACCACCATGTGTGTGTGTGTGTGTGTGTGGGTCTGTGTGTGTCTACCACCATGTGCGTGTCGTACAGTGTTAGAGCCGGCACCCTTTCAGGGTGATGAATCCATGCAGACAGGTGCTTAGATCAGCCAGAGCAGGGACATGGGACGTCCCACTGGGCCCGCTGACTGTGTGTGTATTCTTGGCAAGATGGGAGAGCTGCTCTGAACCAGCATTTACAGTAGAGACCATCGTACAACAGTAAAACCCATGAGAATAAAGATAAGAATAAAATATCTTGACTGTGTTGCATCACAATCAATGCAGGTTAAGAAAGGGCTTCCTATAGACGACCAGTCTAGTACTGATGATATAAACATGTAATCATAAAACTGCATCATGTCAATTACATCGGAGATGGACGACAATGACTGACCAATATCCGATTTGTAATAGAAGGTCAATAGCTGCTTGACGTCAAGCAAATATGCCCTGAATGAACCTTCCTCTATCTCTATCTCTATCTCTCTCTCTCTCTCTCTCTCTCTCTCTCTCTCTCTCTCTCTCTCTCTCTCTCTCTCTCTCTCTCTCTCTCTCTCTCTCTCTCTCTCTCATTGGACCAGCTGCAGTCTGACTCACGTTGATGATCAGTGTGAGAGGCTCCTTGCGGTGGTGTTTGATCAGCTCCTCCTTGTTGGCAGTGAAGAACTGAGGGTCCTCCACGTACTGCAACGGGAACTGCCTTCCTTGACGCTCCCCCTGCCCCTCCTCCTCCTCCTCCTCCTCCTCTGCCTCGCTGTCGTAGGAGGCGGGGCTCTGTCCCATGTAGAGGACGTCGTTCAGGAAGAACCGCACGAAGTTCTGCTGCGGCTGGCTGGAGGCCGGGGAGGGGCATTTGATCATGGACGGAGAGTGCACCGTGCAGTCCTGGACAAGGAGCACAGCAGAAGATATGTGTTAAGAGAGTGCACCGTGCAGTCCTGGACAAGGAGCACAGCAGAAGATATGTGTTAAGAGTGGAGAGTGCACCGTGCAGTCCTGGACAAGGAGCACAGCAGAAGATATGTGTTAAGAGTTCACAGCACCGTGCAGTCCTGGACAAGGAGCACAGCAGAAGATATGTGTTAAGAGTTCACAGGTATTCAGTATATTATGATGACTCATACCATGGCCAACAATACTTGTTCTACCTTCTTGGGCTGTCCTGTTATGTTGTTATGTTATGTTACTGTTTCTAGTTTCTACATATAATTCACTTGATTTACCAGATGATGACATAATTCCTTGCCTGGGTTCAGACCACTCACCTCCTCTGGTCTGCAACACGCAACAGCAATTTCCTAAGTTGAAAAAATGACCAGTCCTTTCAGCCCTGGCGCCATCAACATGCGTAATAGCAATTAGCTCGCCGTTGTTCTCCTTTTGCACATTATGCACATTTGCACTTGTTGTGCAATCGGTTTGAAATATCATTCCCTGCTCTGGCTCTGTGTGTGTTTTTCTATTGTGAATGTTGTTGTATTCTGTTGGTGTTGTATTCTGTGTAAACCCTGCTGCAAAACTCATTTCCCCTAGTGGGACAATGAAGTAAAGCTTGACCTTGAGTGCAGAGGGGGTGTAATGATTAGCCAATCAGCCTCAATAAACAGCCCAAACAGGCGGGACTAACGCCGTTGTCAGGCTGTTGTCAAGTGTGTCAGACCTAACAAACATGGCGACTGCTATAGAAGAGATAGACGCTGCTATCGGGGCTGTTTAAACGGATTAAAAGTACTAATTACTTTGGAATCCGAACAGCACTCTTTCAAGCCATTTATTCAAAGGGGGATGTTTTTACTGTTCTCCACACTGGATTATAATCAGGTGAATATGTTGTTTGTCTCTAGTGATTGGTTAGGGAAAATCAAATCCCCCCTGGGGGATTTCCCCTATGGGAATCGGTTAGAGTGGAGGAAATGTCAGACTGAAGAAGGAAATGGAGCGTAACAAGTTGACAATAAGTCTGATATCAGGCTACATAATATGTTTGTTTTTTTTTGTTTTTTTTTCATATTTTAAATTTTTATAGAACACAAACAAGACAAAACAGACAAACAGGCTCAGACACAGGGGAAAGAAAGGAAAAACAAAACAAAACAAAACAATAGGCTACATAATATGTTTGAATGAGTCTTTTGGATTAATAAGGTTAAAAAAGTCATCCAGTTACTCACAGTTTGTCCAACTCCCAGAACCTCCATAGTGACACTCTGCACCAGATCAAAACGTTGTCCTGTGACTGTGATGTTCCTGCCGCCACTGGAACGAACACGCACACACACACACACACACACACACACACACACACACACACACACACGCACACACACACACACACACACGCGCACACACACACACACACACACACACACACACACACACACACACACACACACACACACGCACGCACGCACGCACGCACACACACACACAGACGCACGCGCACGCACACACACACACACACACACACACACACACGCACGCACGCACGCACGCACGCACACACACACACAGACGCACGCGCACGCACACACACACACACACACACACACACACACACACACACACACACACACACACACACACACACGCACGCACGCACACACACACACAGACGCACACACACGCACACACACACACACACACAGACGCACACACACACACACACACACACACACACACACACACACACACACACACACACACACACACACACACACACGCACGCACGCACACACACACACAGACGCACGCACACGCACACACACACACACACACACACACACGCACGCACGCACACGCACACACACACACACACACACACACACACACACACAGATAGTCACACACCAGTCGCTACGAATAAAATGGCAAACGCATACAAACGCATACAATCATTATGAATGTAACTTAAAACCGCACCCGACCAAAAAGAGAGAGACGGAGAACAAGACAATAATGAAATCGGCTAAAAGCCAAAAGGAGCAATTGTGTGACATGCCCCAGCCCTCCAGAAAGCGACAGCACACGTGGTTTAATAACAGTCACAGCAGCACCACGTCAGTGAGAAGACAGCACACACACACGTCGTCGACACAGTATCAAAGACACCCCGCTCGGCTGTCACACACACGTCACACACACACATGCCGGGCTATTTAGAACACAGGCCCGCGCATCAGGAAGGCATTACAGTATCTACTCATGTCACTGGTCTCTGGAGACGGGACCGCAGAGGCATCCAGCTCCAGATGTCACACCAGGTTTTGGTTTTGAATTCAAGTCAATAATTGATTTATTGCCATATCAACCCTGGCAGTTGATTTAGGAATTTGTTTTGGTGCAACTCAACAGCAGCAAAACATATGAACAACACAGGAGACAGTATCCACAGAAACAACACACTGCCACAATTACAATACCATTTATACAATGAGTGCAGGGTTAAGGCCCATATGCTCTTAAAGTGACAGTGCATGTGCTTGTTTATACAACCAGTGAAGCAGTTAGGAGGTGGATTGCTTCAGGGTTAAGTGCTATTAAGGAAGCGAGATGTCTTTCACCCGTACGGAGATCTGACTGAATGGAGGGTTTGCCGGCTGTGTGAGGAGGAGGAGTCCTTTAACGTCTTAAATGCGGATGTGGTTCAGTTCATAAATGGTGGGGAGTTCACAGCCAATTATCTTTTTGAAGCTGTGCGCACGACTCAGTCTGTCTAGCAGTCTCTTCTTGTGAGCTGTAGAGTTGCCATAATGCTTATTGAGAAAGTGAGCCCACTTTCTATTATCGCTTTGTAGAAGTGTAACATCGCCAAGACGTTCCTTCGCTGTCTTAAAAAGAAGAGTCTTTGGTGAGCTTTCTTCTGGATGTCGGTGAAGTTTTCTTCCCACTTCAGACGAGGAGGAGACGAGATTGTAGTCCCAAGGAATCTGAAATGATCCACTCTCTCAACCACCAGTGGAAGTGTACTGTAGCACCCCCCCCCCCCCCCCCCCCCATCCCAGTTGGACTCAGTCAATTTCCCCCTGTCTTAAACTAATTCTTAAGGAATGGAAGTCCCCCTCTTCACCCTCTTTCCAATTGTGGTTGATGGACATGATCTCTGTTATACGGATGGAGAGACTCAGGTTCCTGAGAACCAACTCACTTAGAAAATGTCAAAATATATGGGACCCGTTTTTATGTTTTGATCCTATCTCGATGAGGTTAAGTCTATCTCGATGAGGTTAGTCTATCTCGATGAGGTTAAGTCTATCTCAATGAGGTTAGTCTATCTCGATGAGGTTAGTCTATCTCGATGAGGTTAGTCTATCTCGATGAGGTTAGTCTATCTTAATGAGGTTAGTCTATCTCGATGAGGTTAGGGGCGACGGGTGACTCGCCCAACTGGTTTTCTATAGAGCGCTTGCGTGAGATCTCTGGTACATCGACTGCAGCACATAAGCACCTTACGTGGCTGGCAGCACCACTGTGATGTTGAATGTTCATTATGTTGTATGTTTCTTTTTGTTTGTTTTTTCTTTTCTTTTCTTGTGTCTGAGCCGGTCTGTTTTGTGGAAATTAAAAGTGGAAAATAAAATATTGAAAAAATATAAAAAATCCCCCTGAGGTCCCGGTCGTCGAGTCGCCAGCCGCTTCTTTTCACCTGACAGCGAGGAGTTTCACTGGGAGGATGTAGTGTGTGCGGAGGAACATGTTATTCCCCACAAATCCCCTCCCTACTGAACAGGCGCCCCACGACCGCCCAGAGGAGGCGCCAGTGCAGCGACCAGGACACATACCCTTGTCCGGCTTTACACCCACAGACACGGCCAAATGTGTCTGTAGGGACGCCCGACCAAGCCGGTGGTAACAACGGGCTCTCTCTGATTTTGAACGGAAGTCCACCACAGGTATGTGGTGTGTGTGTGTCTGTGTGTGTGTCTGTGTGTATCAGTGTACCTGAGGTAGCTCTTTGGTGGGTGGATGAAGCTGATGGTGGGGTTCTTCTCGTAGGTGTAGGTGGTGCTGAGCTCCATGCTCTGACAGGGGAGGTCTTCAAACTCCACACACACCGCCACGGCCTCCGTGTGCGCCTGCACGGCCGCAGGCATGGTGCACTCAATGGTATCAGCTGTTTGCCTAGGACACAACACAACACCATCCCATGACGTTTAGCAGCACTACTGCACTCACAGTACTGCACTGTACTAACTACAGCAGCACTACTGCACTTACAGTACTGCACTGTACTAACTACAGCAGCACTACTATACTTACAGTACTGCACTGTACTAACTACAGCAGCACTACTATACTTACAGTACTGCACTGTACTAACTACAGCAGCACTACTGCACTTACAGTACTGCACTGTACTGTACTAACTACAGCAGCACTACTATACTTACAGTACTGCACTGTACTAACTACAGCAGCACTACTATACTTACAGTACTGCACTGTACTAACTACAGCAGCACTACTGCACTTACAGTACTGCACTGTACTGTACTAACTACAGCAGCACTACTGCACTTACAGTACTGCACTGTACTAACTACAGCAGCACTACTGCACTTACAGTACTGCACTGTACTAACTACAGCAGCACTACTGCACTTACAGTACTGCACTGTACTAACTACAGCAGCACTACTGCACTTACAGTACTGCACTGTACTAACTACAGCAGCACTACTGCACTTACAGTACTGCACTGTACTAACTACAGCAGCACTACTGCACTTACAGTACTGCACTGTACTAACTACAGCAGCACTACTGCACTTACAGTACTGCACTGTACTAACTACAGCAGCACTACTGCACTTACAGTACTGCACTGTACTAACTACAGCAGCACTACTGCACTTACAGTACTGCACTGTACTAACTACAGCAGCACTACAGCACTCACAGTACTGCACTGTACTAACTACAGCAGCACTACTATACTTACAGTACTGCACTGTACTAACTACAGCAGCACTACTATACTTACAGTACTGCACTGTCCTAACTACAGCAGCACTACTATACTTACAGTACTGCACTGTACTAACTACAGCAGCACTACTATACTTACAGTACTGCGCCGTACTAACTACAGCAGCACTACTATACTTACAGTACTGCACTGTCCTAAGTACAGTAATTATTACACTGTGCGACAGTACATGTGCTGCTGCATAATGATGTTTCATGTTTTATCATAAAGCTTTATCATGCTTTTATTACCTCTGCCAAGGAGGTTCTGTTTACGCTGCTGTTTGTCCCTCTGTTTGTCAGCAGGATTACAGAAGAACTACTGGGCCCATTTCCATGAAACTTCTTGGAAGGGTTTAGCATGGGCCAAGGAAGAAGCAATTAAATTTTGAAGCGCATCCGATCCGACTCAGAAAATTTGCATATCATAGCAGACTAGTGGCCTTGGCAGAGGAGTGCGCTCTCCGAGTGTCCTCCTAGTTTATTATTTTTTATCTTGTTTGTATGTGTTTGTTTCCTCTTTTTTTTTTTTTTTACCAACTCTTGTGTTTTTTCCAACACATCCAAGAATTGCAATCCATTTTTATGTCAAGGAAAAAAATAAACGGTTATTGTTTTCCAGCGCACAAGTTCCATAAAAATGTCCACATTGAATCTAACCAACCTCATTTGCGGTTTGGCAGAACACATCAAACAAGAACTATCTAACAAAAATGCCAGTCCTAGTAGTGTTGTTGTTGCTGTTGTTTTCTTTGTTGTTGTTTTTGCATTGTCCACATTGTTATTATTGCATTATGTTTCTTAGCTTTCGGGGGGGGGGGGGGGGGCTTGTTTATTGCTGTCAAGATTATCAAGGACCTCAATGGAAATAAGTCTGTGACTTTATTGTGCCATCCTTGACAAATTTTAAAGCTGTGATATATTTGTCTATTCACTTATTAATCTGTCTCAAATAAAACTAAACTAAACTAAACTAAACTAAACTAAACTAAACTAAACTAAAACAACTTGTGAGTTGGGATACACTCCACTCCATTGAAGCCGCATACAGCCACAACAACCAATTTCAAAGTACTCACGTTATGATGGTGCATTCCTGCGTGCTGTTGACCTTGACTCGGACCTGAGAGCCAGTGTCCAGGTGCTCGCCCACGATGAGCACTCTGGTCCCCCCGAAACGACAGCCCTTCCTGGGCTCCATGGACAGCAGCTTGGGGACCTGGACGTGGACGGACAGACACACCACTAGTAAACATGGACAGCAGCTTGGGGACCTGGACGTGGACGGACAGACACACCACTAGTAAACATGGACAGCAGCTTGGGGACCTGGACGTGGACGGACAGACACACCACTAGTAAACATGGACAGCAGCTTGGGGACCTGGACGTGGACGGACAGACACACCACTAGTAAACATGGACAGCAGCTTGGGGACCTGGACGTGGACGGACAGACACACCACTAGTAAACATGGACAGCAGCTTGGGGACCTGGACGTGGACGGACAGACACACCACTAGTAAACATGGACAGCAGCTTGGGGACCTGGACGTGGACGGACAGACACACCACTAGTATACATGGACAGCAGCTTGGGGACCTGGACGTGGACGGACAGACACACCACTAGTAAACATGGACAGCAGCTTGGGGACCTGGACGTGGACGGACAGACACACCACTAGTATACATGGACAGCAGCTTGGGGACCTGGACGTGGACGGACAGACACACCACTAGTAAACATGGACAGCAGCTTGGGGACCTGGACGTGGACGGACAGACACACCACTAGTAAACATGGACAGCAGCTTGGGGACCTGGACGTGGACGGACAGACACACCACTAGTAAACATGGACAGCAGCTTGGGGACCTGGACGTGGACGGACAGACACACCACTAGTAAACATGGACAGCAGCTTGGGGACCTGGACGTGGACGGACAGACACACCACTAGTAAACATGGACAGCAGCTTGGGGACCTGGACGTGGACGGACAGACACACCACTAGTAAACATGGACAGCAGCTTGGGGACCTGGACGTGGACGGACAGACACACCACTAGTAAACATGGACAGCAGCTTGGGGACCTGGACGTGGACGGACAGACACACCACTAGTAAACATGGACAGCAGCTTGGGGACCTGGACGTGGACGGACAGACACACCACTAGTATACATGGACAGCAGCTTGGGGACCTGGACGTGGACGGACAGACACACCACTAGTATACATGGACAGCAGCTTGGGGACCTGGACGTGGACGGACAGACACACCACTAGTAAACATGGACAGCAGCTTGGGGACCTGGACGTGGACGGACAGACACACCACTAGTAAACATGGACAGCAGCTTGGGGACCTGGACGTGGACGGACAGACACACCACTAGTAAACATGGACAGCAGCTTGGGGACCTGGACGTGGACGGACAGACACACCACTAGTAAACATGGACAGCAGCTTGGGGACCTGGACGTGGACGGACAGACACACCACTAGTAAACATGGACAGCAGCTTGGGGACCTGGACGTGGACGGACAGACACACCACTAGTAAACATGGACAGCAGCTTGGGGACCTGGACGTGGACGGACAGACACACCACTAGTAAACATGGACAGCAGCTTGGGGACCTGGACGTGGACGGACAGACACACCACTAGTATACATGGACAGCAGCTTGGGGACCTGGACGTGGACGGACAGACACACCACTAGTATACATGGACAGCAGCTTGGGGACCTGGACGTGGACGGACAGACACACCACTAGTAAACATGGACAGCAGCTTGGGGACCTGGACGTGGACGGACAGACACACCACTAGTAAACATGGACAGCAGCTTGGGGACCTGGACGTGGACGGACAGACACACCACTAGTAAACATGGACAGCAGCTTGGGGACCTGGACGTGGACGGACAGACACACCACTAGTATACATGGACAGCAGCTTGGGGACCTGGACGTGGACGGACAGACACACCACTAGTAAACATGGACAGCAGCTTGGGGACCTGGACGTGGACGGACAGACACACCACTAGTAAACATGGACAGCAGCTTGGGGACCTGGACGTGGACGGACAGACACACCACTAGTAAACATGGACAGCAGCTTGGGGACCTGGACGTGGACGGACAGACACACCACTAGTAAACATGGACAGCAGCTTGGGGACCTGGACGTGGACGGACAGACACACCACTAGTAAACATGGACAGCAGCTTGGGGACCTGGACGTGGACGGACAGACACACCACTAGTAAACATGGACAGCAGCTTGGGGACCTGGACGTGGACGGACAGACACACCACTAGTAAACATGGACAGCAGCTTGGGGACCTGGACGTGGACGGACAGACACACCACTAGTAAACATGGACAGCAGCTTGGGGACCTGGACGTGGACGGACAGACACACCACTAGTAAACATGGACAGCAGCTTGGGGACCTGGACGTGGACGGACAGACACACCACTAGTAAACATGGACAGCAGCTTGGGGACCTGGACGTGGACGGACAGACACACCACTAGTAAACATGGACAGCAGCTTGGGGAC
>NC_139627.1:1909789-1952289 GCF_964638095.1 Poromitra crassiceps
ATCGACTGTTCCAGATTAGAAATATGAAAAAACTCTTTGTCTGTAAACAAAAAGAAACAAAGGGCTTACATGGGTATTTCCACTGACTAAACACTCTTAACCCAATGGGAGATGGACTGTGTGGGTTGGGGTCAATTAACACAATGCTGGCTAGCCTGGCTCCATCAGCCTGGCTCCATCAGCCTGGCTCCATCAGCCTGGCTCCATCGGCAAGGAATTGAGAGAGAGAGAGGGACATTCCACCAAGCGCCATATTTGTTTTTGCTGGCAGGGACTTCGGAATGACAATGGTGCTTAGTTGCACTTGCGATGGACGTTTGAAGATTCCCACACATTCACATTCTTGGATATCATAAAACGCATCTGTTAACACTCAACTGAGCTGACACACTTAGGGAGGCTTTCCCACTGGGAGGACAAGGAACAAGGCTGGGAGCAAGTGGAGAACAATGTGGAGGAGAGAGAGACACAGAGAGAGAGAGAGAGAGAGAGAGAGAGAGAGACACAGAGAGAGAGAGAGAGAGAGAGAGAGAGAGAGAGAGAGAGAGACACAGAGAGAGAGAGAGAAAGAGAGAGAAAGACAGAGAGAGAGAGAGAGAGAGAGAGAGACACAGAGAGAGAGACACAGAGAGAGAGAGAGAGAGACACAGAGAGAGAGAGAGAGAGAGAGAGAGAGAGAGAGACAGAGAGAGAGAGAGAGAGAGAGACAGAGAGAGAGAGAGAGAGAGAGAGAGAGAGACAGAGAGAGAGAGAAGAAGGTGAGATGAATGGAGAATACTCACTAAGTATGAGAAATGCTCCTTGGACATCCCCACTAAACCCTGCTCCACAGCCACCTGGACGATATCAGTCATGTCGGATGCAGACATCCCAGTCACACACACCAGCCTGGGGAACACAAAACAACACGTTTGAGTGGGACCTCCTTGTTCGATAGTCAATAAATATTGATGAATTGATATTAAGCCGTGCCAAACGGAGAACTAGGGATGGATAGTGTCACGACCTGGCTCCCTTTTGTATCTTTCTGATACCGGTGCTAAAACGATACTTTAAAAACGCTACCTGTGCCTAAACGGGAGCTGAACCGACACTTTTAAAATTGAAAGCAGATTTTTAATTCAAAGAGGATTTCAAGTTCAAACAATCATGTGAGTGAAGGTGTGTGAACACCGGAAAGCGGATATTTCACAGCTCGGGCATGGCACCGAAATGAGGCACCTAATTCTGCATTGCAATTCAGTCTGCTAAGCACCAGTTGTAAAGGTACCGGTGTTATGCAGAATTCTGCATCCACGCCAGGAATTGCATCCCCACCATATTCTTCGCCTGTTTTGACTTAAAAGCGGCGATGCCCTCCATAAGCCAGGAGAGACCCCCAGGCCTCGAGGTCACCTCTGTACCCGGATTTTAAGCACCAAAGTCGGTCTCCATGAGCCAGAGATATCCCCAGGCCTGGAGGTCAACTCGACGCGGATTTTAAGCATCAACGTTAGCCTTCATGAGCCAGGACAGACCCCCCCTGCCCTGGAGGTCATGTCTACACACGAGTACGATTATCATTTTTAAATGTTGCCGTATAGGTGGGGATGCAATTCCTGGCGGGGATGCAGAATTCGGCATAACACCGGTACCACAGTGGTACCGGGTTAAGGTACGCAGTCCCCCAACCCCACGGAAAAGCCCAGGAATACACTCACAAATACGTTCTTCCTATATTTCTGTGTTAGGAACTAATTAAAATACAACAAAAAGAAGCTGGAGGCGCTCAACTGGAAAAACATGAATAGGAGCGAGGTGCTCAGGGTGAAGCAATAATGAAAATGTGAAGAATCAACCGGCGCTCTCCAAAAATAATAATGTGTCTTTGTTCAGCCGTCATGATCAAGATCTCATACCGTATGTACACAACACAAAGGCAGATAAAGATAATTAATTTCAGAGAGCTATGAATTAATTAATCACACTGCATTCCATTTACATATGGAATCCAATAATCAAGCCTCCAGATATCAAGAGGATGCAAAGTTCAAAGCCTCTCAGACCAGATGTGTGGAACCAGAGTGGAGATGAAGGAGCAGCAGCAGCAGTCAGAGGGTTTTTCTCTCACCTCCTGGCTGTGATTATTATGCCTTGAGCCGTCCACAGTGCAGGCAGCTCTATAGGGACGTGTTGTATTCATGAGGCCAAGGTGTACCAGAGCACCCGCAAGGTGTACCAGAGCATCCGCAAGGTGTACCAGAGGCACAGTCAGGGACCAAGGTGTACCAGAGCACCCGCAAGGTGTACCAGAGGCACAGTCAGGGACCAAGGTGTACCAGAGCATCCGCAAGGTGTACCAGAGGCACCGTCAGGGACCAAGGTGTACCAGAGCACCCGCAAGGTGTACCAGAGGCACCGTCAGGGACCAAGGTGTACCAGAGGCACCGTCAGGGACCAAGGTGTACCAGAGGCACCGTCAGGGACCAAGGTGTACCAGAGGCACAGTCAGGGACCAAGGTGTACCAGAGGCACCGTCAGGGACCAAGGTGTACCAGAGGCACAGTCAGGCACAGTCAGGGACCAAGGTGTACCAGAGGCACAGTCAGGGACCCAGGTGTACCAGAGGCACAGTCAGGGACCAAGGTGTACCAGAGGCACAGTCAGGGACCAAGGTGTACCAGAGGCACAGTCAGGGACCAAGGTGTACCAGAGGCACAGTCAGGGACCAAGGTGTACCAGAGGCACAGTCAGGGACCAAGGTGTACCAGAGGCACAGTCAGGGACCAAGGTGTACCAGAGGCACAGTCAGGGACCAAGGTGTACCAGAGGCACAGTCAGGGACCAAGGTGTACCAGAGGCACAGTCAGGGACCAAGGTGTACCAGAGGCACAGTCAGGGACCAAGGTGTACCAGAGGCACAGGGGTCTGCTGCTCTGGGAATAACACTACGCAGGCTCGATCACCCTGCGTGATCCCCTCCCAGCTTGACACCCTGTACATTTATTTAGTCAGGTGCCGGGTGCAACGCTGGTTATAAATACTTGGCTGCACGAGGGAGCTGGTGATTGACACAGGGAATTGCAGGGGAATTTACATAGACGGAGGAGACGTGTTTTACCCCCAGAGACTGGGCAGGACGTACGATCAGAGAAACTGGGTTGGACTAGAGGAGTGGGTTTGGCTGGGCTGAGTCTGTGTGTGTGCTGTGGGGATGGGCTTGGGGAGCTGAACTGAGTCTGTGTTTTAAATGTCTTTTTGGCTCGGCTCTCCCTCGTATCAAACTGCTTTCCACGATTGGCATCGAGAAACACGGCGATTAGGATTATGTGCGACAAAATAGGGTATGGCAAAAAGACAAACATTATACGCCTATTTCACATAATAGATATCAAATTTTGACATCATATTACTTCCTGCATTTTAGACACAAAATGCCTGCTTTGGGTGTAATGTGAAATAGGTTAATAGGGTTGAAAGAAAGTCACACCCAAAAAATAATAATTGTGATTAAATCACAGAAAAGAGTTGTCTATCTGTGTTATCATTTGTTGAGAACTTTGATGACTGAGTTTGAGTATGATGAAAGGTTTTTGGACCAACGATTACCTGGAGCCCTAAAACACCTCGTTCACAGGTGAAGCATAATTGTCGCAGATTGCACTTCATAAATCAAACCGTTTTCGCGATTAATTGTTCAGCTCAAACAAACATTCAACCAATATTCATTATAGCAAAGGACAAAGGCATGTAGAGACTGCAGCAGCAGCAGCACAGAGAAGATCAGATGAACTCAGCCCCAGAGCGTCTGTGTGTGGGAGGTGGGTGTGATGTTGATGCAGTGTGTGAGCCCAGTCAAAGGACAGACTGGCCCCAGACTCCCAGTAGGAGCAGAGATACTGGCAGCCACAGAGCCTGACTGACTGACCTCCACTCTGCATTCCTGTATCGGCCCCTCTGCTGCTGCAACATATTATATATATTATAATATATATATATATTCAGGCTTTCACACGCTGCTATTTTGGCTCGTATGGAAGATGTCTCTGGTTATTTCCCTCGAGTGGATGATGGGGATAATCAACAATCAAGTCAGCGTGCGCGTGTGTGTGTGTGTGCGTGTGTGTGTGCGTGTGTGTGTGTGTGTGTGTGTGTGCGTGTGTGTGTGTGTGTGTGTGCGTGCGTGCGTGCGTGTGCGTGTGCGTGTGTGTGTGTGTGTGCGCGTGTGTGTGTGTGCGTGTGTGTGCGTGTGTGTGTGCGCGTGTGTGTGTGTGTGCGCGTGTGTGTGTGTGCGTGTGTGTGTGTGTGCGTGCGTGCGTGCGTGTGCGTGTGCGTGCGTGTGTGCGTGTGTGTGTCGCTGTGTGTGTGTGTGTGAATGTTTTCTGCAAAGGCCACTCAATCAAGGCTCCTACAAATGAATGGATGGGGCAACTTAGAGGATTTGAGCTGGAGTATCCAGAGAAATATCCAGTAAATGAGGTGTGCTGAGATTGACCGTGCTATTAATTAAAATGTTGACATAGTGGGACTGTAGCAGCGACGCGTCTCCCCGGGGCGCAGGGAGGGTCTGTATGCACACACCGTCTTCTGGCACACAGCTGTGACCTTTCACCTCTCAGCACACGAGCAGACACCTGTCTCAACAGCCCTAGTTAGTGAGCTCATGTGTGCAGGTGTGTGCCTCAGTGTGTGTGTGTGTGTGTGTGTGTGTGTGTGTGTGTGTGTGTTCTTGTACTTGTATTTTGGCTGGTCCACATTTCTTTAAGCGGCTTTATGTTTGTTTGTTTGTTTATTTGCACATTTGAAAAGGAAACAGGTTAAACAGAAAATAAAGAAAGAAATTAAAAAAAAAACATGTGGAGGTGAGATAGAAACCCACTACGGGCTTATCTAGAAATCTCACCTAAAGACAAGAAATATACATAATAACAGCAAATGCAAGATAACAATAGTTAACTTGTATCAATTTGACATATTAGTTCGTATTTGTGTAAAATGATTAGAACAAAAACAAAGACAAAAACAGCACTATGTTGAGAGGTTCAAGATAGAGACAAGATTTCAGGAGTATGTAGAAACTGGATCATTCAATGCAAAATCTATTCAATATTAGAATACTTTTAAGTCTATTTTTGTATAGAGATAAAGACAGAGAATCAGACAGTAGGTGCAAGTTCTTATTCCATACTTTGGCTCCATGGTATTTTAATGAATACTGTCCCCTAGATGTATGATGCAATAGGTGAAGGTTATTACTTTGTCTAGTTGAATAAGAGTGAACATGAGAGTTCCAAATGAAGAATTTTTTACAACTTTCTGGCAAGTCAGTACCCATGTACTTCACTTTAAAAATAAAGATACACAGTTGAAAAATGTTGATATCAAAAATGGACAGTACATTACATTTTGAAAAGAGTGGTGGACTTGGCTTTACAGTTAAGACTAGAATTAGGCTTCGATTAACATTTGAGTAAATTGTAATGATAGGCATGTGTAGTGATGAGGGGTCACGTTAAGGTGAGGAATTAGGAAATGAATGTATTCGATGGAAAGTCCCCACAAGGATAGCGGTATAGAAGGGTGTGTGTGTGTGTGTGTGTGTGTGTGTGTAATGTATGTGTGTGTGTGTGAGTGGAAGTGTGTGCGCACGCCTGTTGTCAGACACACTGACATGTTATGATTCGTCAGCGCCACTTCCAGCAACGAGGATACGCTCCGCTGTCATAACAACCAGGCTGGGCCAGCCAATGAGGTACGACGACGCAAGATGAGATCACCTACGCGGTGAAATGTGATTGGCTGTTTTTTGACATGTGAGTTTTGGGGGTAATGTGTCAGGGAGCCACTGTGACAGGTAAGACCTGCAGGTCACCCTCCAACCGCTCGGAATCTTAATACAGCGGTTGGCTTCATAACCATAACAAAAACCGTTCCAATCAGGTGGACAATGGACATTGCAGATTTTGAACGGACGTTTGGATGTAATTGTCGGGTGACTGACTTCCATCGAGCTCTGTGTGCCAGTGTCAAAGCAGGGTCCTGCTGTCTCCATGGCGACAGTGGTATGGTCGCTGAGCTACAGAGGGATGGGGAGACAGAGCCATTTAAATTGAGGAGTGTTCTGCATAATAATATTTGTGGAAAATTAGCCTGGTGAAAACTCTAGCTCGCTTCACGATGGCCCACTTTCTCCAGACTTTTCTCAAGACTGGCAGAGAGACAGATTCAATGGATGAACTATGATTATGCGATGATGATGATCAACTGGGGCGGAAACTTGATGAACTCCTTTAAAAAGGCAGCTCATGTGGGATTTTCTTCACAGAAAAGCTCCTATATGAGATGCTTTTAATAGCATATTTTATAATGCTCTTATCTCTGCTGGTTAATACCTCAGGCCCGAGCTCAAGATCACAAGGTTGGTAAATTGTCACATTTTCACCTTGTTAATCTTTTATACAAAACCTGTTAAAAGGGGCCATTTTGTGTAAAAGAGGATTTCCCTCCTCGCCTCTGTGGCTATAAAGGATGTGCTATAGAAACATCCTGGTCCCCAGATGAAGCCACACATCCATGTACTGTGAGGTCAAAATGCCTCCAAACAAGCCGTTTTGATGTCTGTTACTTTGTGACATCACAAAGTAACACTCATTTAATTCGCCCGCTTACAACCGAATGCGGAAGACCCAATCTTGTTGTCTGTAGCATAGCTGTGCAGCACCAAATAATTCATTGATTGGATTTATATAGCACCTTTCAAGACACTCAAAGCGGCTTCACGTTGTTTTAGGTGGCTAAATTACGTTTTAGTTCTTGGCCCCCTGTACTAGAGAGACAGAGCTGTGGAGGATGTTGCTTCAGAGTGCTGGGCTCAGCGTCCAGAACACTGTACCTATTTCAGTTAGTGTATGCAACTAGCTGATAGGACCCCACTTCAAACAAACCCAACTTTCCCTTTAACACATTCACTGCCAGCCGTTTTTTTTTTACTGTAGGTAGCTTCTGCCAGAGGGGTTTTTCGAGGATTCTGGCTCATCTTTCAAGACCCGAGGATTCTTTTCTGCTAAGATTTTGTGAACACAAAATATCTCAAAAGAACTAATAGAATGTGTGCTTTCTCTGTCTAAAAGAGTTAGTTTGTAGAGTTAGTAGTTATGTAGGCATTAGCACTTGAATACAGCATGGTTTCAGCGTCTGGAAATTTAAGCTGAGATAAATAGCTTTTTGTGAAATTCGATAGAACAGTCACTTTAACCATTCATTTTTGGCATCAGTAAGACGTCAGACATCTAAACAATAGTTTTGAACAGTAATTTCCTCCATAACAGCAGGAAACACCCCTCTCCTTCAAACTCCTCCCTCCGTGTGTGTTCTTCTTGGCTTCTTGGCTGTTTCAAAGTGTGTTCCACCCGTAATCTATTATGCAAATTTGCAAAACCCCACCGCCAGCTCCCAAGCGCGAAAGCGTTTTCGCCAATCCATTTTCATGAGAATGGCTTCCTCACACTGCTTTTTGCTTGCCTTCCTCTAGAATGGAGAGCACTGTCGCCACTTAGTGGGTCGGTGGAATGGGTTGTACACGTTCGGTGGCTCCAATATTTTTATAGGAGACGTGGGGGGCATTGATCCACGTCCCACCGTCAAATTTTTTTTTTTTTTTTTTTTGACGACTCAACTCGTCATTGGCAGTCAACCGTTGGATTTTTTTTGACGAGTCAACTCGCCATTGGCAGTGAACGTGTTAACACGTCATTGGCAGTCAACCGTTGGATTTTTTTTGACGTATCAACACGTCATTGGCAGTGAACGTGTTAAGAGAGTCAGGAGCTCAGTTTAACGTCTCATCCGAAGGACGGTGTTCACTCACAGGACAGAGTTCCTGTCTCTGCCCTGGGGCATTGAAGAGATTATTCATCAGATCCAATTTTTTATGAGACCATTCGGACCAGAGGGGAAGAGCACCTCCTACTGGTCCTCCAACACCGCTTCCAGCACCAGTCTCCTATCCAAGGGGTATCCTAGGCTGCTTAATTATGACTTACTACAGTAATGTAATGCAGGAGAAGAAGTGGTGCTGAGAAGAAGATGGATCTATCCCAATAGATCATCTTATCAGAGGTCCCACCTCCTCAAAACAGCACACAGTTAATGAGGGGAGAGACTGTGGATAGACAAGTCCCACAGAGGCTGGATTTGAGGGTTTTTCTGCAACAGATTCCATGACCTTGTTTTAAAGACCCAAGAGACATGATTTAAACAGCTAAAAATAGCATAAAATGGGACATTTAATGACACATATAAACCCACGTGCAAAATCTCTGCATTATCACTTGGTGGTTAAATAGCGACTGACGGGTTGTAACACTCACCGCTCAGAGACAGCGTAGCGGTCAGGCAGCAGCGCACAGGAGACAGATCCAATGGTGACGTTCACCGCCGTGGCTCTCCGGCCCAGGTTCCTGCCCTCCACCGTCAGCAGGGTGCCTCCCTCCACCGGCCCGCTCAGGGGGAAGATCTGACCAGAACCAAGCAAGATGGGAAGAGGGAGAATGGAGAGCCAGTGAAAACTATGAAACAAGTATAGTCAAATCAGCGCTCAAGAGCGAGATTATCGTCCAAAACAATGTACTGTCAAATTATGATACTAGAATTTTCGATACCGATACCCAGGAAAATGACGACATTCGCTACCATTTTCGCTACCACTGTACCACAGGGATGTAGCGAACTAGGGGTGTGACATATCGTATCATTATCGATTTATCGAGTTCATATCGTCAAAAATTAATATGATGATATTGTGATAATAGCAATATTCCGACTTGTTGTTGGTGTGACGTACGCACAGCAACAACAAGCATGGCTGAAAGCGGCTCCACGGTGGATTCCAAAAAGGGGAGTGACTTAAATGTGTGGCAGCAGTTTGGTTACTAAAGAGCATGTACAACTGGTTACTAAAGAGCATGTACAACTGGTTACTAAAGAGCATGTACAACTGGTTACTAAAGAGCATGTACAACTGGTTACTAAAGAGCATGTACAACTGGTTACTAAAGAGCATGTACAACTGGTTACTAAAGAGCATGTACAACTGGTTACTAAAGAGCATGTACAACTGGTTACTAAAGAGCATGTACAACTGGTTACTAAAGAGCATGTACAACTGGTTACTAAAGAGCATGTACAACTGGTTACTAAAGAGCATGTACAACTGGTTACTAAAGAGCATGTACAAGTGGTTACTAAAGAGCATGTACAACTGGTTACTAAAGAGCATGTACAACTGGTTACTAAAGAGCATGTACAACTGGTTACTAAAGAGCATGTACAACTGGTTACTAAAGAGCATGTACAACAAACCACGGTGACAGTTGAAGGCATTTGAATATTTGAAGGCAAACTGTCATATCGTCAAGAATATCGTTATCGCAGAAATACCCTGAAATATCATGGTATTATTTTAGGGGCATATCGCCCACCCCTAGCGAACACATAACACATCAAGAGGCATAAAAATAAACAGAGACAGATGGATGGACAGATGCATGCTTATCTATTATCTAGGCCCGATAAAACTACTGCTCTAGTCATCAGCCTATCAGAACACTTTTAGCTTATTGAAGCAACAGATACCCACCAATGATAGGGAGGGAAAAATCAGTAGTATGTTTGATTTCTCATTAAGAGAAAGCACTGTCGATACTGTTGCAAATGGGCACTGTATCCGTTTCGGATTTTGTATCGACACTATCGATACCTGTTGCAAATGAGTATTTATGTGTTTCTATTTTTTTTTTAGCATCGATACTTATCATCGATACGATCAATACTTTTGACAACCTTACCGCTAATGACACGGCAAAATGGCCGTCACCAGAAGCAGAATGGAGATGCTGACATGGAGGGTGGCTCACGGAGAGAGAAAAGGACTCTAAACACTCTAAATATCTAATTGAATAGCGACACGGTTTAGAGGCGTATTCACACAAAGTAGAGTCTTAACTGTGTCAGAGCCTCTTCAGGCTCCAGTCCTCTGCACCACATGCAGATAAAGAGCAGCCTGAGAGCCTCCTTCACGTCCCACATGTGACAGAGAGAGAGAGGGTGGGGGGGGGGGGGGTGGAGAGAGATGGAGAGGGGGGGGAGGTGGAGAGAGGTGGAGAGAGAGAGGGCGGGGGGAGGTGGAGAGAGTTGGAGAGAGGGGGGAGATGGAGAGAGGGAGGGCGGGGGGAGAGAGGTGGAGAGGGGGGGGGTGGAGAGAGGGGGGAAGGTGGAGAGAGGGAGGGAGGTGGAGAGAGGTGGAGAGAGATGGAGAGAGGGGGGGGTGGAGAGAGGGAGGGCGGGGGGAGGTGGAGAGAGATGGAGAGAGGGGGGGGTGGAGAGAGGTGGAGAGAGATGGAGAGAGGGAGGGCGGGGGGAGGTGGAGAGAGATGGAGAGAGGGGGGGGTGGAGAGAGGGAGGGCGGGGGGAGGTGGAGAGAGATGGAGAGAGGGGGGGGGTGGAGAGAGGGAGGTGGAGAGAGGTGGAGAGAGGGGGGGAGGTGGAGAGAGGGAGGGCGGGGGGAGGTGGAGAGAGGGAGGGTGGAGAGGGGAGGTGGAGAGCAGAGCAGAGAGGCGGATGAGTGCCGAGGCAATTTTAGGGAACTGAGTGTCGAGAGGAGAGCAAGTGCGAATGGGGGTAGTGAGAGAGCCAAGCCTCCACTGGGGAATTAAGCACAGTGCTCTTCCCTCTGTCATCTGTTCACTGTTTGTGTGCTTTGCTCCTGCTGCTCTCACATGCATCACTTCAGCCTCGCCTCGCCTTTGTTCTCTTAACTTAGCCTCCAGGAGGAGAGAACGAGGAGCGGGCCGATCGCCACGGCAACACAGCCTCCCAGATAGCATCTCCGACGCTCCCAGACAGAAGCAATCTACCATCAAACTTGCCAGGCAGCGTAGCGTAGCTGGCCGTGGCCGGCAGCATGCGTGCCTTGCTGAGTGACCCCTGGCTGAGCCCATGTCACTGTGAGCCCTCTGTGTTATTATAGACGCTTCTGTTTGGTCTAAGTGAGAGGACAAGGTGGTGTGCGCCTGCATCCAGATAGCTCATTTAATGCCTGCCAGATAAGAGTGACAGCGGAGACAAATAAAGCACGTCTCCACGCTAAATGGAAAAGTGGTTTAAGCAAACAGAGAATAACAGCTTTTAATAATGTGAGAAAATAAAGCGTCAAGAGACCGGCCGACGGCGGCTTACGATCGGCCTTTATATCTGCGGGATCCAGATCGCAGTCAGGAAATGATAAAAGTGTTTTCATCGGCCGTATCCAACTTTCGGATATGAAGCGTGACCACCGCTCTACCACAAGCCTCGTCCATAAATATGACCTCGCTGTGACTAAAACACATCTGATCCACATCCTCACTCAGACACACCTGTCTCCGTCTCACACACACACACACACACACTGTACACACACCACACTAAAGTTGTCAAAAGTATCGATATTGATAAGTGTAAGTATACTAAAAATTTGAAACACATACAATACTCATTTTGCAACAATTATAAGCATCGATACTAAACATTTGAAATGGATACACACTCATTTGCAACAGTATCAATACCAGCAGTGCTTTCTCTTAATGAAGAATCAAACATACTACTGATTTTCCCCTCCCTATCATTGGCGGGTATCTTTTGCTTCAACAAGCTCAAAGTGTTCTGAGTTTTATCGGGCCTAGATTATGGAGAAGTGTGCGTCTGTCCGTCCATCTGTCTTCCTTTATTTTTATGTCTCTTGATGGGCCGTCATCCCCACCTCCTCCGCCGTATCCAAAATGGTATCGAGTATCGATATTTCCCTGGGTATCGTATCGAAGTTAGCAATTCTAGTATCATGACAACCCTAACACACACACACACACACATACACACACACACACACACACGGTGATGGACACACACACAAGCTTCCAGCGACTCGGCAGAGCTCAGCAGTAAAGGAGAGTTATTATCACTACGTGTCCTACGGCACCTTGTGTGTGTCTGCGCGGTGTCATTGAGCGCAGACGCTAACGTTAGCTGGCATGCGCTTCATTTACACCTCTCAAAAGTCTGCCAGTATTGATTTACAGTGTAAACTCCCCGGGGACGAGAGAGAGACAGAGAGAGAGAGAGAGAGAGAGAGAGAGAGAGAGAGAGAGAGAGAGAGACAGAGAGAGAGAGAGAGAGAGACAGAGAGAGACAGAGAGAGAGAGAGAGAGAGAGAGAGAGAGAGATCTGGGAGGTGTGAATCTGTCTCTGCCAAACAACTTTCAAAAACCTCTGCTAGGAAGGCTGGTGCAATTAAATGCATCTGAGGAGCAAATCATTCCATGGCGTGCTGCTAATCAAACCCAATACATTTCTAATACATTGTATATATGTGCGTGCGTATGTAGCGGCTGTATACTGCGTTGTTTAGGTGGTACTTGCAGCAACCCATGTTAAGGGCTTGTCCAGGGGTGGATTCGAACTGCCGACCCTCGGCTTGGGAGTCCAGCATGTTAACCGCAACACCAAGAGAGCTAGCTCCCTTGGCGGAGCTGATTAACATGCCTTTATACTGGGGAGTGAGTTTAACCAATCCACTCGCTACCACTCGGGACTCACGAGGAATCCGTGCTGATTCAACTTGGTTACACGTACAGTACATGTACATGCAACCTGTACTAGATAAACAACCTAACTAACAAAATACACATGTTTCCCACCCCAAAAAAAATGGTATGAGTTCTGATTGGATGGGTTTGAGGTCAGATCTTTGATGTTCCACTCCTTAAGTCCAGTTCCTCTGCATCACACTAATCAAGGAGGACAAGCCTCTGACCATACTGTAGCCTCCTCCACCCTCTCTCTCTCTCTGTCTCAGTCCTCTCACTCAACCCAGAAGAACCCTCTGTTCTCCTCCTCCACCCTCTCTCTCTCTCTGTCTCAGTCCTCTCACTCAACCCAGAAGAACCCTCTGTTCTCCTCCTCCACCCTCTCTCTCTCTCTCTGTCTCAGTCCTCTCACTCAACCCAGAAGAACCCTCTGTTCTCCTCTTCCACCCTCTCTCTCTCTCTCTCTGTCCTCTCACTCAACCCAGAAGAACCCTCTGTTCTCCTCCTCCACCCTCTCTCTGTCTCAGTCCTCTCACTCAACCCAGAAGAACCCTCTGTTCTCCTGTAGCCTCCTCCACCCTCTCTCTGTCTGTCTCAGTCCTCTCACTCAACCCAGAAGAACCCTCTGTTCTCCTCCTCCACCCTCTCTCTCTGTCTGTCTCAGTCCTCTCACTCAACCCAGAAGAACCCTCTGTTCTCCTCCTCCACCCTCTCTCTCTCTCTGTCTCAGTCCTCTCACTCAACCCAGAAGAACCCTCTGTTCTCCTCCTCCACCCTCTCTCTCTCTCTGTCTCAGTCCTCTCACTCAACCCAGAAGAACCCTCTGTTCTCCTCCTCCACCCTCTCTCTCTGTCTGTCTTAGTCTCTCTCTGTCTCAGTCCTCTCACTCAACCCAGAAGAACCCTCTGTTCTCCTTCTCCTTTCATGTCGTGAATAAACTATGTTTGGCAGTTCCTGTTTGGGACACAGAAGAAAATCAAATCAATGTTTTTTTTCTCTCTCTCTCCAACGGACTAGACCGCACGTAACATGAGAAGAAAGGCCCCTGCAGAGATAACAAATGTCTCCAATATCTTCCATCAATGCTTGGAATAGCATGATGCATTTTTCACAATGAAGTGGTGTGTGATAAGAAAACCCTCTGAACCTCCACCTTATTGACATTTTGGGGTGAGAGAGATCAAGATTGTAGGCGGGCAAAGTCGAGCGAGACCAAAGCGAATGTATCTGTCTGAGCTTTGCACACAGTCGGTTTGACGACACAACAATGAGCTGGCCTGCTGGTTTCATGTCTGAGAGAGCAAATCGTTCCCTCTGCAGGACTGAGTAATCGGACTGGACCGGACTATAGCGCTAAGTCGCTAACCCCTGCTGATTCTCTGGGAAAAGATGGCTGCCAGAGCATTACATCACACCCCCCCCACAGAACCACAGGCCCGGTTTCCTTTCTGCAAGACTCTCTCCTGAGGCAGCCCATAGAAGACTGTGTGTGTGTGTGTGTGTGTGTGTGTGTGTGTGTGTGTGTGTGTGTGAGAGAGAGAAAGAGAGAGAGAGAGAGAGAGGGAGAGTTGGATAGTCTGCCCACGCGTAAGAGAGAGAGAGGAAGAGAGAGAGAGAGAGGGAGAGAGAGAGAGTAAGGCATTTCCACAGCTAACTCCAGTGAAGAAGTAGGCACAAGTTCTCCTCTCAGAGCATCCTGTTAGTCACAGCATGCTGACAGCTAGTGACAATGAGGGATAATCGTGAATACTTCAATATGGTCCATTTGTGTGACAGATTGTGGTCTGCTGAACCGCAGTGTGTGTGTGTGTGTGTGTGTGTGTGTGTGTGTGTGTGTGTGTGTGTGTGTGTGTGTGTGTGTGTGTGAGTGTGTGTGTGTGTGCCTGCTTTTGTTCTGCCTGCTTACTCTCCTGGGCTGACCAAGTTTTATCTGCAGGAAGTTCAGGCCGACTGGGCCTCATGTGAGCCGTGCTTCCCATGACCGTCTACTGCAGCGCCGCAGATATGGCGTTCAGTAGCGGCACAGAAATGGCGTTCAGTAGCGGCACAGATATGGCGTTCAGTAGCGGCACAGAAATGGCGTTCAGTAGCGGCACAGATATGGCGTTCAGTAGCGGCACAGATATGGCGTTCAGTAGCAGCACAGAAATGGCGTTCAGTAGCGGCACAGATATGGCGTTCAGTAGTGGCACAGATATGGCGTTCAGTAGCGGCACAGTGGGTTTTTCGAGGCCAACTGGAGAGAAAGTTTCCATTACAGTGCACCAAACAAACCATCATGATGACCATGCAGATGATCTCAATAAACTGTTGAAACAATGGTCCTGGCAGTGATCTCCACTACGCTGACCATGTCGAGGAGACCTCATACTAAGTAAACAATGTGGTTTTGCTCTTACTGTGGTAACAAATCCAAACCTGCTGATCAACCTTCTCTTCTGATCTGTTGTTTCTGCGGCCGACGAACACAAAGAAGCCTATACATAATAATACAATATATATACATGTATTTACACAATTGCACACATTAGTATCAGTCGCTCAGATAGACAAGCCTGACCGCACGGGAGAAGGAGTTCCCATGCCCTCCTGACTCACCGCATATCGGGTCAGCCGGGTCCCCGGAGGGCGCTGTCTAAGTGAGTGTTAGTGTTATTCCAGATTGAACTGCTTTAATGAGACTGTGTTCAAACAGTGCTCTGTCCAAACTAAAGCCCCGGCCTCTCACACAGGACAGCTAAAGCCCCGGCTGCTCACACAGGACAACTAAAGCCCCGGCTGCTCACACAGGACAGCTAAAGCCCCGGCTGCTCACACAGGACAACTAAAGCCCCGGCCTCTCACACAGGACAGCTAAAGCCCCGGCCTCTCACACAGGACAGCTAAAGCCCCGGCTGCTCACACAGGACAACTAAAGCCCCGGCCTCTCACACAGGACAGCTAAAGCCCCGGCTGCTCACACAGGACAACTAAAGCCCCGGCCTCTCACACAGGACAGCTAAAGCCCCGGCTGCTCACACAGGACAGGAATTGAGCGGTCGTTCAGGCCGGAATTACAGCTCGGAAATGCGGGTATCATTCAGAGCTCCGGTTTCTCCGAGTTGACGTCACTCACAGCCACATCAAAATGGCCACTTGTATCGTTAATGATAATCACAGAATTATTATAAAGACGTTTGTCGACATTTTAACACACAATTTGAGGCCTTAATTATGTAATGTTAACATTTCATATGTGTTTGTGTCATCTGTGTTTCGCTCTGTGTGAAATTCAGCATTCAGCATGTTCGGTTAGCATTGTTCGCTAGTAGGTAGCTACCATGCTAACGCGGGTTGCTATAGCAACAGTTTGGGTTCCCCCCACACCCCGAGCGGGAGGTGCAGCGTGAACGCAAATCTGTCCGGGCCGGAGGTTTCCGTGTTGAAACTTACGGCGGTCCGATTTGTCTTGAACTGCAGTTATTAAACCCCTACTAAAAAAGCATAGCCTTGATGCATCGGTAATCAGTAACTACATACCAATATCTAATCTCCCCTTTATAGCCAAAATAATTGAAAAGGTTGTTTACCTACAACTCAATAGATTCCTAACCTCAAATGATCTCCTAGATAAACTCCAATCAGGCTTTCGCCCCCATCACAGCACAGAAACCGCGCTTACTAAAGTCATAAATGACATCAGAATGAACACAGACTCAGGCAAAAATTCGATTCTAGTGCTACTGGATCTTAGCGCTGCATCTGACACTGTTGACCACTCAATTTTATTGGACAGACTGGAAAACTGGGTTGGGCTATCGGGTACGGTCCTCCAGTGGTTCAAGTCCTATCTTCAAGACAGGAAGTACTTCGTCTCCATTGGCAATTACACATCTGACCTAACTACAGTAGGATGACTTGTGGGGTGCCTCAAGGATCCATTATGGGGCCCGTTCTCTTCAACCTTTATATGCTCCCTCTAGGCCTAATTATGCAAACAAACAAAGTAGCCTATCATAACTATGCAGACGACACTCAGTTGTATATAACTCTTTCCTCAGCTGACTATGCCCCCATAGAATCATTGTGCCAGTGCATTGATCAAATAAATAACTGGATGTGCCAGAATTTCCTACAGCTAAACAAAGACAAAACAGAGGTGATCGTCTTTGGCCCCAAAGAACAAAGGCTTAAAATCACTGTACTCTATCCCTGAAGCCTAAGGATCAAGTCAAAAATCTTGGCGTTATTATTGATTCCGATCTCAACTTTAACTCCCACATTAAGTCAATTAGAAAATCAGCTTTTTATCATCTTAAAAATATAGCAAGAATTAGGGGATACATGTCCAGACAGGATCTAGAAAAACTAATTCACGCCTTCATTTATAGTAGGTTAGGGCTGCCAGAAAAAAGTCTATTGCAGTAGTCTAACCGTTAGACTACTGCAATAGACTTTTTTCTGGTCTCTCCAAAAAAGAACTTAGGCAACTTCAACTCATTCAGAATGCTGCTGCTAGAGTTCTAACGAAGACTAAGAAAGCTGATCATATCACTCCAGTTCTTAAGTCCTTACACTGGTTGCCAGTGTGTCATAGAATAGATTTTAAAATACTGTTATTAGTCTATAAATCCCTTAATGGCCTAGGCCCAAAATACATAGCTGAATTGCTCCCACGCTACGAACCGTCTAGAACTCTTAGGTCAACAGGGTCCAGCTTATTAACTCATTCACTGCCAATATCTGACTGGCATTTTTGGCACAGGCCAAGTATTTCCATAATGTTTGGTCATCTTTCAAGACCCACAGTAAATTCTGTACTAGGACTACAGTGATGTCCAATACCTCGAAATGAAGATCTAAGTCTCTACTTTCACCCCCAAAAAGAAAGTTCGCTTTTAGCATGTTCTGTACTCTACTTATAACCCTTTTTATACACCCCATGTTCACCAAAAAAGCCTGTCTGGGAAGAGAAAAGGGAGAAAAAAGCATTTTTGTAAAAGGGCACAATCTCAGGCATAACTCACTCTCAATTCTTTTATTTTGAACTGTATTGACATCAGACATGTAAATATTATTCGTTAGGACACAAATGACAAAAAAAAAATATATATATATATATATATATACACACATGAAGTGCTTTTTTTTTACATTCAACAATACAGTTTACTCGGTGTGAGTGTGCAGACAGACAGACAGACAGACAGACACACCGACAGACAGACAGACAGACAGACAGACAGACAGACAGACAGACAGACAGACACACACACACACACACACACACACACACACACACACACACGATCCCCCTTTTAGATTTCTAACCCAACATAGGATAAGCAATAACCACGCCCTGTGGCGCTGGGATTGGCCAGGAGCAACACTGGAGGGCGAGCAGCCCAGCGATTTCATGAACCAACTGGAAGGACAGCGGGCTGCTGTGAGTGCCTTCTGCCCGCTGCTGCCTAGCTGTTCCTGTGTTTATTTTGATTTGTTCTGGTACACCGTCCTCGTCCATGTCTCCCTGTCATATCTATGATCGTTCCCGTTTTCCCCTCGGCTATTCAACACGTCCTCACCGCCCTCGCAAACTGATCGATCATTTCCTCATTCCTCCGATGATCAAACACATCTCTTGATTACTTTCTCCCGTTTTCTCCTGGCTGGCACAGAGGAAGGCGACTCCAGCTCGGCGTTTCTCCTGTCTGCACAAGGAAGCGTTACCCGTTCTCTGCTTTTCCTCCTGCTCAAATTCAAAACAACAGCTGCGGTATGTGTTTGATCGCGTGCTGTCGGCTACCCTTTGAAGGCAGGGACCTGTGTCTGTGTGACAGGCTGGGCAAGTGTTTGCTGCAGGCGCTGCACCAATAAAAACAAAAACACGTCAAACACGTCCTTGGCGGGGAAGGCCATTGCTGATAACACGTCAAAGACGTCATTGGCGGTGAATGAGTTAACTGTCCCTAGGATCAAATCAAATCATGGGAAGGCTGCATTTACCCACTATGCTTCTGCTAGCTGGACCAAATTGCCTGAAGACCTCAGATCTGCCCCAACCTTACTTACTTTTAAAAATAGACTAAAGACTTTTATGTTTACTGTCGCTTTTAACTGCTGACAGCTACTATGCAAACCCAATCCTCTAAGTCCTCTATAAGTTTTTAGCTCTTTCTGCAACTGCTGCGCCTGTTGCTTAATGTACTTTTTTTTACTCCTTTTTAAAGTTTTGTTGTGATGCTTTAAAAAAAAAAAAAAAAAAAATTCTCTTCTTTTCTTTTCTTTTCCTGTCAACCATTTTATGTGAAGCACTCTGAATTGCCTCTGTGTATGAAATGTGCTATACAAATAAACTTGACTTGACTTGACTTGACTTGAATGCGGTATTATTACCTTGTGGATCTCCGGAGCGGGGCACTGATCCGTGGTTGGCTGGCAGTCGTCCCTGGGCTTACAGCTGTTGTCACACCAGCCGCAGAGGTGGAACTGGTCCTCCCGACCCCAGCACATGGAGCAGTCCCAACTGCCCACTCCACAGTTATACACCTCCACTAAAAGGCAAAGGAGGAAGGAAGAAGCAAGGGAGGTGATGGGAGTCACACCGTTATTGTAATAGAGCCACACTGCTGGACAAAAAGTCGGGTCGATTGGTTAACTGGTGGTGCCATCATGGACTCGTACGTTTCTTTTATCGATTATAGGAACCAGATGTTTGCTCCAGATGCGGAGCATGAACATTTGTGGGATGACATGGCTGTAAAAATAAATCAGGGGAGAGAGTAACAGAGCTGGTGGTGGAGGGGAGAACAAAGACAGAGAGAACCAGATGAGTACGTTCATGTTCCAGTGCACCTCCCACTTGGATCTCTGTGTGCGCGCGTGTGTGTTTGCGTTCCTGTGTATTCTGTGTATGCGTGTGCACGTGTGTGTGTGTGTGTGTGTGTGTGTGTGTAATCATAGATTTTGATGACTTTGCATGCTATGAAGCATCAGTCATGTCCAAGCAGAGCTGATGTTCACATGGTCCACACATGGTCTGTGAACAGTACAGTACATCTGGGACTGGGATCAGCAGGGTTGGGCTTGTAAGCTGCACTGCAGAGGAGAGGCCAAGTTCAAACTACTTATCGTCACACCGCTGTTGTCATGGAGCTCACATTTTTATTTGCAACAATACAGACGAGCGTGGCTCGGGTTAGGGTTAGGGTTAGTCCTCTCTTACGAGCGTGGCTCGTAAGAGAGGACTTGGTGGCGCTTTAAATTGCAGCTCACCGTGTTCTATAATTACGGTGTAATTAGACAGTAGCATAATATGATATTACGCTAAATTATCACTTGTTGGCAAATGATGTGTTGTTGAACAGAAACTACTAATATTGCAAGTGAGAGGCAGTCTGGACGGTGCGTTCTCCGATAAGTCTCTTTATTATTCTCGCTGTGTAACCAGTAAATCCAGCAATCTCACAACAAAACATGTATTCAAAACTCAGGTGATAAAAGGCAACTGTGTCAAATTTGGTCACGTTTTGCTGCTGTCTAATTATGCTACAATTATGCTCAACTCTAAAGCATAGCTAATGACTATTCTATTTTGGTGTGTTTTGTCACCACGGGTATAATCTTCTTACAGTACCTGCCATGGCTGTGGGGCTGTCCATGTATCTATCGGAGTATCCTCTCTTCCTCAAGCTGAGGTGGTAAACCTGACTCCTCTGTGTAGTGTACAGCTACGGGACAGAAAGGTCAGAGGTTATAGTCATGCTGGGCATTTACTCCCCCGTGATGTTGCTCTAGGTCAGTGGTTCTCAAATGGGGGTCCGGGGACCCCCCGGGGGTCCTTGAGGCGGTTCCAGGGAGTCCCCAGCCAAAAGGGGGTTCATTTATTTTCACTATAATTCCATTCATAAGTGGAACACAACGACTATTTTGGTCATGGGTTTTATACACTTTCTGTAATAAAACATCTAAAAGCATCAATCGTATTATCATATGGGGGTCCGTGGGACAAAATCCTATCAATTCGGGGTCCGTGGTCTAATCTTTGTCAGTTTAGGGGTCCTTCATGTGAAAAGATTTGAGAACCACTGGGGAATAATGTGTTCTTAGTTCACTTTTAAATAAGGGTTTAACATGATGGCAATAACAATAGCTAAACAAGGGGCAAAAGAAACAACTAATAACAAATACAGTAAACCCGTAATTATACAGGAACTGAGTTAGATCTTGATTTATTTATCTTTATTTCCGACTGGACAAATTGTCTGTCATTTGTGTCGATACTTACTGTCACTCCACTGCACTTCACTGTCGAGTCGTCCAACCACCAGGCCTCATAATGCTGCTCAGTCCCAAAGTCACATTCCAGCTCCTCCCCCTGTTCAACATACACATATTGAACCTATTATTAGCGGGCAAAGTGCTACATGATGTTCTTCTCACAATGGTGTCATCACCAAACTGACAAAGACAAGAAGAGACAGAGGACAGCAAGTCACCTGGAAAGTGAAGGTCTGGAAACTCTCGATTCTGTTAGAATAGCAGGAAACTAAAAGAACTCGAGATAACGGTCCCGGGCAGGAAAAGATGCAACCCATTCATAATTCATATTCATAAACATCTGGAACACCTCAGCATCATCTGGAAGCCAGAGTCCTGAACATGAATTCAGGCTTCATAAAATGAGTGCCCCGAGCGACTAAAGCCAGAATAAGAGGAGGTAAGAGGACCACACACAGACGCTAGCAATAGAGAGAATAATGACTTATAGTGATGAAATCATGTGTCTGTGAGTCTAGCTAACATTAGTCCAGCCTTTCCACGACTTCACTATTGCTCTGCGATCTTTGCAACCAGAGACATTTGATTAGTATTCCATATGGCCTTTGTTTTCCTTCTTCTTCTTCTTCTTCTCAAAAACCACATGGTGCAAAATGTCCCCCGTGCTCATCTGCAGCCCGAGCAGCACTGATACATCCTGGAGGACCAGCCTGCATCATCTGCAGCCCGAGCAGCACTGATACATCCTGGAGGACCAGCCTGCATCATCTGCAGCCCGAGCAGCACTGATACATCCTGGAGGACCAGCCTGCATCATCTGCAGCCCGAGCAGCACTGATACATCCTGGAGGACCAGCCTGCATCATCTGCAGCCCGAGCAGCACTGATACATCCTGGAGGACCAGCCTGCATCATCTGCAGCCCGAGCAGCACTGATACATCCTGGAGGACCAGCCTGCATCATCTGCAGCCCGAGCAGCACTGATACATCCTGGAGGACCAGCCTGCATCATCTGCAGCCCGAGCAGCACTGATACATCCTGGAGGACCAGCCTGCATCATCTGCAGCCCGAGCAGCACTGATACATCCTGGAGGACCAGCCTGCATCATCTGCAGCCCGAGCAGCACTGATACATCCTGGAGGACCAGCCTGCATCATCTGCAGCCCGAGCAGCACTGATACATCCTGGAGGACCAGCCTGCATCATCTGCAGCCCGAGCAGCACTGATACATCCTGGAGGACCAGCCTGCATCATCTGCAGCCCGAGCAGCACTGATACATCCTGGAGGACCAGCCTGCATCATCTGCAGCCCGAGCAGCACTGATACATCCTGGAGGACCAGCCTGCATCATCTGCAGCCCGAGCAGCACTGATACATCCTGGAGGACCAGCCTGCATCATCTGCAGCCCGAGCAGCACTGATACATCCTGGAGGACCAGCCTGCACGGACCCTGCTTGTTGCTAAGTGTTCACCTCTTAAGAATGTTTATCGTAGTTCCATTTAAATAATTTATTCTGAGGGTACACTGTGGTGAAAGTGTGGGAACTAATGCAAGTGCAGAATTCACCACAGATTCCAGAAGGGGTCTGAGAGAGGTGATTGACAACACATTTCCTGCTCTATTGAATCAGCAACAACCAGATGAAGACATTATTCAAACAAGCCCAGCTTGTATAAACTTTCAAAATGAAACGTATGAGTCAGATGAATAGCTGATATCCACGCAGACCTAAACGTATGTGTGTGTGTGTGTGTGTGTGTGTGTGTGTGTGTATGTGTGTGTGCGTGCGTGTGTGTACGTGTGACTCAATGTCTGTCTCCATAGCAACACGCCAGGAGAGTGTTTGAAGGGCCAGCCGGGGTTAGGCGTGTGACCGACCACGCCTGGCAACCAGCCAGCAGTGGAATTTTCAGGGGCTCCCAGTCACCCCCTTATCACTGATGTAGGATCAGCTTCTGACTCGCACGGCATGGATCAAAGACAAAGATCAGGGGGGCTAACAAACTGATCTGGAAGCTGATCGCTGATCATTAAATGAACACTAGTGAAATGCATCTCCTGCTGTGTGCACAGCGTGTGACTGACTGACTGACTGACTGACTGCACGTTGTTGCACACTGACTCTCCGCTGACTAAGACACAAGTCAGTCTGTTTGATAGGAGAAGCAGCCTGGACAGCAGCCTGGACAGCAGCCTGGACAGCAGCGTACAGCATTACTATAGCAGCTCATTCATCTCTGTCTCCTCCCTGACACCGGCGAGGTGACTGCACCACTCAGGTTGTGATCAGTCACACGCCAACAAGCGTCTGTGTACTTAACTCAGACTGAAGCAAATGAGACCAGACGCTGCTGATTAATTCACATCAATTTCACATTGTGCAATTTGGACCAATTCCAAGTCCCGCCCGCGGTGAAATTGAACGGCGGGCGGGTTCTCCACTTTACCTGGTTGATGTTGATGAGTGATAGGGTGAAGTCCTGGGTCATCCCCGACGGGGACGGAGGAACCTCTGTGGCGAGCAGGCTGGGGCAGGAAGCAGCATTCTGGGGCAGGGTGGGGTAGAGGGAGGAAGTGACATATAGGAGTTAAGGAAAAACAATGGCTCCCCCGCACACATCCGCATCCCAAAATACCTGTCCTGTTTATGTGAAGGGGAGGAAACGAGAGGGTGAAGTCTGGCTCTGAGGGAAATAACAATAGCTTCAAATAGAGAGACGATGAGGGATGAGAAAAACAGCAGGCCCACCGGACACTGTGTGACGGGATGAGCTGAGCAGAGACTAGGAGCTCCTAGTCTCTTTACTGTGACGGGGATCAGCCAAGCAGAGACTAGGAGCTCCTAGTCTCTTTACTGTGATGTGATGAGCCGAGCAGAGACTAGTTTACTGTTGAGCAGAGAATAGGAGCTCCTAGTCCTCTTTACTGTGACGGGATGAGCCGAGCAGAGACTAGGAGCTCCTAGTCCTCTTTACTGTGACGTGATGAGCCGAGCAGAGACTAGGAGCTCCTAGTCCTCTTTACTGTGACGGGATGAGCCGAGCAGAGACTAGGAGCTCCTAGTCCTCTTTACTGTGACGGGATGAGCCGAGCAGAGACTAGGACTAGCTCCTAGTCCTCTTTATGACCTACATTGTAAAGCTAATAGAGGTTTCCTGCTCAAAAAGCCATCTTCATCCATTTGGATGAGTTCACACAACACAAGTCTCTAGAGCTCTCTCGTGTCTTTGATCGGTCTATCTGGGGGATCTCAAACAACACGCTTGACTTGACTTGAATTCATTGTCTTTGTCTAGAAAAACGTCTCGATGTCTTTACTTGTTTGCTTAAATGCTGCGTGACCGAGAGAGAGCCCTCCTCTTTGTCAGGGGGGTCGTCTTGTGATATACAGCCGGACATAAAGCACTCGCAACAGTAATAAAACTCTTTAACATGTCAAGGCCTGCAGACCAGGCAGCTGACCACAAGGCTATTATGAGTCACGTAACCCACTGACTGGGACCAGTAGTGTCAGTGGGCCCAGTCAGAAGCTCCGGCCCTGAGGCTAAACTCCTCCTCCTCCTCACACAGGCCATGGGGCCTGGCTGGACATGAATAACTCACTCCCCGGCTTTGTGGTCTGAAGGGGGGAGGGGGGGGGGGACAGCAGCAGGGTGGCTGACGTAGTCACATGGCTGATGGTGTCAGGAGCGTACACGAGGGAGGTGAAGGATGGTGTCTGGGGAGCTGTGATAGCGTTGAATGAGGCGACACTAGTTAAGGGAGACATTCTTCAGTCTAACAAGGCTGCCACCACGAGCTCACGCCAACCTTGTTACTCTATAGAGCAGAGGGCTGCAGAGTAGGTAGGTGGTGATTTACCCGTAGATCTCAGGCCATCAAGAAGTAGCTCACCAAAGAAATCCAAAATGTATTGTTTTTATTTGTAATGCTTTAATACTAAATCCCACTCATGTAATAGCTAACCCAGTATTTACAGTATTTAACATTATAATATAATGTGAAATAAATAATATGATATTGTTTGCTAAATATGTACTTGAGGGGACAAGGGGAAAAGAAGTAGCTCGCGACTAGTTTTTTTTTCTTCCTAAGTAGCTCTCATCCTAAAAAAGTCTGGGCACCCCTGCTATAGAGTAAAAGGCTTGGCATGAATATACATTTTGTTTGTTTTATGTTATACCCTCTAAACTCATGGGTCTTTACGCTGCCAAGCATACAGTACATCTAGAAAAGCTATGCTTACTAGGGTTGTGATGAATTTCCCCAAGGGGATAAATAAAGGATAACTTGTCAGGATACTAGAATTTCTAACTCAGATTCCACTAATACCCAGGAAAATATCGATAACATTTTCGATACCACCGGGGGGGGGGGAGTGAGGCATAAGAATAAACAGAGACAGATGGATGGACAGACGCACGCTTCTCCATAATCTTGGCCCGATAAAATTAAAAACTTTGCACTTACACAGCAGATTAGCCCTGTTCTAATCATCAGCTTATCAGAACATTTTGAGCTTGTTGAAGCAACAGATGATAGGGAGGGATCAAATCAGTAGTATGTTTGATTTCTCATTATGAGAAAGCACCGCTGGTATTGATGCTGTTGCAAATGAGTAAATGAGTAAGGTTGTGATCTTTTCTCAACCTTGATGCGTACAGTAACCTACGTGAAACCACAGCAGATATGACAGTTGAGATTCTCAGTGTAGTTATCTCTTTACCGTGACATTAACGCATGATTCCCTACCAAAACAGGGACACAGTGAATGTATTCTTCTCCACACTGGTTCCTGTGCCAACAGACCCAGGAGGAGACTTTTGGAGAAGGTCAGGGGAGCTTTAAAACGCTACATTACCCCGTTAGGAGTCTGTTAAAACCACACAACCAGCTTTTATGGGCCGGTTTCAAAATACCTAAGTGGTTGAGACACTTGCAACGCCATACTTAATTGCCACATGATTGCTCTTGCCTAACCTGTCTGGACGGAGGAGAGTGTCATGGCAGACTGGATTATGTGACTGCTGGGATCCTTTTTAATCAGATCCCCAGATTCCCGAGGCGTGGGATCTGTTGATGGATCAGGGAGAGTTACTCACCTCCAGCAGGCTGTGTGTTGACTCATCTTTATTGGAGATACAGGAGTGCCTCTGCTGGTCCCAGTAACACCTCCACCTGGTACGCAGACAGCTCACACAGCTGGCACGGACACACACGCACACACACACACACACGACAGAAAATAGAGAAAAATATTAAAACGAGAAATATCCACTCTAAAGGCCTACCAAAAATAAAACTTCAGCCGGAGGCAGAACTCGCCATCTTCGGCTGCTCTGAGTCTTCTCTGAACTTCCCTACAGCTGTGCAACAGTCTCTGACACAGGGGACAACTGTTGCCAAGAAACTAATCCTGAAGGAATGGAAGTCCCCCTCTTCACCTTCTTTTCAATTGTGGCTGACGGACATGGCCTCTGTTATACGGATGGAGAGACTTAGGTCCCTGAGGACCGACTCACTTAAGAAATTCTCTGCCATTTGGGACCTCTAGCTTACCTGGTTGAGGTTTGGACCCCCTGTGTGGGATCTCAGGCACAATACCTCTTACAAGCATATAAGCACGTCCTTACGCGACCGCTAGCACGATTTAATACTGAATGTTGATCATGTTGTTTGTTTTTGTTTTCTTTTGTTTTCCTGTGTCTGAGCCTGTTTGTCTTGTTCGTATGTTGTTCTGTGTCTGAGCCTGTTTGTCTTGTTCATATGTTGTTCAAAACATTAGAAAATAAAATATTGAAGAAAAAAAAAAGAAAAAAAGGAGAAACATCCCTCGAGAACCCCACACACACACACATATGGTTTAGGATGGAATCCTGTGTTCCCTCTCAGCTGAATACATAAGGTGAGTAGGCGGCCAACTCTGAGAAGAAACTCAATATCAGAGACCGAGTCAGCGACTGACATCAACGTTGGCTTTGATCAGAGGGAAGTATCTGACACATTCATCTCACTGATAGTTACTACGGAGCCAGCAGAGGTCCAACTGGGCCAACTCTGCAGAGAGACAAACGACAAAGCTCTTCTCTATAAACAGACAGAACCAAAAGCTTGTGTGTGTGTGTGTGTGTGTGTGTGTATGTGTGTGTGTGTGTGTGTGTGTGTGTGCATGTGTGTGTGTGTGTGTGTGTGTGCGTCTTCCCAGATAAACCGCTCAAAGTAGAACACCTCCTCTGAGTGTGTGTCGCTGTCTTGCCTCGGGGGAAGAGACAGATGTCCCGCACGAGTAGGAAGGATAGTGCCTCCAGTGATCGCACCAATCTGAGGGGGTCTTCAGATTGGAAGGGTGGGAGGGGGGTAGGTATAAGTAGATGTAGAAACATGGTGTGTGTGTGTGTGTGTGTGTGTGTGTGTGTGTGTATGTGTGTATGTGTTTGTGTGTGTGTGTGTGTGGGGAAGGGGGGGGGGTGTTGGTGATTAGAAGCAGACGGCCCCCTCAAGGCTCTTATCGGCTACGTCTTTTCTGTTTTCCCAATAACTCCCTTTCTGTCCAACTAGCTAACACGTGTACACACAAACACACACACACACACACACACACACACACACACACACACACACACACACACATATACACATTTACAAACACATTTATACACATGTACATGCGTTCACACACTCTCTCTCTCCGCCTGACCTACCACCAACAGTCTGTATACCCTGGCCTGTAACCATGATGCCCAGCCCAATCGTAATGACCAGGCACGCACGCACACACACACACACACACACACACACACACACACACACACACACACACACACACACACACACACACACAAAATACACAGGCAAGCTGGCACTCTCAGGGCCTCTGAGTGGACACAGCGCCTAAACACACATTCTCAATCATGTCTCTGTCAAGCAGAAAGACGGCAGGAAGAAAAGACCAGTTTCAGGATACAAGCGGGCGGGACAGAGAGGGGCAGAGAGGGACAGAGAGGGACAGAGAGGGACAAAGACAGACAAGGGAAAAGGAGACCGGCCAAATGGAAGATAGAGACAAAACTCGAACCACAAGAGAGGGCAAGGGGAAAATATTTAAAGCAAATACACAAGAGAAAGTTGACTCTGATGAAGACGCATATGGCGTCAAAACGTATGTCCTTTTACTCTGCACCTAAATAAAAGGCATTGAATAGTTTCTTCTTTTTACACGAGAGAAAGTGTTAGTTAGGTGGTTGTAGAGAAAGTGTTAGTTAGGTGGTTGTAGAGAAAGTGTTAGTTAGGTGGTTGTAGAGAAAGTGTTAGTTAGGTGGTTGTAGAGAAAGTGTTAGTTAGGTGGTTGTAGAGAAAGTGTTAGTTAGGTGGTTGTAGAGAAAGGGTTAGTTAGGTGGTTGTAGAGAAAGTATTAGTTAGGTGGTTGTAGAGAAAGTGTTAGTTAGGTGATTGTAGAGAAAGTGTTAGTTAGGTGGTTGTAGAGAAAGTGTTAGTTAGGTGGTTGTAGAGAAAGGGTTAGTTAGGTGGTTGTAGAGAAAGTATTAGTTAGGTGGTTGTAGAGAAAGTGTTAGTTAGGTGGTTGTAGAGAAAGTGTTAGTTAGGTGGTTGTAGAGAAAGTGTTAGTTAGGTGGTTGTAGAGAAAGTATTAGTTAGGTGGTTGTAGAGAAAGTGTTAGTTAGGTGGTTGTAGAGAAAGTGTTAGTTAGGTGGTTGTAGAGAAAGTGTTAGTTAGGTGGTTGTAGAGAAAGGGTTAGTTAGGTGGTTGTAGAGAAAGTATTAGTTAGGTGGTTGTAGAGAAAGTGTTAGTTAGGTGATTGTAGAGAAAGTGTTAGTTAGGTGGTTGTAGAGAAAGTGTTAGTTAGGTGATTGTAGAGAAAGTGTTAGTTAGGTGGTTGTAGAGAAAGTGTTAGTTAGGTTGTAGAGAAAGTGTTAGTTAGGTGGTTTATAGATAAAGTGTTAGGTGGTTGTAGAGAAAGTGTTAGTTAGGTGGTTGTAGAGAAAGTGTTAGTTAGGTGGTTGTAGAGAAAGTGTTAGTTAGGTGGTTGTAGAGAAAGTGTTAGTTAGGTGGTTGTAGAGAAAGTGTAAGTTAGGTGATTGTAGAGAAAGTGTTAGTTAGGTGGTTGTAGAGAAAGTGTTAGTTAGGTGATTGTAGAGAAAGTGTAAGTTAGGTGATTGTAGAGAAAGTGTTAGTTAGGTGGTTGTAGAGAAAGTGTTAGTTAGGTGATTGTAGAGAAAGTGTTAGTTAGGTGGTTGTAGAGAAAGTGTTAGTTAGGTGGTTGTAGAGAAAGTGTTAGTTAGGTGGTTGTAGAGAAAGTGTAAGTTAGGTGATTGTAGAGAAAGTGTTAGTTAGGTGGTTGTAGAGAAAGTGTTAGTTAGGTGATTGTAGAGAAAGTGTAAGTTAGGTGATTGTAGAGAAAGGGTTAGTTAGGTGATTGTAGAGAAAGTGTAAGTTAGGTGATTGTAGAGAAAGTGTTAGTTAGGTGATTGTAGAGAAAGTGTAAGTTAGGTGATTGTAGAGAAAGTGTTAGTTAGGTGGTTGTAGAGAAAGTGTAAGTTAGGTGATTGTAGAGAAAGTGTTAGTTAGGTGATTGTAGAGAAAGTGTAAGTTAGGTGATTGTAGAGAAAGTGTTAGTTAGGTGATTGTAGAGAAAGTGTAAGTTAGGTGATTGTAGAGAAAGTGTTAGTTAGGTGATTGTAGAGAAAGTGTAAGTTAGGTGGTTGTAGAGAAAGGGTTAGTTAGGTGGTTGTAGAGAAAGTGTAAGTTAGGTGATTGTAGAGAAAGTGTTAGTTAGGTGGTTGTAGAGAAAGTGTTTGTTAGGTGGTTGTAGAGAAAGTGTTTGTTAGGTGGTTGTAGAGAAAGTGTTAGTTAGGTGGTTGCAGAGAAAGTGTTAGTTAGGTGGTTGTAGAGAAAGTGTTAGTTAGGTGGTTGTAGAGAAAGTGTTAGTTAGGTGGTTGTAGAGAAAGTGTTAGTTAGGTGGTTGTAGAGAAAGTGTTAGTTAGGTGATTGTAGAGAAAGTGTTAGTTAGGTGGTTGTAGAGAAAGTGTTAGTTAGGTGGTTGTAGAGAAAGTGTTAGTTAGGTGGTTGTAGAGAAAGTGTTAGTTAGGTGGTTGTAGAGAAAGTGTTAGTTAGGTGGTTGTAGAGAAAGTGTTAGTTAGGTTGTAGAGAAAGTGTTAGTTAGGTGATTGTAGAGAAAGTGTTAGTTAGGTTGTAGAGAAAGTGTTAGTTAGGTGATTGTAGAGAAAGTGTTAGTTAGGTGGTTGTAGAGAAAGTGTAAGTTAGGTGATTGTAGAGAAAGTGTTAGTTAGGTGGTTGTAGAGAAAGTGTTAGTTAGGTGATTGTAGAGAAAGTGTAAGTTAGGTGATTGTAGAGAAAGTGTTAGTTAGGAGGTTGTAGAGAAAGTGTTAGTTAGGTGGTTGTAGAGAAAGTGTTAGTTAGGTGGTTGTAGAGAAAGTGTTAGTTAGGTGGTTGTAGAGAAAGTGTTAGTTAGGTGATTGTAGAGAAAGTGTTAGTTAGGTGATTGTAGATAAAGTGTTAGTTAGGTGGTTGTAGAGAAAGCGTTAGTTAGGTGGTTGTAGAGAAAGTGTTAGTTAGGTGGTTGTAGAGAAAGTGTTAGTTAGGTGGTTGTAGAGAAAGTGTTAGTTAGGTGGTTGTAGAGAAAGTGTTAGTTAGGTGGTTGTAGAGAAAGTGTTAGTTAGGTGATTGTAGAGAAAGTGTTAGTTAGGTGGTTGTAGAGAAAGTGTTAGTTAGGTGGTTGTAGAGAAAGTGTTAGTTAGGTTGTAGAGAAAGTGTTAGTTAGGTGGTTGTAGAGAAAGTGTTAGTTAGGTTGTAGAGAAAGTGTTAGTTAGGTGGTTGTAGAGAAAGTGTTAGTTAGGTGGTTGCAGAGAAAGTGTTAGTTAGGTTGTAGAGAAAGTGTTAGTTAGGTGATTGTAGAGAAAGTGTTAGTTAGGTTGTAGAGAAAGTGTTAGTTAGGTGATTGTAGAGAAAGTGTTAGTTAGGTTGTAGAGAAAGTGTTAGTTAGGTGGTTGTAGAGAAAGTGTTAGTTAGGTGGTTGTAGAGAAAGTGTTAGTTAGGTGGTTGTAGAGAAGGTGTTAGTTAGGTGGTTGTAGAGAAAGTGTTAGTTAGGTGGTTGTAGAGAAAGTGTAAGTTAGGTTGTAGAGAAAGTGTTAGTTAGGTGGTTGTAGAGAAAGTGTTAGTTAGGTGGTTGTAGAGAAAGTGTTAGTTAGGTGGTTGTAGAGAAAGTGTTAGTTAGGTGGTTGTAGAGAAAGTGTTAGTTAGGTGGTTGTAGAGAAAGTGTTAGTTAGGTGGTTGTAGAGAAAGTGTTAGTTAGGTTGTAGAGAAAGTGTTAGTTAGGTGGTTGTAGAGAAAGTGTTAGTTAGGTTGTAGAGAAAGTGTTAGTTAGGTGGTTGTAGAGAAAGTGTTAGTTAGGTGGTTGCAGAGAAAGTGTTAGTTAGGTTGTAGAGAAAGTGTTAGTTAGGTGATTGTAGAGAAAGTGTTAGTTAGGTTGTAGAGAAAGTGTTAGTTAGGTGATTGTAGAGAAAGTGTTAGTTAGGTTGTAGAGAAAGTGTTAGTTAGGTGGTTGTAGAGAAAGTGTTAGTTAGGTGGTTGTAGAGAAAGTGTTAGTTAGGTGGTTGTAGAGAAAGTGTTAGTTAGGTGGTTGTAGAGAAAGCGTTAGTTAGGTGGTTGTAGAGAAAGTGTTAGTTAGGTGGTTGTAGAGAAAGTGTTAGTTAGGTGGTTGTAGAGAAAGTGTTAGTTAGGTGGTTGTAGAGAAAGTGTTAGTTAGGAGGTTGTAGAGAAAGTGTTAGTTAGGTGGTTGTAGAGAAAGCGTTAGTTAGGTGGTTGTAGAGAAAGTGTTAGTTAGGTGGTTGTAGAGAAAGTGTTAGTTAGGTGGTTGTAGAGAAAGTGTTAGTTAGGTGGTTGTAGAGAAAGTGTTAGTTAGGTGGTTGTAGAGAAAGTGTTAGTTAGGTGGTTGTAGAGAAAGTGTTAGTTAGGTGGTTGTAGAGAAAGTGTTAGTTAGGTGGTTGCAGAGAAAGTGTTAGTTAGGTGGTTGTAGAGAAAGTGTTAGTTAGGTGGTTGCAGAGAAAGTGTTAGTTAGGTGGTTGTAGAGAAAGTGTTAGTTAGGTGGTTGTAGAGAAAGTGTTAGTTAGGTGGTTGTAGAGAAAGTGTTAGTTAGGTGGTTGTAGAGAAAGTGTTAGTTAGGTGGTTGTAGAGAAAGTGTTAGTTAGGTGGTTGTAGAGAAAGTGTTAGTTAGGTGGTTGTAGAGAAAGTGTTAGTTAGGTGGTTGTAGAGAAAGTGTTAGTTAGGTGGTTGTAGAGAAAGTGTTAGTTAGGTGATTGTAGAGAAAGTGTTAGTTAGGTGGTTGTAGAGAAAGTGTTAGTTAGGTGGTTGTAGAGAAAGTGTAGGTTAGGTGGTTGTAGAGAAAGGGTTAGTTAGGTGGTTGTAGAGAAAGTGTTAGTTAGGTGGTTGTAGAGAAAGTGTTAGTTAGGTGGTTGCAGAGAAAGTGTTAGTTAGGTTGTAGAGAAAGTGTTAGTTAGGTGGTTGCAGAGAAAGTGTTAGTTAGGTGGTTGTAGAGAAAGTGTTAGTTAGGTGGTTGTAGAGAAAGTGTTAGTTAGGTGGTTGTAGAGAAAGTGTTAGTTAGGTGATTGTAGAGAAAGTGTTAGTTAGGTGGTTGTAGAGAAAGTGTTAGTTAGGTGGTTGTAGAGAAAGTGTTAGTTAGGTGGTTGTAGAGAAAGTGTTAGTTAGGTGGTTGTAGAGAAAGTGTTAGTTAGGTGGTTGTAGAGAAAGTGTTAGTTAGGTGGTTGTAGAGAAAGTGTTAGTTAGGTGGTTGTAGAGAAAGTGTTAGTTAGGTGGTTGTAGAGAAAGTGTTAGTTAGGTGGTTGTAGAGAAAGTGTTAGTTAGGTGGTTGTAGAGAAAGTGTTAGTTAGGTGATTGTAGAGAAAGTGTTAGTTAGGTGATTGTAGAGAAAGTGTTAGTTAGGTGGTTGTAGAGAAAGTGTTAGTTAGGTGGTTGTAGAGAAAGTGTTAGTTAGGTGATTGTAGAGAAAGTGTTAGTTAGGTGGTTGTAGAGAAAGTGTTAGTTAGGTGGTTGTAGAGAAAGTGTTAGTTAGGTGGTTGTAGAGAAAGTGTTAGTTAGGTGGTTGTAGAGAAAGTGTTAGTTAGGTGGTTGTAGAGAAAGTGTTAGTTAGGTGGTTGTAGAGAAAGTGTTAGTTAGGTGGTTGTAGAGAAAGTGTTAGTTAGGTGGTTGTAGAGAAAGTGTTAGTTAGGTTGTAGAGAAAGTGTTAGTTAGGTGGTTGTAGAGAAAGTGTTAGTTAGGTTGTAGAGAAAGTGTTAGTTAGGTGGTTGTAGAGAAAGTGTTAGTTAGGTGGTTGTAGAGAAAGTGTTAGTTAGGTGGTTGTAGAGAAAGTGTTAGTTAGGTGGTTGTAGAGAAAGTGTTAGTTAGGTGGTTGTAGAGAAAGGGTTAGTTAGGTGGTTGTATAGAGAAAGTGTTAGTTAGGTGGTTGTAGAGAAAGTGTTAGTTAGGTGGTTGTAGAGAAAGTGTTAGTTAGGTGGTTGTAGAGAAAGTGTTAGTTAGGTGATTGTAGAGAAAGTGTTAGTTAGGTGGTTGTAGAGAAAGGGTTAGTTAGGTGGTTGTATAGAGAAAGTGTTAGTTAGGTGGTTGTAGAGAAAGTGTTAGTTAGGTGGTTGTAGAGAAAGTGTTAGTTAGGTGGTTGTAGAGAAAGTGTTAGTTAGGTGGTTGTATAGAGAAAGTGTTAGTTAGGTGGTTGTTGTTGGTGAGAGTGGAATGCTGCCGTCTGGTTGTCATTAACACTTTGCCAGATGACCACGAATGGGCGGTGGTGGGAGAACGGTCTAAAGCATAGACTGTACACACACACACACACACACACACACACACACACACACACACACACACACACACACACACAAACTGAAGTAGCGCCCACACAGAGCTGTCATAACATGCGCAGAGAAGTCTTTAGTTTCAGCAGCTTCCCCAAAAGGCCGAACAAAAGAAGCTGCTATCTAGTTTCATTGAGGAGAAGCAGCTCACGAGGCTCTGCTGTCTGTTCTGTTCAGGGCTTATTACAAAAACAGCTTGAAGTGATTAAAGTTCGACAGAGAGAGAGACGGTGCCTCGCTCTGCAGAGTGTCGCTCTGCAGCGCGACACTTCCTGCCAGAACGGCACTTAGCTCATTATCACCTACTGCCTAATTTCACACTCCTGGACCTCACTGAGGCAACAGGCCCTGCACATAGACACACTCCTGGACCTCACTGAGGTAACAGGCCCTGCACATAGACACACTCCTGGACCTCACTGAGGTAACAGGCCCTGCACATAGACACACTCCTGGACCTCACTGAGGCAACAGGCCCTGCACATAGACACACTCCTGGACCTCACTGAGGCAACAGGCCCTGCACATAGACACACTCCTGGACCTCACTGAGGTAACGAGCCCTGCACATAGACACACTCCTGGACCTCACTGAGGCAACAGGCCCTGCACACAGACACACTCCTGGACCTCACTGAGGCAACAGGCCCTGCACATAGACACACTCCTGGACCTCACCGAGGCAACAGGCCCTGCACATAGACACACTCCTGGACCTCACCGAGGCAACAGGCCCTGCACATAGACACACTCCTGGACCTCACCGAGGCAACAGGCCCTGCACATAGACACACTCCTGGACCTCACCGAGGCAACAGGCCCTGCACATAGACACACTCCTGGACCTCACCGAGGCAACAGGCCCTGCACACAGACACACTCCTGGACCTCACCGAGGCAACAGGCCCTGCACATAGACACACTCCTGGACCTCACTGAGGCAACAGGCCCTGCACATAGACACACTCCTGGACCTCACCGAGGCAACAGGCCCTGCACATAGACACACTCCTGGACCTCACTGAGGCAACAGGCCCTGCACATAGACACACTCCTGGACCTCACCGAGGCAACAGGCCCTGCACATAGACACACTCCTGGACCTCACTGAGGCAACAGGCCCTGCACATAGACACACTCCTGGACCTCACTGAGGCAACGGGCCCTGCACATAGACACACTCCTGGACCTCACTGAGGCAACGAGCCCTGCACATAGACACACTCCTGGACCTCACTGAGGCAACGGGCCCTGCACATAGACACACTCCTGGACCTCACTGAGGCAATGGGCCCTGCACACAGACACACTCCTGGACCTCACTGAGGCAACGGGCCCTGCACACAGACACACTCCTGGACCTCACTGAGGTAACGAGCCCTGCACACAGACACACTCCTGGACCTCACTGAGGCAACAGGCCCTGCACATAGACACACTCCTGGACCTCACTGAGGCAACGAGCCCTGCACATAGACACACTCCTGGACCTCACTGAGGCAACGAGCCCTGCACACAGACACACTCTTGGACCTCACTGAGGCAACGGGCCCTGCACATAGACACACTCCTGGACCTCACTGAGGCAACGGGCCCTGCACATAGACACACTCCTGGACCTCACTGAGGCAACAGGCCCTGCACATAGACACACTCCTGGACCTCACTGAGGCAACAGGCCCTGCACATAGACACACTCCTGGACCTCACTGAGGCAACAGGCCCTGCACATAGACACACTCCTGGACCTCACTGAGGCAACGAGCCCTGCACACAGACACACTCCTGGACCTCACTGAGGCAACAGGCCCTGCACATAGACACACACCTGGACCTCACTGAGGCAACGGGCCCTGCACATAGACACACTCCTGGACCTCACTGAGGCAACGGGCCCTGCACACAGACACACTGAGGCAACGGGCCCTGCACACAGACAGTACTGGGCGTAGTCTTGCACGCGCGTACAGTACATGCAACTACACCGTTCACACACCTCCAGGCCATTTTGAGAGGAAAAGGGAACACACCCAAATGTTTTCAATCTCAGGGGATCAGTCAAACACTCACACAAACACATACACACGCCGATGCCTCACGAAGCCGGCGAAAGATCTGCCAAGCAGATCAAGTGGATCTCCAGATTTGGTCCAACAACATGCAGGAGGAAAGCCAGCTGGACCTCTTTGTGACCGGGCCGCCTTCAGGCCATACGAGCCGCGGCTCCTCCACGAGAACAAAACGTCAACACGACCAGCCCCGCTCCAAACATATCATACATATCCAATTTCCTCTGGCTTAACGTTTACACAATATTAATCCCACGCTTGATCCTGTGTTGAAAATCCTTGAGCAAGCTAAATATAATATAAGCCGTGCTACAGGACGTGAGCAAGCTAAATATAATATAAGCCGTGCTGCAGGACGTGAGCAAGCTAAATATAATATAAGCCGTGCTGCAGGACGTGAGCAAGCTAAATATAATATAAGCCGTGCTGCAGGACGTGAGCAAGCTAAATATAATATAAGCCGTGCTACAGGACGTGAGCAAGCTAAATATAATATAAGCCGTGCTGCAGGACGTGAGCAAGCTAAATATAATATAAGCCGTGCTGCAGGACAAGAGCAAGCTAAATATAATATAAGCCGTGCTGCAGGACGTGAGCAAGCTAAATATAATATAAGCCGTGCTGCAGGACGTGAGCAAGCTAAATATAATATAAGCCGTGCTGCAGGACGTGTGCTACAGGACGTGTGCTACAGGACGTGTGCTACAGGACGTGTCGGCAAGGTTTACCTGCCGAGGCCTAAATAGCCGACAGGAAAAAAGAAAGATAGAAAAAATAAGAGGATGAGGTTAGAGACGGAGTGGAAAAAGCCCTCAGAGACGAACACAGAGGACAGGCTTGGCTGTCCTCTCTGCTTCCAGCTACATGAGACAAACACAGAGGACATGCTTGGCTGTCCTCTCTGCTTCCAGCTACATGAGACGAACACAGAGGACATGCTTGGCTGTCCTCTCTGCTTCCAGCTACATGAGACAAACACAGAGGACAGGCTTGGCTGTCCTCTCTGCTTCCAGCTACATGAGACGAACACAGAGGACATGCTTGGCTGTCCTCTCTGCTTCCAGCTACATGAGACGAACACAGAGGACATGCTTGGCTGTCCTCTCTGCTTCCAGCTACATGAGACGAACACAGAGGACATGCTTGGCTGTCCTCTCTGCTTCCAGCTACATGAGACGAACACAGAGGACAGGCTTGGCTGTCCTCTCTGTTTGCTTCCAGCTACATGAGATGAACACAGAGGACAGGCTTGGCTGTCCTCTCTGCTTCCAGCTACATGTGCACATCTACAATCCAATAGAGACTCCAGCTGACATTTGCCCGACATTTGAGCAATGCTGCAGCTTGGCAGAAGCCTCTGTACCAACTCTGTACAGGGACCATGGTCTGTACAGGGACCATACTCTGTACAGGGACCATACTCTGTACAGGGACCATACTCTGTACAGGGACCATACTCTGTACAGGGACCATACTCTGTACAGGGACCATACTCTGTACAGGGACCATACTCTGTACAGGGACCATACTCTGTACAGGGACAGCGCTAATCTCAGTTATTGGTATTTAGGCCCCATTGAGCCTTCTTTGGAGGACCTTACGCAAATCAAGCGAGGTCAATGGAGGAAGGTGTGGGGGGTAAGTGTATGTGAGAAGGTGTGGGGGGTAAGTGTGTGTGGGGGGTAAGTGTGTGTGGGGGGTAAGTGTGTGTGGGGGGTAAGTGTGTGTGGGGGGTAAGTGTGTGTGGGGGTAAGTGTGTGTGGGGGGTAAGTGTGTGTGGGGGGTAAGTGTGTGTGGGGGGTAAGTGTGTGTGGGGGGTAAGTGTGTGTGGGGGGTAAGTGTGTGTGGGGGGTAAGTGTGTGTGGGGGGTAAGTGTGTGTGGGTTAAGTGTGTGTGGGGGGTAAGTGTGTGTGGGTTAAGTGTGTGTGGGGGGTAAGTGTGTGTGGGGGGTAAGTGTGTGTGGGGGTAAGTGTGTGTGGGGGGTAAGTGTGTGTGGGGGGTAAGTGTGTGTGGGGGGTAAGTGTGTGTGGGGGTTAAGTGTGTGTGGGGGTTAAGTGTGTGTGGGGGGTAAGTGTGTGTGGGGGTTAAGTGTGTGTGGGGGGTAAGTGTGTGTGGGGGTAAGTGTGTGTGGGGGTTAAGTGTGTGTGGGGGGTAAGTGTGTGTGGGGGGTAAGTGTGTGTGAGGTTGGCACTTATGGAGCCAAGGGGATCCTATAGATTGGCCAAGCATCACCACCCCCTGAAGGGAAGAAGAACATGTTAATGATGATGTGTGACTCACGAGGTCTTGGGGTTCATCTCTCCAGTCTTCTCACAGTCGTAGATAATGAAGCTGCCTGACACCACAGAGGTGCCGTTCACTTTGATCGCCACGGGAACGGTGAGATGATCTGGAAACAAACAGAGCACATTTGAGATAACACGTCACAACGCAATCTAGTCGGCACGACCACGAGATATCCTCCAGCTATACTGGTTTTTACTGTGTTTTGAAACGCAAAAGGGGGGAATTATATTTGCTTGAACACAGTCACTGGACTTTTATTGTGTGTGTGTGTGTGTGTGTGTGTGTGTGTGTGTGTGTGTGTGTGTGTGTGTGTGTGTGTGTGTGTGTGTGTGTGTACTAGTAGAGTTATGATGGAAGCCGTTGGCACAGAGCCAAACGGAGGCCTGTTTGTCAGTCTCACCTCGGCCGGGCGGGATGGGCGGGTAGTTCTCTCGAGGGAGCAGGGGACAGGTCTGGATCTGAGCGGGACCGTAGTCCAGGTGCACGGTGGCAGCTGTGGAAACACCCAGTCCATAGTCGCACTCCACCCGGGAGCCCAACAGATCAGGAACACTGCCATTGATCAGAATGCCCACATCCTAAGGGAGAGACAGGTATAAGAGGGGATGGATTTAATGAACAGCCCATCTTCTTAAGTATTAATTCCAGGACCGGCTGTCTGTCTAGATAAGGTATATCTGTCTGTCTGTCTGTCTGTCTGTCTGTCTGTCTGTCTGACTGTATCTCTGTGTGTCTGTATCCTTGTCCTTAGCATATCTCAAGAACCGTTCGTCGGATTGACGATGTCGAGATCGACAACATACATGTATATATGTATGTACTGTATGTCTAAGGTAGAGAGGTGTCTATATGTACATGTATGTACTGTATGTCTAAGGTAGAGAGGTGTCTATATGTATGTACTGTATGTCTAAGGTAGAGAGGTGTCTATATGTATGTACTGTATGTCTAAGGTAGAGAGGTGTCTATATGTATGTACTGTATGTCTAAGGTAGAGAGGTGTCTATATGTACATGTATGTACTGTATGTCTAAGGTAGAGAGGTGTCTATATGTATGTACTGTATGTCTAAGGTAGAGAGGTGTCTATATGTATGTACTGTATGTCTAAGGTAGAGAGGTGTCTATATGTATGTACTGTATGTCTAAGGTAGAGAGGTGTCTATATGTACATGTATGTACTGTATGTCTAAGGTAGAGAGGTGTCTGAATGTATGTACTGTATGTCTAAAGTAGAGAGGTGTCTATATGTATGTACTGTATGTCTAAGGTAGAGAGGTGTCTATATTAGGGATGGGCATTTCTAGCAAAAACACTATTCGAAATTCGCTGGCCAAAGTCGACTTTTAATCGAAATTCGAAAAAAAAAAAAAAAAAATGTAAAAAAAATAAAAATGTAAAAAAAATAAAAAATGTAAAAAAATAAAAAAATAAAAATATATATTTTTTTTTGGTGAGTGAAATGTTGCATTGTCTCCCCTGATTCTAAGTCTAAGGCTTTATTAATTAATAGAAAAAGCTTCTGCTGTGGATTTTTAGCTCAAACAAGCATTGCACCACTGAAGTAAAGAACATGTTACTGACATTGACATTTTTGAAAATAAAAAACAGTTTTGACAATCATGAGTGGTTCATTAAATATTTAGTAGGCTCAGGTCTGAGTGCCAAAGGGGTGCCAAAGTCACCCCCTCTCCCTCTTCATGGGATTTCATCAGCCATTCATTTTTCCATAAACCTTGCTTAAAATGCTTATAAAAATAGTTTTACTTGCTCAAACCAAGCGATTCGACTATACTTAGAATCAGGGGAGACAATGCAACATCTCACTCACAAAAAAAAAGTCGACCTTGATAATAACAACGATTATTCGAAAATTCTAAATTCGATGCCCATCCCTAGTCTATATGTACTGTATGTACTGTATGTCTAAGGTAGAGAGGTGTCTATATGTATGTACTGTATGTCTAAGGTAGAGGGGTGTCTAGACTCTATATGTATGTACTGTATGTCTAAGGTACAGAGGTGTCTATATGTATGTACTGTATGTCTAAGGTAGAGAGGTGTCTATATGTATGTACTGTATGTCTAAGGTAGAGAGGTAGGTTTGTTCAGGAGTTGAGGCGGAGGAACAGGAGAAACAAATGTGTCATGAAGAAACAGATGGGGCAGCGCTACACTCGCATCTAAATTTGGCCGTGTGAATGTGATGAAGTATGACAGACGTATAATGAGAAACATAACACCTCACTGACATGAATGAATTGCAGAAAAATTTCCATGTGCGAGAAAAGGAGGGGGGGGGCAAGCAGGGGGAGGGTAGGAGGGAGGGGGGGCGAGCAGGGGGAGGGTAGGAGGGAGGGGGGGGCGAGCAGGGGGAGGGTAGGGGGGAAGGGGGGCGAGCAGGGGGAGGGTAGGAGGGAGGGGGGGCGAGTAGGAGGGAGGGGGGGCGAGCAGGGGGAGGGTAGGAGGGAGGGGGGGCGAGCAGGGGGAGGGTAGGAGGGAGGGGGGGCGAGTAGGAGGGAGGGGGGGCGAGCAGGGGGAGGGTAGAATGGAGGGGGAGCGAGCAGGGGGAGGGTAGAAGGGATGGGGAGCGAGCAGGGGGAGGGTAGGAGGGAGGGGGGGCGAGCAGGGGGAGGGTAGGGGGGAGGGGGGGGCGAGCAGGGGGAGGGTAGGGAGGAAGGGGGGCGAGCAGGGGGGGCGAGCAGGGGGAGGGTAGGAGGGAGGGGGGGTGAGTAGGAGGGAGGGGGGGGCGAGCAGGGGGAGGGTAGGAGGGAGGGGGAGCGAGCAGGGGGAGGGTAGGAGGGAGGGGGGGCGAGCAGGGGGAGGGTAGGAGGGAGGGGGGGCGAGCAGGGGGAGGGTAGGAGGGAGGGGGGGCGAGTAGGGGGAGGGTAGGGGGGAGGGGGGGCGAGCAGGGGGAGGGTTTTGAATGCAGAGAAAGAGCAAAATGACATACAGCCTAACAGACATCAGCTGAAGTGTTCAGCAACAAGTGGTAACATGTCTTACAAAAATCTGTTCTATTGTCTATTGGAATTGATCACTTCCTGGCAAAAGCACCGACTTCCTGCTTCCTGCCTGCTGCTTCCTGTTTGGGAGACAACCTTGAGTGAGCTTCCTGTGACTGACTGCCTGTGGCCTGACTGACTGCCTGTCGCCTGACTGACTGCCTGTGGCCTGACTGACTGCCTGTGGCCTGGGCAGCTGCTGGATCTATTACAGCCAGCCAGCCTGACCCACATACTGAGCAAATATCCCCAATTAATGACCTCATCTGGAATGCTCCAGCATCTACTAATTATGAGACTAATTCCAATTCAAATATATTCTAAGTGCCAGCATTCCGTGAGTGTAATTATCACATCGTTATTGCTATTTTAGCATGCGAGGTGTGAGGACATGATTAGATATGTTGACTGCGAGAGCTTATTAAGAACAACCGTAAACATCGTTACCCCCCACAAATGCAGGTCCTCCTTGGGCCAGTAACAAGATGACCAGTAACAAGATGACCAGTAACAAGATGACCAGTAACAAGACCAACAAGACCAACAAGACCAGTAACAAGATGCATCTAGCTTCACATTTTAATCATAAATAATAGGACCGGTGGTGTTGTGGTGATGGCCTTTCAAAGTCTGAAATTTTAACCTTTAATTATATTGTCCCCATCAGGCTAACCGTGGCACAATCTTAATTTTTTAAACGATTCCTAGGCTCGCCCGCCCTGCAGCTCGCCGAGCTGGCCCTGCAGCTAGATGACATCATCACTGAACTACCCTCAGCCAGGAAGGATGACATCACTGATGACATCATCACTGATGACATCAAATGACATCATCACTGAACTATAGCCTCAGCCTTATATTAGGACAATCAGCCTTATGGCAATTAGGGCAATTAATCTGCCCTAATTAAAAAATCCGGCTCTGTCAGGTCACCTGCACGGGTGCTCTTTACACCCCCTGAAAGTTTCAGCCCGATTGCAGGTGAAACGGCAGAGCTGTGTCCGACACCAAAATGTAAAGAGAGAAACAGAGAAACATTGCCCACATGCTCCCTTTTGTATATAGAGAGATGCCAGAGCACAGCGCCAAAAGCAACAAGAGCAGCGGCGTCTGAGATTTCCATTAGAGTTAACAATTCTGACCCTCATTAGGCCAATGAAAGATGGATGTGTGTGCAGTGAGTTTTGTGTCAATTGGACTTGCGGTTGTTGAATATTTTCCGTACATATTATTATCCTCTTATAGAATAGTTTTTCACTATGACAGACAGGATGGTGTTAATGTACTCAGGGCAAGTCTGAGCACAGCTGGAATCACTGTTTAAAGCAGTCCAAACAATGCCTCCTTCTTCAAATGATAGTAGGCTGTGTTAGGAAG
>NC_139627.1:1954789-1957289 GCF_964638095.1 Poromitra crassiceps
GAGATTTGGGCCGGTCCTCCTCACCTTCTTACACACCTTCATAGGGTGTCTGAAGGTGAACACGTGGTTGTAAGGGTTAGGTTATAATTGGGGTTTAGGTTAGGGACGGGTAAGGGTAAGGGTACATGTGATGGAAGTCTCTTGAATAATAAAGAATTTGAGATCAGAGTTGTCTTTCTGTAGATTTTAATTGCTCACGAACAATGGCACAAATCGCTGCCCAATCCAAGTCAAGTCAAGTCAAGTTTATTTGTATAGCACATTTCATACACAGAGGCAATTCAAAGTGCTTCACATAAAATGGTTGACAGGAAAAGAAAAGAAAAGGAGAGAATAAAATGGACATTTAAAAGCATCACAACAAAACTTAAAAAAAAGAGTATAAAAAGTGCATTAAGCAACAGGCGCAGCAGTTGCAAAAAGAGCTAAAAACTTATAGAGGACTCATTGGGTTTGCATAGTAGCTGTCAGCAGTTAAAAGCGACGGTAAACATAAAAGTCTTTAGTCTATTTTTAAAAGTAAGTAAGGTTGGGGCAGATCTGAGGTCTTCAGGCAATTTGTTCCAGCTAGCAGAAGCATAGTGGGTAAATGCGGCCTTCCCATGATTTGATTTGATCCTAGGGACAGTTAATAAGCTGGACCCTGCTGACCTAAGAGTTCTAGACGGTTCGTAGCGTGGGAGCAATTCAGCTATGTATTTTGGGCCTAGGCCATTAAGTGATTTATAGACTAATAACAGTATTTTAAAATCTATTCTATGACACACTGGCAACCAGTGTAAGGACTTAAGAACTGGAGTGATATGATCAGCTTTCTTAGTCTTCGTTAGAACTCTAGCAGCAGCATTCAATGAATGAGTTGAAGTTGCCTAAGTTCTTTTTTGGAGAGACCAGAAAAAAGGCTATTGCAATAGTCTAACCTACTATAAATGAAGGCGTGAATTCGTTTTTCTAGATCCTGTCTGGACATGTATCCCCTAATTCTTGCTATATTTTTAAGATGATAAAAAGCTGATTTTCTAATTGACTTAATGTGGGAGTTAAAGTTGAGATCGGAATCAATAATAACTCCAAGATTTTTGACTTGATCCTTAGGCTTCAGGGATAGAGACTCAAGGCGTACAGTGATTTTAAGCCTTTGTTCTTTGGGGCCAAAGACGATCACCTCAGTTTTGTCTTTGTTTAGCTGTAGGAAATTCTGGCACATCCAGTTATTTATTTGATCAATGCACTGGCACAATGATTCTATGGGGGCATAGTCAGCTGAGGAAAGAGTTATATACAACTGAGTGTCGTCTGCATAGTTATGATAGGCTACTTTGTTTTTTTGCATAATTAGGCCTAGAGGGAGCATATAAAGGTTGAAGAGAACGGGCCCCATAATGGATCCTTGAGGCACCCCACAAGTCATCCTAGTTAGGTCAGATGTGTAATTGCCAATGGAGACGAAGTACTTCCTGTCTTGAAGATAGGACTTGAACCACTGGAGGACCGTACCCAATAGCCCAACCCAGTTTTCCAGTCTGTCCAATCAAATTGAGTGGTCAACAGTGTCAAATGCAGCGCTAAGATCCAGTAGCACTAGAATCGAATTTTTGCCTGAGTCTGAGTTCATTCTGATGTCATTTATGACTTTAGTAAGAGCGGTTTCTGTGCTGTGATGGGGGCGAAAGCCTGATTGGAGTTTATCTAGGAGATCATTTGAGGTTAGGAATCTATTGAGTTGTAGGTAAACAACCTTTTCAATTATTTTGGCTATAAAGGGGAGATTAGATATTGGTCTGTAGTTACTGATTACCGATGCATCAAGGCTACGCTTTTTTAGTAGGGGTTTAATAACTGCAGTTTTCAGGGACTCAGGAAAAGTGCCGGTCAAAAGGGAGCTATTAACTATTTGCAATAGGTCCGACGACAGACAGTTATAAACGCTTTAAAAAAAGCTTGTTGGAAGGGTATCGAGACAGCACGAAGATGATTTAAGGCATTGCACAGTTTCCTCTAAGATGTCGTGGTCGATAACGCTGAACTGGGACAAATTTATCGAACTAGGGATCTGCGGGTAGGATGATGTCACAGCATTTCTTGGTGTGGAGCCACTATTAGCCTGCCTGATATTAATAATTTTATCCGTAAAAAAGGCAGCAAACTCATTACATTTGACAGTAGAGAGGAACTCAGGTGCTACACAGAGAGGCGGGTTAGTCAGTCTATCAACTGTGGCAAATAGAGTGCGTGCATTGTTCACATTTTTGTTAATTATCTCGGAAAAGAATGATTGTCTCGACCTTTTCAGTTCGAGGTTGTAGGAGTGAAGGCTTTCTTTGTAAATATCATAGTGAATGTGAAGATTAGTTTTCCGCCATTTACGCTCAGCTTTCCTGCAATCTTTCTTTTTGCATCTAACGGATGCAGAATTTCGCCAGGGTGAAAAGACATATGCTTTACTGGCATGGGTAATTCCTAAGTTCTATCACAGTATAACAGTTAAAGGCCCATTCCG
>NC_139627.1:1964789-1974789 GCF_964638095.1 Poromitra crassiceps
CACAGACACACACACACACAGACACACACACACACACACACACACACACACACACACACACACACGTGCTCACAGCCCTCAATAGCCTCGGGCGATGCCTCAAGAGCTACAGCACAACTCATCATGAAATCTCTATCTCTTTTGATCTGCTTTAATCACCAAACAACCAACCAACACACACACGTCACACACACACACACACACACACACACACACACACACACACACACACACACACACACACACACGCACACGCGCACACACACACACACAGGATACAAACCGAGGGGGGAGGTCTGTCTGTGGAAAATGATGCCAATGCGGAAGTGCCAAAAACTGCAGTTCCTCGAATGGGAAAATGAGCCGACTTCTCACTTGAATGATAACCTCAGTAACACTTTCCTCCTGAGTTGATGGTCTCAATACAGCACGATGTTCATTTAGTATTATGGTCTCAATACAGCACGACGTTCATTTAGTATTATGGTCTCAATACAGCACGACGTTCATTTAGTATTATGGTCTCAATACAGCACGATGTTCATTTAGTATTATGGTCTCAATACAGCACGATGTTCATTTAGTATTATGGTCTCAATACAGCACGACGTTCATTTAGTATTATGGTCTCAATACAGCACGACGTTCATTTAGTATTATGGTCTCAATACAGCACGACGTTCATTTAAGCCGTTTTCCCACATGCGCTTTTTACCGCTAAATGACCGGAACGCGGTCTAATGCCTTCATGTGTGAAAGTTGTTTTCCGGTATAAGCGCGACCCCGTCATCGCGGACATTTCACCAGTTTCGAGCCAGTCAGAAGAGCGGTATGCCGCGATAAGCGACACAAGTGTGAAACGTGTCAAGTCATTTGCCGGTCCTTCTCATGGGCGAGGTGTACACACGTTGCTTAATGTTCCAGCGGACATAATCTAATCATTCGCGCACATTAAAGCAAACTGGCGAAATGATCTTGTGATAATAAGAGCGGTATGTCAGCTTCATGTGTGGGCGTGCCGATTTCCCCCTCTCCCCTCTCTGCTGCCTGCTCGCTCTCTGGCCAGTCCTTCAGTCCTCCTTCAGTCAGCAGCCCGACAGGGACACAGACAGCTCTGAGAGTCTGGCAAGCCGCCCAATGCTTGTTGAGAAAGCAAATGCATGAAGCGAAATGTGGAAGTATTTTGCTGACAGCGAAGGCAAGCCCCCTGGACACATCAAACGAAGCCAGTCTGTAAAAAGTGCTTCAACGCAACAACCATGTGACTCCCCCGTCCAAACTGTCCAGGCAGGCACCTAGGGACCAAACAACCATGTGACTCCCCTGTTCAAACTGTCTAGGCAGGCACCTATAGGGACCAAACAACCATGTGACTCCCCCGTCCAAACTGTCCAGGCAGGCACCTATAGGGACCAAACAACCATGTGACTCCCCTGTTCAAACTGTCTAGGCAGGCACCTATAGGGCCCAAACAACCATGTGACTCCCCCGTCCAAACTGTCCAGGCAGGCACCTATAGGGCCCAAACAACCATGTGACTCCCCCGTCCAAACTGTCCAGGCAGGCACCTAGTGACCAAACAACCATGTGACTCCCCCGTCCAAACTGTCTAGGCAGGCACTTATAGGGCCCAAACAACCATGTGACTCCCCTGTCCAAACTGTCCAGGCAGGCACCTAGTGACCAAACAACCATGTGACTCCCCTGTCCAAACTGTCCAGGCAGGCACCTATAGGGACCAAACAACCATGTGACTCCCCTGTTCAAACTGTCTAGGCAGGCACCTATAGGGCCCAAACAACCATGTGACTCCCCCGTCCAAACTGTCCAGGCAGGCACCTATAGGGCCCAAACAACCATGTGACTCCCCCGTCCAAACTGTCCAGGCAGGCACCTAGTGACCAAACAACCATGTGACTCCCCCGTCCAAACTGTCTAGGCAGGCACTTATAGGGCCCAAACAACCATGTGACTCCCCTGTCCAAACTGTCCAGGCAGGCACCTAGTGACCAAACAACCATGTGACTCCCCCGTCCAAACTGTCTAGGCAGGCACTTATAGGGCCCAAACAACCATGTGACTCCCCCGTCCAAACTGTCCAGGCAGGCACCTAGTGACCAAACAACCATGTGACTCCCCCGTCCAAACTGTCTAGGCAGGCACCTATAGGGCCCAAACAACCATGTGACTCCCCTGTCCAAACTGTCCAGGCAGGCACCTATAGGGCCCAAACAACCATGTGACTCCCCCGTCCAAACTGTCCAGGCAGGCACCTATAGGGCCCAAACAACCATGTGACTCCCCTGTCCAAACTGTCCAGGCAGGCACCTATAGGGCCCAAACAACCATGTGACTCCCCCGTCCAAACTGTCCAGGCAGGCACCTATAGGGACCAAACAACCATGTGACTCCCCTGTTCAAACTGTCCAGGCAGGCACCTAGGGACCAAACAACCATGTGACTCCCCTGTTCAAACTGTCTAGGCAGGCACCTATAGGGCCCAAACAACCATGTGACTCCCCTGTTCAAACTGTCCAGGCAGGCACCTAGGGACCAAACAACCATGTGACTCCCCTGTTCAAACTGTCCAGGCAGGCACCTAGGGACCAAACAACCATGTGACTCCCCTGTTCAAACTGTCCAGGCAGGCACCTAGGGACCAAACAACCATGTGACTCCCCTGTTCAAACTGTCTAGGCAGGCACCTATAGGGCCCAAACAACCATGTGACTCCCCTGTTCAAACTGTCCAGGCAGGCACCTAGGGACCAAACAACCATGTGACTCCCCTGTTCAAACTGTCCAGGCAGGCACCTAGGGACCAAACAACCATGTGACTCCCCTGTTCAAACTGTCCAGGCAGGCACCCAGGGACCAAACAACCATGTGACTCCCCTGTTCAAACTGTCTAGGCAGGCACCTATAGGGACCAAACAACCATGTGACTCCCCTGTCTAAACTGTCCAGGCAGGCACCTATAGGGACCAAACAACCATGTGACTCCCCCGTCCAAACTGTCCAGGCAGGCACCTATAGGGACCAAACAACCATCTGACTCCCCCGTCCAAACTGTCCAGGCAGGCACCTATAGGGCCCAAACAACCATGTGACTCCCCCGTCCAAACTGTCCAGGCAGGCACCTATAGGGCCCAAACAACCATGTGACTCCCCTGTCCAAACTGTCCAGGCAGGCACCTATAGGGCCCAAACAACCATGTGACTCCCCCGTCCAAACTGTCCAGGCAGGCACCTATAGGGACCAAACAACCATGTGACTCCCCTGTCTAAACTGTCCAGGCAGGCACCTATAGGGACCAAACAACCATGTGACTCCCCCGTCCAAACTGTCCAGGCAGGCACCTATAGGGACCAAACAACCATGTGACTCCCCCGTCCAAACTGTCCAGGCAGGCACCTATAGGGCCCAAACAACCATGTGACTCCCCTGTCCAAACTGTCCAGGCAGGCACCTATAGGGACCAAACAACCATGTGACTCCCCTGTCCAAACTGTCCAGGCAGGCACCTATAGGGACCAAACAACCATCTGACTCCCCCGTCCAAACTGTCCAGGCAGGCACCTATAGGGACCAAACAACCATGTGACTCCCCCGTCCAAACTGTCCAGGCAGGAACCTAGTGACCAAACAACAATGTGACTCCCCTGTCCAAACTGTCCAGGCAGGCACCTAGTGACCAAACAACCATGTGACTCCCCCGTCCAAACTGTCTAGGCAGGCACCTATAGGGACCAAACAACCATGTGACTCACCTGTCTAAACTGTCCAGGCAGGCACCTAGGGACCAAACAACCATGTGACTCCCCTGTTCAAACTGTCCAGGCAGGCACCTATAGGGACCAAACAACCATGTGACTCCCCCGTCCAAACTGTCTAGGCAGGCACCTATAGGGACCAAACAACCATGTGACTCCCCTGTCCAAACTGTCCAGGCAGGCACCTAGTGACCAAACAACCATGTGACTCCCCTGTCTAAACTGTCCAGGCAGGCACCTATAGGGACCAAACAACCATGTGACTCCCCTGTCCAAACTGTCCAGGCAGGCACCTAGTGACCAAACAACCATGTGACTCCCCTGTCTAAACTGTCCAGGCAGGCACCTATAGGGACCAAACAACCATGTGACTCCCCTGTCCAAACTGTCCAGGCAGGCACCTATAGGGACCAAACAACCATGTGACTCCCCCGTCCAAACTGTCCAGGCAGGCACCTATAGGGCCCAAACAACCATGTGACTCCCCTGTCCAAACTGTCCAGGCAGGCACCTATAGGGCCCAAACAACCATGTGACTCCCCCGTCCAAACTGTCCAGGCAGGCACCTATAGGGACCAAACAACCATGTGACTCCCCTGTTCAAACTGTCCAGGCAGGCACCTAGGGACCAAACAACCATGTGACTCCCCTGTTCAAACTGTCTAGGCAGGCACCTATAGGGCCCAAACAACCATGTGACTCCCCCGTCCAAACTGTCCAGGCAGGCACCTATAGGGCCCAAACAACCATGTGACTCCCCCGTCCAAACTGTCCAGGCAGGCACCCAGGGACCAAACAACCATGTGACTCCCCCGTCCAAAGGCTAATAAAAAGCATTCTGCTCTGAACTCTACCCGACGACGTAGTCACTCACTGCCAAGATTGATTCAGCAAGATTGATGACATTTTGAAATTGAGAGTGAAGCTTTAGATTATGAAAACCAGGATGTGAGCTTCAACGCTTTATTGATTCAAATATTCAAAATGACAAGCAAATGTGTTTCCTGTCATGACGATGTGTTGTTTTATTGCCTCATAATGAACATAACTTACTGTAAGTCAATGAGCAGCTTCACTCACATGAACTGTGACTGCAGTTGAATTATGAGTTTGGGACAGTGTTACTTTGGCTCTTATTTAGAAAATAACAGCATGAGAGAAACAAAGCATTACGTCAGTCATCAGGTGTAACGTGTGTGGGATTACGTCAGTCATCAGGTGTAACGTGTGTGACATTACGTCAGTCATCAGGTGTAACGTGTGTGACATTACATCAGTCATCAGGTGTAACGTGTGTGACATTACGTCAGTCATCAGGTGTAACGTGTGTGACATTACGTCAGTCATCAGGTGTAACGTGTGTGACATTACATCAGTCATCAGGTGTAACGTGTGTGACATTACATCAGTCATCAGATGTAACGTGTGTGACATTACGTCAGTCATCAGGTGTAACGTGTGTGACATTACGTCAGTCATCAGGTGTAACGTGTGTGACATTACGTCAGTCATCAGGTGTAACGTGTGTGACATTACGTCAGTCATCAGGTGTAACGTGTGTGACATTACGTCAGTCATCAGGTGTAACGTGTGTGACATTACGTCAGTCATCAGGTGTAACGTGTGTGACATTACGTCAGTCATCAGGTGTAACGTGTGTGACATTACGTCAGTCATCAGGTGTAACGTGTGTGACATTACGTCAGTCATCAGGTGTAACGTGTGTGACATTACGTCAGTCATCAGGTGTTTGTGTGACACCAAAGCATATGGTGGCCTGATTGAATGATGTGTTTTGGGAGCAGCAGCAAGAGCAAGAGACAGATGGAGACAAATACTTAGATGACAGCAGGATGGATAGATAGCTATAGATAGATAGCTGGAGAGATGGAGGGAGAGACAGTTTTAAATCCTCAATAAAAAATTGTCTGAGGGAAGGACAGTCCTGTAGACATTTAAAGTCTACAGTCTACACCGTCGCCTACCAGATACATTTTCTTCTCTTTTTAATATTTGTTAAATGTAGTGAAATATTGCGATTTTGATTTGATTTTTTTTTACAAATGTATTGCTATACTGATGCGTGTAATTATATTGATATATTGATGTGTGTATTTCTATAGTGTTACTGATATATTGATGTAATTCTATTATTGTGGATATTGTTTTATAATTATGCGTTTTAGTTTCTGATTTTATGCTCCAAATTTTGTGCCACCGTCTACTCCCGTCCAGGGACTACAGATGCAAACAAGCTTTTAGCTATTACTGAGGCAATATATTTATTGTGCATTGACCCTTTCAAATAAACAATAAAGATCAAAATAAAGCTAAGACAGACAGACAGACAGAGACTTAGACAGTGAGATAGATAGATAGATAGATACAGTAGATAGACCATCACCACCACGGTGCCAGCTGTTGCTAATTCCCTTCTGTTTTTCCATCAGTCTTTTGTGTTGCTGCCTTCGGCTTTGGTGAAAGAGAATCGATCTCCTTGCTCAGCCTTAACATGACGGGTTTCAATTGTTTTGAGAGAGAAAAAGTCCGCTGCTCGGTTCCGTGAGTTCCGCTAGGCCCGGAGGCGGGGGTGTAGCGAAGCCGCGGGCCTTGCCTGGTGAGTGGCCACCCTGGTGGTGGCTTCCCTTCTCCCCGTAGCGTAACCCCCGCCCCCCCGCGCAGCGCATGCTGCATGTACGCTAAATAACAACAAATTGATATCCATTCTCCTGGCCAATGGTCTCATTGCCCATGTAGGTCATATACTGTAGAGGCAACAGGATTTCATAAGCAGTTTAAAAGTTCTGTGTATGGATTTAATTTGAACGTTATACTGTGCTGTTATATGCCATTCTTCCGACATGAAATGCTGTTGTAGTGGAGCCCAGCGTCGTTGTAGGCTACTTGGCTCGGGGCTGTAATGTAAATATGTGACATGAGTCACATGATTTTAGATGGGTCAAAGTCATATTTCCGGTGTATTTTGTCCATTCTATGGCCAGACGAGTTGTAATATATTGTCATGTCATGGTGTTTTGGGGTCATTAATAAACAAGATTAATTCTGTTATTTCTCTATACTTTTTTGGGGGTAGTGCTATTTTACATTGAAGTCAACGGGGAGAGGCTTGTGTTTTCGCCCTAAAAGGGGGCGTGGCCTAATTGCCGATCTGATGTATGCTCTGGGCAGAGCTACGTCCAGGTGGAGCCTGCCCTCATGCTAAGCTGTATGGTCACATCAGAGCTACGTCCAGGTGGAGCCTGCCCTCATGCTAAGCTGTATGGTCACATCAGATCTGATGTATGCTCTGGGCAGAGCTAGGTCCAGGTGGAGCCTGCCCTCATGCTAAGCTGTATGCTCTGGGCAGAACTAGGTCCAGGTGGAGCCTGCCCTCATGCTAAGCTGTATGCTCTGGGCAGAACTAGGTCCAGGTGGAGCCTGCCCTCATGCTAAGCTGTATGCTCTGGGCAGAGCTAGGTCCAGGTGGAGCCTGCCCTCATGCTAAGCTGTATGCTCTGGGCAGAGCTAGGTCCAGGTGGAGCCTGCCCTCATGCTAAAGCTGTATGCTCTGGGCAGAGCTAGGTCCAGGTGGAGCCTGCCCTCATGCTAAAGCTGTATGCTCTGGGCAGAGCTAGGTCCAGGTGGAGCCTGCCCTCATGCTAAGCTGTATGGTCACATCAGAGCTACGTCCAGGTGGAGCCTGCCCTCATGCTAAGCTGTATGGTCACATCAGATCTGATGTATGCTCTGGGCAGAGCTAGGTCCAGGTGGAGCCTGCCCTCATGCTAAGCTGTATGCTCTGGGCAGAACTAGGTCCAGGTGGAGCCTGCCCTCATGCTAAGCTGTATGCTCTGGGCAGAACTAGGTCCAGGTGGAGCCTGCCCTCATGCTAAGCTGTATGGTCACATCAGATCTGATGTATGCTCTGGGCAGAGCTAGGTCCAGGTGGAGCCTGCCCTCATGCTAAGCTGTATGCTCTGGGCAGAACTAGGTCCAGGTGGAGCCTGCCCTCATGCTAAGCTGTATGCTCTGGGCAGAACTAGGTCCAGGTGGAGCCTGCCCTCATGCTAAGCTGTATGCTCTGGGCAGAGCTAGGTCCAGGTGGAGCCTGCCCTCATGCTAAGCTGTATGCTCTGGGCAGAGCTAGGTCCAGGTGGAGCCTGCCCTCATGCTAAAGCTGTATGCTCTGGGCAGAGCTAGGTCCAGGTGGAGCCTGCCCTCATGCTAAAGCTGTATGCTCTGGGCAGAACTAGGTCCAGGTGGAGCCTGCCCTCATGCTAAGCTGTATGGTCACATCAGAGCCCAAACCAAATACACATACACCTGTCTAAGAGTGCGGTGAAGCTTTGAGTGTGTTAAAATTTATATGATGATGATAGATGAGATGGACACGTTCAAAGCCGTGCTGTAAAAATAGATAGATAGATAGATAGATCAATAGATAGATATGTGAGGAGAGAGAGAGAGACAGAGAGAGAGAGAGAGATATTTGGTTACTCTTACCTATTCTCCAGTGTGCACCAGCCACAGTGGGCGTCACCTGCTCCCAGACAGTCACTGCAGCTCCCGTACTGATCACACGCTGACACCTTCACCCTCAGCAGCTACACAGCGTGCACACACACACACACACACACACACACACACACACACACACACACACACACAGACACACACACACACAGACACACACACACAGACACACAGACACAGACACACACACACACACACACACACACAGACACACACACACACACACACACACACACAACCTTATTAAACACTCCTTAGAAGCGACTGCATGAAAACAGTTCTTTTTCAACGCCCATGCAGGCCGTTCACAGAAGAAGATGTACTTATCCAACATGTTATGATCACACAGCTTTTCATTCTGCTTTACATTGCTCTTGTCATTTTCCTCGTGCCACAGTTCTCCACGTCCGCGTCTCACAAGAACGTTATCTTATCAGCGTACGTGTGAAACTGACAGGCCTAAGCTTCTGTGGCAGGAAACGCAGTGATTTTCCCTACACCAGCCAGCCAACAATCAGCTGCGTTTGCTCACGTACTACAATGTAGTAGCTACTACCACAACCTCTCATATGAACAGTATAAAGACACATTATTACCACATCCTCTCATATGAACAGTATAAAGACACATTATTACCACAACCTCTCATATGAACAGTATAAAGACACATGATTGGTTTGGCGCCTCGGTATGAAAACATATCGCGCGTGCTGCACAGTGTGATCTTCACCACAGATATGTGACCTGCTCTGACAAAATCAGTCACATTGAGCCCGAAACACATTTTGAGTTGTATACACTGTTGGAAAGAGGAGAATGCCAGCTTTCTGCTGATATCAAAATGATAGTTGTACTCCAAAGATTGAGTGAGATACACCCCTTTATGTCTTGACTGTTTTCCAAACTATGATTTTGAGGAAAAACGGCTTCAAAGTTGGACAAAGTAAGCTAGTTCTGCTTGTCACCCTACCTTTATGAGCTTCAAAACTATATTTAGCATTCAAATTTCACAATAATCTTTACGCAGAATGAAAGCCAATGATTTATCATCTGACTCAAATCTGTTGAAATGTGTTGTTTTGTCAGAGCAGGTCACATGATGTGATTGTTTGTCTGAATTGAGGTGAGGAGGCTTCATCAGATGTGAAGTGGGATCTGCTGCATAGACATGTCTGGTCTGAAGACACTGTGTGATGAGTCTCTCCCGTGCCTGCATGAGTCACTCGGGGACACAGAGTTCCAATGATGCTTACATGGTGAGAGGTCATGAGATAAAGGAAGTTGCTGTCGTTGGGGTCGAAGGTCATGATGTGGTGAACCGATTCGCTGTCCGGCAGCTTCAGCATCAGTTTCCGTGGACTGGCCCTGGTCAGGTTCATCAGGAGGGTCAGCTGTGGAGAGGAGAGTAAAGTACGGTATGAGACAGAGCAGAGGATACAGGCTGCAGTACAGAACGCTGCAGTAGTAGTTTGTTTATGGAGGGAATGTTGGCTGAACACGCATGAAGCTTTCGAGTCACATTCATACAGTCAAACATTTACAGTAATGGCGGGGCTGCCCAGGACAACCGCAGTCTTCTCCTGTTGACCACTGAAAAGGGGGAAAAAAGGAGAGCCTGGGTGATTTGCCCCTCAACAGCAGCCACCAAGGGAGGGAAGAGAGTTTTGGATTGCTTCCTCCACCCAGACCTTCCT
>NC_139627.1:1979789-1983719 GCF_964638095.1 Poromitra crassiceps
TCCCTGAAGGCCTCTGTCACATTGAGAGAATAGTAAATCCATTCAGTGGTGACCACTATGTACTGCAACTGCATTCTGACATGAGGTTATGCATAGTTTTCCAACAGTACCGTGCATTGTTGAAGCACTGTATGACTGTATTGATAGTGAAAGAATTTCTTTTCTTTTCATCATTCCAGCCCCCCTCCCATTTTCTCCCCCATTGTACTGGGCCCAATTCCCTGCTAGGGTGTCCTGGCCGAGAGCCGTAGACTAGCACATGCTTCCTCTGATACATGTGCAGTCGCCAACCACTTCTTCTTTTCACCTGACAGCGAGGATGTAGCGCGTGGGAGGGTCACGCTATTCCCCCTAGCTCCCCTCCCCCCCCCAAACAGGCGCCCGCACCAACCAGAGGAGGCGCTAGTGCAGCGACCAGGACACATACTCTTAATCCGGCTTCCCACCCTGCAGACACGGCCAATTGTGCCTGTATGGCCGCCGGGCCAAGCAGGGGGTAACGCGGGGGCTCGAACCTGCAACCCTTGTGTTGGTGTGTGTGTGTGTGTGTGTGTGTGTGTGTGTGTGTGTGTGTGTGTGTGTGTGTGTGTGTGTGTGTGTGTGTGTGTGTGTCTCACCTTATGAAGTCTTCCACTGTTGGTGCCCAGAAAGACCACGGTGTGGTTGTGCACGTTGTCCACGGCGACCGAGGTGAGGCCGGTGATGTTGACGAGGGGCGTGGCCTTCAGGGGCCTCTTCAGGGCCAGAGGATGCTGCAGGTGAGCTGCACCGCAGTCCAGCTGCTCCGGCTGCAACTAAGATACGGAGCAAAGCAGAGAGTCAACTCCAATCCACCTTCACATGTTCAAGCACAACTGACTCCACAGACTAAAAAACAGGACAGGAAAAAGCACAAACAACAGAAAGGAGAAACGATTATCCCAACCGCTCTATTCAATCTTCAAAATCACTTTTTAGGAGACCGTTAACGTTCACCGCACTGCACAAGTATAACATCACGGGATAAACACTGCAACGGTTGTTATCGTTATCTCAATGAAAACGCGAGAAGGTTCTCCAAGGTTCTCCGAACACACGGAAGGTCTCTGACTTTGTCAAATCCTCAGTGGGCGACGATAAAACATTTAGCGGCACGCTCGGATGAGCACGGGCACCTATAGGGAGTTCTATTTTAGAGCAGGCGCAGGCAAAAAGGAATTAAGCACAGTAGATATTTGTGGAGTGGTTTCCCACGGGGCCTTCGTGGTCCCGCGGCCGCCCTGCTCGCTCTTATCATAAATTGTGTCTGGCGTTCCCTCCGCGCCGCCCGCCCGCCCCCCCCCCGCCTGCCTGCCCGCCTGCCGCCCGCCCCCTTCACATGCTCTACAAAAAGATCGCATTTCACCAGTCACAGTAAACTAAAGGCCAAACTAAAGAAAGGCTTGCTTTCTTCTTCTGCTGCGAGGGGTCTGCAGCAGGTTGGATTCCAGAAGAAGAAGAAGAAGAAAAAAACAGACACACAACCACTTCAAACTGTAAGCGGGTGTCTATCAGAGGAAGAAGGCCTGTGGGCCAAATTGAGCTCGTATTCAAAGAACTGGCCCAAGGGAGAGAAGACGGGCCCGGGGAGGAGGAGGGCAACGTTGTGACCCGACAGCACAGACCGGCCCGGGGAGGAGGAGGGCAACGTTGTGACCCGACAGCACAGCGGTCCCGGGACAGCCTCCCCTCCCCTCAGCCTCCAACTCTGTCAGTCAAGCCCAGCCACAGTGAAAGGCTGAGATTTCAACAGCATTCCTTTGTTAACTGTGCAAGTGTGTCTTTATTGTCGGGCAGCACCGTCAATAAGGAGGAAGAACCTGGGGGCAACACATTGCGTGGCAGCACCGTCAATAAGGAGGAAGAACCTGGGGGCAACACATTGCGTGCAACGTACGTTTCCGCCAGGGCAAAAAAAACTCGGGTCTGGTAGTGGAAACCATGTGCTCGTGACAAAACAGCTTATTCATCGTAGACTTGTGGTCGAGTTATTACTAGCAACGCATAATAAACAAACATCTCTGATGAAGAAACATGTTGTCCAACATTTTATTGAAGAAGAAGAAAGGAAACTATTGACCCTTCTGCATCTTCAGATTGGATTGGAGATAAGGAGCTGGACATGAGTGGAGTCTCAGCCTTCCCATAACCCCCAGTTTGGCTCTAGAGCATCCTGACCCCGACCCGTGACATGGAGAGTCCTTCTCTAAAACCAGCCAGCCTAAAGCCTGACCCCGACCCGTGACATGGAGAGTCCTTCTCTAAAACCAGCCAGCCTAAAAGAGGATTAGTTCTTCCGGGAACTGTCAGATCCAGCAGTCATCATGAGTCTGTTTTCTCATTTCAGTCAACCGATATTTTCTCATCGATGCTGAACACTTTACGGCCTGCAGGTTTCAGAAGCCTAAAATGACGAGGCCGGACTTTTTGCCCTCTGCTTTCATCATACCCATAAGGCCGCTTACGCTGCAAAAAGAGATCCACTTACTAATTCATAAAGTACTCTATCAATCTATTTCTGTGAAGACACTTGAAATCATCTGCCAGAGTGCCTCATTATTAACAGTTTATTAAAACAGATATTCACAGTTTTCTAGAAATGTCCCAAAACAAGTGAAACTGCTTTTGGAAACAAGTGGAACTGTCTCACACCACATCTATTATCCATTTACAAGCACTTTGTTAATGATGCATTAAACATTAATTACTATTACTTATATATATAGATCTTAGAATCTGATTAGTGGGTGGGGGGGGGGGCAATTCTCCTGGGAGGGGTCGAGGGGGGGTCTGGGGTCTGCCCCGCCCCACCCTCACCTACATTACATGTCACCTGCTCTCCCCGAACGCAATGCATCCAGAGTCAGGAGGGAGAGCAAGACGATGCCAACAGGGCAGGGTGGAGTGACATGCAGGTGGGTGGGGGGGGGGGGGTAGACCCCAGACACCCCCCGCCCCCCCGCACATCTGGGCCCCCCCCAATGTTCTCCATAGCTACAGCCTTGCTACCAGATGTCTCATTAATCCAATAGACTAGAATCAGTTGCTATTGATTCGGTGCTGGAACAAGTTCATAAATGAGTGGCCAAGTATTTCATATATCTATATCTTATTTACAACATAGTAACAAATAATGTATAAAACATGAGCAAATAATCAGTTAACACGATTACAATCTATTTAAGTTTTTATAGGTCTAAGTGTGAATTTTACCAGCATATAAACTATTTTTTTTTTTACAAATGACTCAACATATATATTTTTTTATTCCTGGCTCATAATTCAGATATGTTGAACTAATATGAGTAGGTAGGCCTCCTAATGATAGACTAAACAGAATCTAACATCTATAATATACTAATTAATACATGTTTAATTCATCATTAACGAACTGCTGAAAATGGCTTAAGTTATTATAAAGTGTTACCGACTTCATTATAATGCCATCATAATGCATTATAAGTTCATTATAGCCTGTGTAATCATGCATAGATGTTTTATTACTTAGGCTATGTTATGAAAAGGCTTTATAAAACTTTAAGACTGAAATAGGAAACTTATGACAATTATTCGTAGGCTATGTGTATGCTAGCATATAATTAGCTAATTGTCATAGGCTAATTAAATGAAAGGAAGTCAAATGCAATCAAAAACGTTGATAATTAACTTGCTAATTGTTTGTAATTTGTGCTACTCACTGTAACTGAATAACACCAGATCTAATTAGGATCGGTTGTAGCCCTTACCACCAGATTTCCCTTCTGAACACAGGCCGCCCCGGAGCCCTGGATCACACTGTCCAGCACCTGCACGTCGCTGCTGGGGGAGTTGGAGCAGTTCCTGCGGCCCTGCCGGATCTGCTCCTCGATGTCCCAGAACCTGAACGCGCACAGAGCGGACTTTCTGTCCGAC
>NC_139627.1:1988919-1991419 GCF_964638095.1 Poromitra crassiceps
CCCATACATCTCAATGGACTGACTCGTCAAAGTGGGGTAAACCCCCCCCCATACATCTCAATGGGCTGACCCGTCAAAGTGGGGTAAACCCCCCCATACATCTCAATGGACTGACCCGTCAAAGTGGGGTAAACCCCCCCCATACATCTCAATGGGCTGACCCGTCAAAGTGGGGTAAACCCCCCCATACATCTCAATGGACTGACTCGTCAAAGTGGGGTAAACCCCCCCCCCATACATCTCAATGGGCTGACTCGTCAAAGTGGGGTAAACCCCCCCCCATACATCTCAATGGACTGACTCGTCAAAGTGGGGTAAAACCCCCCCATACATCTCAATGGGCTGACCCGTCACAGTGGGGTAAACCCCCCCCATACATCTCAATGGGCTGACTCGTCAAAGTGGGGTAAACCCCCCATACATCTCAATGGGCTGACCCGTCAAAGTGGGGTAAACCCCCCCCATACATCTCAATGGGCTGACTCGTCAAAGTGGGGTAAACCCCCCCATACATCTCAATGGACTGACTCGTCAAAGTGGGGTAAACCCCCCCATACATCTCAATGGACTGACTCGTCAAAGTGGGGTAAACCCCCCCATACATCTCAATGGGCTGACCCGTCACAGTGGGGTAAACCCCCCCCATACATCTCAATGGGCTGACTCGTCACAGTGGGGTAAACCCCCCCATACATCTCAATGGGCTGACCCGTCACAGTGGGGTAAACCCCCCCATACATCTCAATGGGCTGACTCGTCACAGTGGGGTAAACCCCCCCATACATCTCAATGGACTGACTCGTCAAAGTGGGGTAAACCCCCCCCCCCATACATCTCAATGGACTGACTCGTCAAAGTGGGGTAAACCCCCCCATACATCTCAATGGGCTGACTCGTCACAGTGGGGTAAACCCCCCCATACATCTCAATGGGCTGACCCGTCACAGTGGGGTAAACCCCCCCCATACATCTCAATGGGCTGACTCGTCACAGTGGGGTAAACCCCCCCATACATCTCAATGGGCTGACCCGTCAAAGTGGGGTAAACCCCCCCATACATCTCAATGGGCTGACTCGTCACAGTGGGGTAAACCCCCCCATACATCTCAATGGACTGACTCGTCACAGTGGGGTAAACCCCCCCATACATCTCAATGGACTGACTCGTCACAGGACGGTGCTGTGACCAGTGATTCTGAGTGAGTCTGTTGGGGCCCTAGGCAACAATTCCAAGGGGCCCCTTCCAACCAGCGTTCTTTTACTTTCAATTCAAGAGAAAGTAGATGAATCATGCAGGTTTGACAGGAAGGATTCACATGATCTCTTGAAGTGAAAGTGAATGACTGACTCATTCCTGTCAAACATGCATGATTCACACATTCTCTTGAATGTATGTTTCACTTTCAATTCAAGAGAATGTACATGAACCCTACGAGTATGACGGGAATGACATGGGGCCACTTTAGGGAGGTTTCAATGTCATTGCACATGGTCCATTGGTTGTTTATGGGGAGGGAGTTGCGGTCACTGCTGTGGAGTAAAGTTTCTCAGCCATCGGGGGCCCCCTAACGGCCTGGGGCCCCAAGCAATTGCCTGCATTGCCTGTTCACAAGCTGCGCCTCTGGCTGTGACTCTACACTACAGGATTGGGGATTCTAGAGCAGGCACATAGACAGACGTCTGTTCAGATGTGCGTTTACTGCCGGGGTTAAATCCCCCGATTGCGTCTGCCTGGGCTGGGCTAGCATGCTAAATGCTAACTGTGCTGCCATGGGGAGAACGGGGGATTTACCCCACCCTGACCACGCCCCCCAGTCAGCTACCACAGCGTTTATGACGAGACCGCGACTCAACCTATCAGCCTAACGACCCCAACCACCAGGCTCCTCCTGCAAGACAGGGCCAGAGAGTACAATACAAGTTGAGTTAACAGGCAACTAGCAAGATGAAGTGACATTTTGTAAAGTTCAAGTTGACTTTCTTCATTTCATTACATTATGGTGCTGCTGCAGCGGTCAGTTTCACTCATAAATATAACAATGTGATACTTTATTGATCAGTTTCACTCATAAATATAACAATATGATACTTTATTGATCCCTTTATGGTAATGATCTTTTCACTCGCTCCCGTTCGCAGGGCGCACGATCAACCCTGGATGCGTGCAGTGTTTAAGCCCCGCCCCCCTCTCTGTTGAGTGTTGATCAGAGTCAACAGGCGTCAGTCAGCAACCGCCGGGGTCAGCAGTCGCCCCAATGAGTCAGCAATCACCACAACTCTGTCAAAGGTGAACCGGCTATGACTGCCTGGACAATGACCTCTCTTCTGGAACCACACACGCACACACACACACACACACACACACACACACACACACACACACACACACACACACATACACACACACACACACACACACGCACACACACACACACACGCGCACACACACGCGCACACACACACGCACACACACACACACACACACACACACACACACACA
>NC_139627.1:1996419-2016419 GCF_964638095.1 Poromitra crassiceps
TTGTAATCACAAGAGACCATACAGTAGAACATTGCACTTTGACCAAAACGTAAAAACAAAGCGTCTAAAAATAATTGTTTTTAATGTTTTTTTGGTCCGATTTATATGTTATACGGGGCGGCTGTGGCTCAGGAGGTAGAGCAGGTCGTCCACCAATCAGAAGGTTGATGGTTCGATCCCCGGCTCCTCCAGTCCGCATGTCAAAGTGTCCTTGGGCAAGACACTGAACCCCGAATTGCTCCCGATGGCTGTGCCAGCACCCTGCGTGGCAGCTGGCTGCCTTCGGTGTGTGAATGGGTGAATGTAGGCACATTGTAAAGCACTTTATATAAAAGTGCTATATCAATGCAGTCCATTCACCATATAAACGCAGTCCATATGGTCTCTCGTGACTCTAAATATAGCCGGATCACTTGGTATGACCAAGTCAATCTACTTTTTACAAGCATTTGACTAAATGTCTATGGAAAAAAGAATGGCGGATGAAATCTCTTGGTGCATATGCCTAAACCGGAAATGGGCTTGACTTTGGCTCTCTATTCAGCGTCCGACCTACCGTGGCCTGACGACATAGGTTGAGGCGATGTCTCGTCATAGACGCTGGGTTAGCTGGCTCAGCCTGGCTGGGGGCGTGGTCAGGGTGGGGTAAATCCCCCGTTCGATCCATTCAGCAAAGTTAGAATTGAGCTGCTAGCCCAGCCCAGGCAGACACGATCGGGGATTTAACCACCGCAGTAAACGCACATCTGAACAGACGTCTTGTGTTCTGCTCTAGAATCCCCAAACCTGTAGGTTTAGAGCCGCAGCACCTTCCTTTGGTGAGTTAGCCCATTTGAGATATATGGATGGTTTTACCCCACTCGCGCGCCGGCCGTATAACATTTTGTGGGCGTTCCCACACATGCCGACTGTCTCTATAGGCATCTCATTCCCTGGCTAATAGGATTGTCTCAGAGACAAGACAAGTCATTATCGTAGGGGAGGGGGCTTGTCTGTATGAAACAACAAGCCGCAACCCGGCCTTCACCAACTAACCTGATATAGGTGTTTACTGAAGCCAGGCCTCCACCTCACAACACGGCTCATATTCCACCAGCTAGCATCATGTCATCAGGCAGGAAAGCACCTCCACACCAGCTAGCATCATGTCATCAGGCAGGAAAGCACCTACACACCAGCTAGCATCATGTCATCAGGCAGGAAAGCACCTACACACCAGCTAGCATCATGTCATGAGGCAGGAAAGCACCTACACACCAGCTAGCATCATGTCATCAGGCAGGAAAGCACCTACACACCAGCTAGCATCATGTCATCAGGCAGGAAAGCACCTACACACCAGCTAGCATCATGTCATCAGGCAGGAAAGCACCTACACACCAGCTAGCATCATGTCATCAGGCAGGAAAGCACCTCCACACCAGCTAGCATCATGTCATCAGGCAGGAAAGCACCTCCACACCAGCTAGCATCATGTCATCAGGCAGGAAAGCACCTCCACACCAGCTAGCATCATGTCATCAGGCAGGAAAGCACCTCCACACCAGCTGACATCTCCTAGCAGAGATTGTGTGTTAAAGACACAGGAGTGGGGAATGGGTCTTGGGGTCAAAGCGAGCATCCCGTCTGGGTGTTTGGCCAGGGGGGCGTCTGCTCCACTGTGCTGCCAGCAGGTGAGAACAACTTTATGCAATCGGACATAAATCCCCCCATCGTCGCCTATTTAAATAACCCCTCAGTCAGGTCTCTGAGCGAGGGGCAACCAGACACCACTCCAGCCCAGCGGGAGCGAGGGGGAGAGGGGGGGACAGCGCGTTCCAAGCTGCGGTCCTGAAGCTGTTACTGAGAGCCAACTATTGGGCTCAACACACTTGGGTTGTGGGCCAACACTACCAAAAAGCTGTGGGAGAAGATTCAGGTTGAGGGGGATACTATTCCTTCTGACCTCCAAATCTCAATATCCAGCCAAGGACCCAGAGGTCTGTGATACCAATTCAAACACGGTAAAAACTACTGTCGGAAATTATGCGGTGCTTCTTCTCACAATGCGTTCATGCAGAGAGCGATGCCTACATGAGGCCAGGAACATGCTCTAACATCTACATGAGGCCAGGAACATGCTCTAACGTCTACATGAGGCCAGGAACATGCTCTAACGTCTACATGAGGCCAGGAACATGCTCTAACGTCTACATGAGGCCAGGAACATGCTCTAACGTCTACATGAGGCCAGGAACATGCTCTAACGTCTACATGAGGCCAGGAACATGCTCTAACGTCTACATGAGGCCAGGAACATGCTCTAACGTCTACATGAGGCCAGGAACATGCTCTAACGTCTACATGAGGCCAGGAACATGCTCTAACGTCTACATGAGGCCAGGAACATGCTCTAACGTCTACATGAGGCCAGGAACATGCTCTAACATCTACATGAGGCCAGGAACATGCTCTAACGTCTACATGAGGCCAGGAACATGCTCTAACGTCTACATGAGGCCAGGAACAGGCTCTAACGTCTACATGAGGCCAGGAACATGCTCTAACGTCTACATGAGGCCAGGAACATGCTCTAACGTCTAACGTCTACATGAGGCCAGGAACATGCTCTAACGTCTACATGAGGCCAGGAACATGCTCTAACGTCTACATGAGGCCAGGAACATGCTCTAACGTCTACATGAGGCCAGGAACATGCTCTAACGTCTACATGAGGCCAGGAACATGCTCTAACATCTACATGAGGCCAGGAACATGCTCTAACGTCTACATGAGGCCAGGAACATGCTCTAACGTCTACATGAGGCCAGGAACATGCTCTAACATCTACATGAGGCCAGGAACATGCTCTAACGTCTACATGAGGCCAGGAACATGCTCTAACGTCTACATGAGGCCAGGAACATGCTCTAACGTCTACATGAGGCCAGGAACATGCTCTAACGTCTACATGAGGCCAGGAAGATGCTCTAACGTCAGCATGAGGCCAGGAACATGCTCTAACGTCTACATGAGGCCAGGAACATGCTCTAACGTCTACATGAGGCCAGGAACATGCTCTAACGTCTACATGAGGCCAGGAACATGCTCTAACGTCTACATGAGGCCAGGAACATGCTCTAACGTCTACATGAGGCCAGGAACATGCTCTAACGTCTACATGAGGCCAGGAAGATGCTCTAACGTCAGCATGAGGCCAGGAACATGCTCTAACGTCTACATGAGGCCAGGAACATGCTCTAACGTCTACATGAGGCCAGGAACATGCTCTAACGTCTACATGAGGCCAGGAACATGCTCTAACGTCTACATGAGGCCAGGAACATGCTCTAACGTCTACATGAGGCCAGGAACATGCTCTAACGTCTACATGAGGCCAGGAACATGCTCTAACGTCTACATGAGGCCAGGAACATGCTCTAACGTCTACATGAGGCCAGGAACATGCTCTAACGTCTACATGAGGCCAGGAACATGCTCTAACGTCTACATGAGGCCAGGAACATGCTCTAACGTCTACATGAGGCCAGGAACATGCTCTAATGTCTACATGAGGCCAGGAACATGTTCTAACGTCTACATGAGGCCAGGAACATGCTCTAACGTCTACATGAGGCCAGGAACATGCTCTAACGTCTACATGAGGCCAGGAACATGCTCTAACGTCTACATGAGGCCAGGAACATGCTCTAACATCTACATGAGGCCAGGAACATGCTCTAACGTCTACATGAGGCCAGGAACATGCTCTAACGTCTACATGAGGCCAGGAACATGCTCTAACGTCTAACGTCTACATGAGGCCAGGAACATGCTCTAATGTCTACATGAGGCCAGGAACATGTTCTAACGTCTACATGAGGCCAGGAACATGCTCTAACGTCTACATGAGGCCAGGAACATGCTCTAACATCTACATGAGGCCAGGAACATGCTCTAACGTCTACATGAGGCCAGGAACATGCTCTAACGTCTACATGAGGCCAGGAACATGCTCTAACATCTACATGAGGCCAGGAACATGCTCTAACGTCAGCCTGGACTTGGAGACGTGCCGATGGCAGCGAAATTGTCGAAAAAGTACAATTGGGGAGAAAAATGGGTGGAAATCTGAAAAAAAGAAAAAGAGGATCACATGGGTCAGAGAGTGAGTCAGTGAATTTGATGTGGATAATCTATAATATAGATATATATAGTATAAGAGAACTGGCTGACTGACAGCATAACCACTCTGCCACTTGGTTTATCACTTTCGCTAATTTACAAATCTAATCTGTCATGAGAGATGACACAATGTGTCCAACGATGAACTTGGCTACATTAAAAAGCAGATCTTCTCCCTACAGTCAATTATTATTTCATGAATGGCATTTTGTCTCGAGGGTTCAAAGGTTGAAAGGAAAACGATCAGAAGGTTGTCACACCAAACCTATTAGGAAATAACAGAGGGAAAATAACAGAGGGAAAATAACAGAGGGAATTGTCGTCTAGCGTTAGAAAATGAACAACACTTTCTACAAGCTGAACTGATTGGAGGGAAAGAGAATTGACCGCAGCTTCAAAGTGTCTGAGTCGACTTCGCAGGCAGCTCGTTGCCACTAGAAACCACAGCCTTTAGGAAGGAATCTTACCTTCATCCTGTGCTGTGCTGTGCTGTCTGTCTGTCTGTGCTGTGCTGTGCTGTCTGTGCTGTGTTGTCTGTGCTGTCTGTGCTGTGTTGTGCTGTGCTGTGCTGTGCTGTGTTGTCTGTGCTGTCTGTGCTGTGTTGTGCTGTGCTGTGCTGTGCTGTGCTGTCTGTGCTGTGTTGTCTGTGCTGTCTGTGCTGTGTTGTGCTGTCTGTGCTGTGCTGTCTGTCTGTGCTGTGCTGTGCTGTCTGTGCTGTGTTGTCTGTGCTGTGTTGTCTGTGCTGTGCTGTCTGTGCTGTGTTGTCTGTGCTGTGCTGTCTGTGCTGTGTTGTCTGTGCTGTGCTGTGCTGTCTGTCTGTCTGTGCTGTGCTGTCTGTGCTGTGTTGTCTGTGCTGTCTGTGCTGTGTTGTGCTGTCTGTGCTGTGCTGTCTGTCTGTCTGTGCTGTCTGTCTGTGCTGTGTTGTGCTGTCTGTGCTGTGGAAGTCAGAGATCTGCCGGGAGGGAAGAAAGCCCATCTTGTCCACAGCTACAATGGAGATGGTCCAGCCATAGTAGATGATACTCATTCATCATCTTCTTATGACGGTGGCAAACAGATGTCTTGTGATTGCAAAGGAGAAGAGCTGAAGAACGCGTTCAGGCTGTGCTGCCATGACATCTAAAATTAGCCGCACTAAGACACCTCTGCTGCCCTGTGGCCTTTGGGACAGCAAGGAAGGTGTGCATGAGAGAGGGAGAGGCAGAGAGAGACACACCGAGAGGGAGAGAGACACACACAGAGATAGAGAGGGAGAGAGACACACCGAGAGGGAGAGAGACACACACAGAGATAGAGAGGGAGAGACACACACAGAGATAGAGAGGGAGAGACACACACAGAGATAGAGAGGGAGAGACACACACAGAGATAGAGAGGGAGAGACACACACAGAGATAGAGAGGGAGAGAGACACAGAGAGGGAGAGACACACACAGAGATAGAGAGGGAGAGAGACACACACAGAGATAGAGAGGGAGAGAGACACACACAGAGATAGAGAGGGAGAGACACACACAGAGATAGAGAGGGAGAGACACACACAGAGATAGAGAGGGAGAGAGACACAGAGAGGGAGAGACACACACAGAGATAGAGAGGGAGAGAGACACAGAGAGGGAGAGACACACACAGAGATAGAGAGGGAGAGACACACACAGAGATAGAGAGGGAGAGACACACACAGAGATAGAGAGGGAGAGACACACACACAGAGATAGAGAGGGAGAGAGACACACACAGAGATAGAGAGGGAGAGAGACACACACAGAGATAGAGAGGGAGAGAGACACACACAGAGATAGAGAGGGAGAGACACACACAGAGATAGAGAGGGAGAGACACACACAGAGATAGAGAGGGAGAGGCGGAGAGAGACACACCGAGAGGGAGAGAGACACACACAGAGATAGAGAGGGAGAGACAAACAGAGAGGGAGAGAGACACACACAGAGATAGAGAGGGAGAGACACACAGAGAGGGAGAGAGACACACACAGAGATAGAGAGGGAGAGAGACACACAGAGAGGGAGAGAGACACACACAGAGATAGAGAGGGAGAGACACACCGAGAGGGAGAGAGACACACACAGAGATAGAGAGGGAGAGACACACAGAGAGGGAGAGAGACACACACAGAGATAGAGAGGGAGAGACACACAGAGAGGGAGAGAGACACACACAGAGATAGAGAGGGAGAGAGACACACAGAAGCCGCTTTCACACACAGATCGCGCAAAATTGCAGTTCAGAAGGCCCACAAAGCCGGCAGCCGCGCCACAGAAATTGCTTTCACACACAGCCAAGCAGCACCGCCACATTCCCGTCCTGGGGTGTGCTTTCAGGTGACAGCCACCACTCCCAGATTGAAAGGCGAGCGGAGGCATTTCCACCCAGCTCCTCCTAGTAGCCCAAATGAATATTTTCATAGGTTAGTGTAGCCTAGGCTACTGTATGATGAACGAATTCATTCAACAACCAAACATCGCCGATGTATGCCAGCCAACGAGCTGCGGTCGTTAATGATCAAAGTGATAAAACACGAAAGTGTTGTCCACATGCAGTATGGTAACAAGGCTTTCAATATTCATCTGATCGACTTTATGGATCACAGATGCACCATCATGTAGCCCAGCGATCCCCAAAGTCCGGACTCCGGTCCGCATCCGGACCCAGACGCCATCCTATCCGGACCGAGCCCTATAACCTACAAATCATTGAGAATTGTTACATTTCACCAAGCTTTTCTTTTTTAACCGGCACATGCTTTTCTACCCTTTACGGTACTGGTTTAATCTGCCAGGAAGCGCATAGACCAATGCATGCACTGTAAATCATCACACGTGATGCTACTCAGCCAATCAAATATCCGATTCGATTCTGCCTGTTCCAGTCGGTTCCAGTGCTGCAGGCGAGAGATTGTCAGTGACACGGAGATATGAGAGAGATATAAGTCAATTCACATGGCGTGCTCAAAAGAAACGAGTAGACCGCAAAAACAAAGATTTTGTTTTAATCCGGAGCAGGCAGACTCTTAGATGTTCATTCATTGTTCTCACGGGCAGTTCAAAACCAGGCAGTATGTCTCATGTGAAGTGCGATGCGATCCTAACCTGTCTGTGAAAGCGCCACACGAGCAAACACACTCAAATCCAGACTGAGGGCACACTCACACATTCACTGCCCAACGGCATGTGACGTTTGTATTGCGAACGATCGACAGACAGACAGACAGACAGACAGACAGACAGACAGACAGACAGACAGACAGACAGGCAGATAGATAGATAGAGACAGACACTGAGACAGATAGATAGATAGATAGATAGATAGATAGGGAGCTCACTTCTCTCAAGAGAAAAGGTGGAGTTAAGGGAAGAAAAGAAGATTTTCTTTCTCAAATTAAAACACTTTTAAGATGCGCATTTTCCCAAAGCACTCTGTTGTATGTTATTTTTAAATGCAGCCATTATTTTACTTGAAATGAGAAAATAACATGTATTTATTATTAGTGTAGGCTAGTTATTTATAATTAATCCAGTTAAATATGAAATCAAAATAAACATTGTTGATGTTTATTTTGATTTAACAGTCAGTCATTAGGCTACTGCAATTGAAGTAGCCTAAGTTCAATGGCACTGAATCATAACGCAAGCTACTGTACGTTACAATGTTCCGGACCTTTGCTTGAGGACATTTTCTCTAACTGGACCTCTATGAATTTTAATTGAGTGCCCCTGATGTAGCCTATTAGGTACAAGGCTAATTCTTATATTTTGGTTCCAGTTTTTTGTAAAGCAAATTATTCCCATGAAGTAGCCTAATTAGCGTCCGTTCTGAAAGACGACGCCCGCATATCAAACAGCTGCAGTCTGCATAACGTTCGTCGGGGGAATAGTATAGGCTATAAATGCACATGACTACTATAACGTTAGTAGTTTTTGTAAGGGAACGCACAACTGGCTAGCTAGACAGATTGCAGTTCTGGAGCTGGTTTCCAGAGGGAATATCCTCAGACCAACTCACCACAGACAGCTATAGTCCTCTGAAGCTTATTATTATATCCATTAATTTGACCTACTAATGTCAACATCGTTTGAGCATAAAACCTAACCTACTTACAGGCACGGAGCATTCCTCCTGGCACCCCTGCAGTCATGATTGTACTGTATAGGCTACTTTTTTTGACTTTCACTTATGCCTTTCTTGCTGCATGAGGTGGTTTCCCCTGTCATTTTTTTTATGAATGAGCTGACCATTCGCACCGTTCCGTGTTGCCGCTCCTACGCTTTCAGGTGGAGGCGGGTTGCCTGGTAACCCGGCACTGTGACTAGGTCCACTGGCGGAACAAAAGGCGTACAACAATTACCCACCAACCCGCCCCCACAACTTTCACATCGGAGGCGCGGATCCCATTTTCCGTGCATTTTCCGGCTTTCAAGGTCGTTGTGAAAGCGGCTAGAGATAGAGAGGGAGAGAGACACACAGAGAGGGAGAGAGGGACACACACACACACACACAGAGGGAGAGAGACACACAGAGAGGGAGAGAGAGACACACACACACACACACACACAGATGGAGAGAGACACACAAGCCGTTTTCCCACATGCGTACCGGAAAATTACCTGTAAGTCAATATCGGACATTTCCCTTCACACCTGGGCTCTCGCATATGGGAATCTACCAGCTAAATTGCCTGTATGTTGGGGGGCGGGGCGGCACTGCAGAGCGGGTGGGGAGTGACGTGTCGGCAAAACTCTTGATGGTGAAATAAGTTTGCTTGTTTATCCGTTCACCTGTGTCGCGTTGAAGCACTTTTTACAGACTGGCTTCGTTTGATGTGTCCGGGCTTGCCTTCGCTGTCGGCAACGTAAGCAAAGTGCATTTGCTTCGTCTGTGTCCCTGTCGGGCTGTCACTGAAGGAGGAGGACGAGCAGGCAGCAGAGAGGAGAGAGGGGAAAATCAGCACACCCACACATGAAGCTGACATAGGCTACTGCTCTTATTATCACAAGATCATTTCGCCAGTTTGCTTTAATGTGCGCGAATGATTAGATTATGCCCGCTGGAACATTAAGCAACGTGTGTACACCTCGCCCATGAGAGTGTCGCGGGAAATGACTGGACCCGTTCTCTACTTGAGTCCGCTATCGCGCATACCGCTCTTCTGACTGGCTCGAAACTGGTGAAATCTCCGCGATGACGGGGTCGCGCTTATACCGGCACGACGACTTTCTCACATGCAGGCATTAGACCACGTTCCGGTCATTTTGCGGTACAAAGCGCATGTGGGAAAAGGGCTACAGAGAGGGAGAGAGAGAGACACACACACACACACACACACACAGACACAGAGAGGGAGAGAGGGACACACACACACACACACACACACAGAGGGAGAGAGACACACAGAGAGGGAGAGAGGGACACACACACACAGAGGGAGAGAGACACACAGAGAGGGAGAGAGACACACACACACACACACACACACAGAGGGAGAGAGACACACAGAGAGGGAGAGAGACACACAGAGAGGGAGAGAGAGACACACACACACAGAGGGAGAGAGACACACAGAGAGGGAGAGAGAGACACACACACACACACAGAGGGAGAGAGACAGAGAGACAGAGCAGGAGAGAGAGACACACACACACACACACAGAGGGAGAGAGACACACAGAGAGGGAGAGAGAGACACACACAGACACAGAGGGAGAGAGACAGAGCAGGAGAGAGAGACACACACACACACACACAGAAGGAGAGAGACAGAGAGACAGAGCAGGAGAGAGAGGGAAATGAATGTTTCCTCTCTGAAACACAGCACTTCCTGGTCTGCAGCTGGACCTTTGACCTTTGGCTGGAGAGCGCTGAGCCAAATGGCCGTCTGGGCGAGGATGGCACGGCTGTTTAGACTGCACTGACCTGGAGAGGGATCATCCAATCAAACTGAGCCAAATACTAACTAGACAATAACCTTTCGTGAGACCAATGCAATGGTGCCCGGACAATTTGACACAACTGCTCTGCTGTAAACAAGATATATATTAGTCATACGGCACAAGATCAAACACTTTATCTGCCATCATTCATTTAAAAAAGACTAGACCAACCGGTAAACACATAAATCCTCTCTCTCTCCCCTTCCTATCAAAACAATTCAACTCATTACAACAGGAGTCTGTATCTGAATGTATTGTCTAACTCAGTGCTCCCCATGGACCCCCATTTGAGAAGATGTTTGTCCCAGGCTCCCCCATATGATCAAATGTTTTGCTTTTAGATGTTTTATTATGACAGAAAGTGTATGAAACCCATTACCAAAATGGTCATACATACGAATTAGGGCTGTGAATCTTCACTGGCCTCGCGATTCGATTCGATTACGATTCAGAGGGCTACGATTCGATTCGATAACGATTATCGATGCATCTCGATGCATCTCGATGCATCTTAAATCGATGCATCACTTTTTTTCCCGAATACATGATTTTTTTTCTCACTTTCTTTTTTCTCACTGTGTGGCTACTTTTAAAATAAAAGTGCATTTAGAATTGCATTGTATTATGATCCATAATTAAAATAAACAACTGCATGTACTTCCATTATATTTTATTTGATTATATATATATATATATATATATATATTTTTTTTTTTTAATAATCGATTTTTGACATTTGTGAATCGATGCAGAATCGTGCAGGTCCGCATCGCGATGCATCTTATAATCGATTATTTTTGACACCCCTAATACGAATGTCATTGTGTATTGAGGATGGCATTATAGTGAAAATTATTTTAATTTTGTATTCATTATTACCCCCTGGAACCCCCTCCACAACCACTTTGAGAATCACTGGTCTAACTAAGCATCACACATTAGAATCCTGTATCTAAAGCAAACCGCCCAATTGACCTATCACGATTTCCTGTTCAAAACACCGGCTGTTTTACCTGCTCAAACTAGTCTGACTCACCTGGTCACACCTAGTTTGACTCACATTATGAGTCAGACTAGGTTCATGAGTCACAGGAAGTGCAAATACAGTCAGAAGTTCCGATTGTATTTACACTTCCTGTTAGTCTCTCAAGCCAGACGGTCTCATTCTGCATAAGGTGAATAAGAGACAGGCTATACACACACACTGCCTCACGGCCAATTCATCAGCCTCTCTGACAGCCACTGCGAGCAGCACTGATCCGGGATCAGCCCTGCTGCATACATATATCTTCACCACATCCTCAACTGCTCCATCAGGCTGAGCACAGATCAGATCAGAGGACGAGCAACTCCATCTCGAGAAAATACTGAATTCTATTTTGTGAGCAAGTAGCAACTAGCAACACACACACACACACACACACACACACACACACACACACACACACACACACACACACACACACACACACACACACACACACACACACACACACACACACACACACACACACACACACACACACACACACCTACAGACACATTAGATTCTCAATTCTAATAAGCTCAGCACCCAACTGGGCAGGCACAACGTGAGTGCAGCGGAGAGGGTGCGGGGGAGGAGGAGGAGGAGGAGGAGGAGGAGGAGGAGGAGGAGGAGGAGGAGGAGGAGGAGGAGGAGGAGGGTGCTGACGTCATCACGGTGGTCTGACCGTCTGAGTGAGACATGAATGGCTGTGTCTGCACGCAGTGCCCTGAAGGGGCAGCCAAGCTCTCAGCCACTTACCAGATAGTGCTTAACAGATAGTGGCATACAGTAGCTAACAGCTATCATATCCCAAACCCTCCATGTGTGTGTCAGTGTATATTTACATGCGGTGCAGTGACAACAAACACAAGGTTATAAAAACAGGTACGAGGCAAGGGAGGGGGATAATTAAGGCTGGAACTAACGATTCTTTTCATTATCGATTAACCTGTCCATTATTTTCTCGACTAATCAATTAGCTGTCACAAAATGCTGAAAAATGTGGATCACTTTTTCCCCCAAAGTCCAAGATGACCTCCTCAAACATTCCACAACCCAAAGAGAATCAGTTTACTGTCATAGAAGACTAAAGGAACGAGAAGCTGGCCATTAAGAAGCTGGAACCAGAGATTTTTCTTCTTAAAAATTAGACTAAACAATCGATTATTTAAAAGAAGTTGGCGATTCATTTTCTGTCGATTGACAAATCAATGAATGGACTAATGGTTGCAGCTCTATAGGGGAGCTAGTTATCAACATGGACGAGTAGGGTGACGAGTAGGGTGACGTGGATCAAAACAAACCTTCAGTCCATAAGATGCTGGAGTGTCTTTTCTTGCTTGCAGACAGGAGGAAGACCAGCTGCATCCGGCCCACAGGTCTTCAACAAAGAACAGAGAAGGAGACACTGAAATTCTCATCCTCTAAATGCTTCCTTGGCACACTGTACTCTCTGCGCCTCCCTGCCTGTCTGTCTGCCTGTCTGTCTGTCTGTCTGTCTGTCTGCCTGTCTGTCTGTCTGTCTGCCTGTCTGTCTGCCTGTCTGTGTGTCTGTCTGTCTGTCTGCCTGTCTGTCTGTCTGTCTGCCTGTCTGTCTGTCTGTCTGTCTGTCTGCCTGTCTGTCTGTCTGTCTGTCTGTCTGTCTGCCTGTCTGTCTGTCTGTCTGTCTGTCTGCCTGTCTGTCTGCCTGTCTGTCTGTCTGTCTGTGTGTCTGTCTGTCTGCCTGTCTGTCTGCCTGTCTGTCTGTCTGTCTGTGTGTCTGTCTGTCTGTCTGCCTGTCTGTCTGCCTGTCTGTCTGCCTGTCTGTCTGTGTGTCTGTCTGTCTGTCTGTCTGTCTGTCTGTCTGCCTGCCTGTGTGTCTGTCTGTCTGTCTGTCTGTTTGCCTGCCTGTGTGTCTGTCTGTCTGTCTGTCTGCCTGCCTGTGTGTCTGTCTGCCTGCCTGCCTGTCTGTGTGTGTGTCTGTCTGTGTGTCTGTCTGCCTGCCTGTCTGTGTGTCTCCCAGACACTGAAAATAATAGAAAATAATAGGGCTGCATAAAAAAATCTCCTTTCCAGCAGAGCAACACAAGGTGTCAGGTGTGCTGGTCTGGATGAGCCTCCCTCCCAGGCCAGGACATGACATGTCTCTAGCCTATAGTCATGTTGCATTAGCCAGACATAAATCACCTCTGCTATGGGTTTCTGATCACCTGTGCAGGTTGCAGGAAACTGCCAAGACAGTGTAACAGTTATTTAAAAGCAATATTTCACGATGAACTGGCAATAGAGCCCTTAACCCTACATAACAAGCTCATAAAAAGGGCAATCTTAGTATTTGCATCACATGTTGATATTCAAGTCCCACCTTGCAGTCGTTACTGTCTGTCGTTGTTATCCTAGTGATCCTAGATCTCTATTATGCAAATGTTCAACGTCCCCGCAGGATGATGGATGATGGGTTAGCAAGCATAGGCGATGAAAAATAGCCTACCATAAAGTACAAGTCACTCAACTCTACAGTACTATAGCGCAGACATACTTTTAACAGAGTGCTGTTTCGTTTAGTGGCGAGCCGTTGTGCAGAATATGTTGAAGTAACTCTAAAAAAAACAATGAACTGGTGGTTTTAAGGCCAGTCTGTGTTGTTGTCAGTCATGTAGCAAAGTAACGGACACAGGTTGACAGACAGTCCCGTTACAATGTGTCATTGTACAGCGGAGGACTTTGCTCATACGATGAAATATCAAACCGACACTCTCTAACAGGCTTCATGTAACGCGGCACAGCGAACAGACACGTCAAAGCTTCGGTAAAGACAATGCGCAAAACGATAAACGAAACTCAAATACAAATCGAGCACTTACAAACACGGGTGATGATGGCAAACTGTAGAGCTGAGACATTTGTTGAGATACATCTAACTGCAGACCCGCAGAGCCAGCTGGCTACGCCTCTTGACACGGTCTGGCTACGCCTCTTGGCACGGTCTGGCTACGCCTCTTGACACGGTCCAACAACGCATTAAGAGTTCGTGTGTGTCAGTTCTGCCCAGGCTAAGAGCCCCTATCTCGGGTACCATAGACCCAGGCAGGTCCCCTTACCTCCACACTGCCTCTGCCCAGGCTAAGAGCCCCTATCTCGGGTACCACAGACCCAGGCAGGTCCCCTTACCTCCACACTGCCTCTGCCCAGGCTAAGAGCCCCTATCTCGGGTACCACAGACCCAGGCAGGTCCCCTTACCTCCACACTGCCTCTGCCCAGGCTAAGAGCCCCTATCTCGGGTACCATAGACCCAGGCAGGTCCCCTTACCTCCACACTGCCTCTGCCCAGGCTAAGAGCCCCTATCTCGGGTACCATAGACCCAGGCAGGTCCCCTTACCTCCACACTGCCTCTGCCCAGGCTAAGAGCCCCTATCTCGGGTACCACAGACCCAGGCAGGTCCCCTTACCTCCACACTGCCTCTGCCCAGGCTAAGAGCCCCTATCTCGGGTACCAGACACCCAGGCCAGCCCCCTACCTCCACACTGCCTCTGCCCAGGCTAAGAGCCCCTCTCCCGGGTACCACAGACCCAGGCAGGTCCCCTATCACCACCCATCCACTACCCAGGCCTGGAGCCCCTCTCCTGGGCACCAGAGACCCAGGCAGGTCCCCCTCCACTACCCGCCCTGCCCCTCACCTTGCCCGGGTACCACACCTCCGGCAGAGACCCCCCACCTCCAGGACCTTGCGCACCAGGGGGTCCTGTGCCCCCCACTCTTATAACGCAATATCCACTCCAACAAGGGGATTATTCCTGAGAATAATTTTAATATTGATTGTAATTCTTGCCATTTTTGTAATACAGAGATAGAGACAACAGATAATTTATGTTTTTCACTGGATTAGCTACTAGCTTTTGGTCTAATTTGAATTTATGGATTAAATATAGCATTGATGCACTACCACCATTTATACTTGAAACTGTCAAATTTTGAATATTCATTGAAGGTAAAAAAAAATAATTTTTAATGAACAATGTAATTATTTTGACCAAATATTTTATACAGAAATGTAAATACTGTATAGCAAAACTCTACTCTGTCTACAACCTTTAAAAAGGATTTAGAAACATTTTCCAAATCCATAAAATATACATATGAAAAACAAAATGTGTTGGGTGAGTTGAAAACGAGCCTAACTACGCTCAGTGTGGAAGATAGAAAGCATAATTGTTCTTGTAATTCTTTAAATCAAGAGAAAAATAACGAGTATTTTATTTTGTGTGGAAGATAGAAAGCAACGAGTATTTTATTTTGAAGGGTGATGTGTATACCAGACCGTGTCAAGAGGCGTAGCCAGACCGTGTCAAGAGTGTCAAGAGGCGTAGCCAGCTGGCTCTGCGGGCTCTGCGGCGCTGCAATTATATGATGTTGCATTTGTTGGCGACCACGGTCCACCCCTCCACTGCCGTGCGTGCGCGCTCCCGCCCACTGTGACGTCAAGACGCACGACGTAGCCTGACGAGACCAAAGCTTGAGAGGCCACGTCATCAGGCGCCTCGTCACCAGTCACCAACAACAGTAAAGATGGCGGCGTCCGTGCGAGAGAAGCAGACAGCGGCTCTGAAGCGCATGCTGAACTTCAACGCTCCGCCTTTGAAGAACACAACAACCGAGCCAGTATGGAAGGTGCTGATCTACGACAGGGTCGGTCAGGACATCATCTCTCCTCTGCTGGCCGTCAAAGAGCTCAGAGACATGGGCATTACCCTGCATCTGCTGCTGCACTCGGACAGGGAGCCCATCCCGGACGTCCCGGCCGTCTACTTCGTCATGCCGACAGAGGAGAACATCGACAGGATCTGCCAGGACCTGAGGAACCAGCTGTATGAGTCGTACTACCTGAACTTCATCTCTGCCATCAGCAGGAGTAGACTGGAGGACATCGCCAGCGCCGCGCTGTCTGCTAACGCTGTGAGCCAGGTCACCAAGGTGTATGATCAGTATCTGAACTTCATCACTCTGGAAGACGACATGTTCATCCTCTGTCACCAGAACAAGGAGCTCATCTCCTACCACGCTATTAACAGGGCAGACATCCTGGACACAGACATGGAGGCCATCATGGACACCATCGTGGACAGCCTCTTCTGTTTCTTCGTCACTCTGGGAGCCGTGCCGATCATCCGCTGTCCAAGAGGAAACGCAGCAGAGATGGTGGCTGTGAAGCTGGATAAGAAGCTGCGCGAGAACCTGCGGGACGCCAGGAACAGCCTCTTCACCGGAGACAACATGGCCGCCGGACAGTTCAGTTTCCAGCGGCCTCTGTTTGTTCTGGCAGATCGGAACCTGGACTTGGCCACACCCCTCCACCACACCTGGACCTATCAGGCGCTGATCCACGACGTCCTGGATTTCCACCTGAACAGGGTGGTGATGGAGGAGGGGCTGGGGGCGGAGCCATCCCCTGCCGGAGCCCGACCGAAGAAGAAGAGCAGGAAGACGTATGACCTCACCGGCCAAGACAGCTTCTGGACCAAACACAAGGGCAGTCCCTTCCCAGAGGTGGCCGAGGCCGTCCAGGTGGAGCTGGACGCCTACAGAGCGCAGGAGGACGAGGTCAAACGGCTCAAGAGCATCATGGGTTTGGAGGGAGAGGACGAAGGAGCCATCAGCATGCTGTCTGACAACACGGCCAAACTCACCTCAGCCGTCAGCTCCCTGCCTGAACTTCTGGAGAAGAAGAGGCTGATTGACCTCCACACCAACGTGGCTACTGCAGTTCTGGACCACATCAAGAGCCGTAAACTGGATGTTTACTTTGAGTACGAAGAGAAACTGATGAGCAAGTCAACTTTAGACAAATCTCTGCTGGATGTCATCAGCGACCCAGACGCTGGAACCCCAGAGGACAAATTGCGACTGTTCCTCATCTATTACATCACCGCTCAGCAGGCTCCTCCAGAGGGTGACTTGGAGCAGTATAAGAAGGCCCTGCTGGACGCAGGCTGCGACCTTTCACCCCTCAACTACATCAAACAGTGGAAGGCCTTTGCCAAGATGGCCGCCACCCCGGCCAACAACTACGGCAACAGCGCAGTCAAACCCATGGGGCTGTTTTCCAGAGTGATGAACAGCGGCTCTCAGTTTGTCATGGAGGGAGTGAAGAACCTGGTGCTCAAACAGCTGCACCTTCCCATCACACGCGTCCTGGACAACCTGATGGAACTCAAGTCACACCCGGAGACGGACGACTTTCGCTACTTTGACCCCAAGATGCTGCGCGGAAGCGAGAGCTCCATTCCCCGGAACAAGAACCCGTTTCAGGAGGCCATCGTGTTTGTGGTGGGAGGGGGAAACTACATCGAGTACCAGAACCTGGTGGACTACGCTAAGTCTAAACAGGGGAAGAAGGTTTTGTACGGCTGCAGTGAACTCTTCAACGCCGCCCAGTTCACCAAGCAGCTCGCCCAACTCGGCCAGAAGTGACAAGTGACAACATGTGAACCTCTCTCTCTCTCTCTCTCTACTGTATGTCTCACTCTGTCTCTCTATCTCTCTGGACCACAGGATCATAGCTCGTCATCTCTTCATTCCATGGGTTTTGTAATAATTTGGTGTAAATCGACTAAACATTGTTTGTGTCCATAATCATATTCATTTACGTTTCTCCCACCTAGCATACCGGTATATTTGATTTGATTTGATTTATATAGACTAGCCTATTTGATAGAATCCTAACTAACGCAATTGAAAGTGTAAATTGCTGCTTAAAAGTTTCAATCTCCTGAAGTCACCTTCGGCAGACGGCACACAGGTGTTTCCTCTGCAGGAGATGACTGTTCATATATACCACACTGATTCAAAATGTTTTAACATGGATAAACTGTATATACACTCAGACTAAATCAACTGTATATATACTCAGACTAAATATACTGTATATATACTCCGACTAAAATAGAGAGTCTGTACTTTTGCCTCATATCAATACTTTGACCCAGATGAAACAAAGAGAATCAGTTTCATACAACTGTTCCAAAATCACTGCCATTGATTGGTTGTCACCTTCATGAGCCCAACTCAAAGCTGCTGCCGCTCCATCTCCGTGTTCCCTTCATGTGAATAGAGATCCAGCAGATCATCACCACTCCTCAGGTTGGAGGCATGTTCTTCTGAGGGACGGAGATCTTCTGAGGCACGGAGACACAAAGCTGTGGAACACCATCTGTCGCTTTAGATGTGCTGTGCTCTCTGTGGCCACTAGATGGCAACATTGATACAGACATAGTGTTTGGGGATGGGAGCTGTGGTGTTTTACTGGTATGTTGGCTGAGGAGAGACACTTGTAATAACAATGTCTGTTATTTTCATGTTTTTTTCTCTCTTACAAATACAATAAGATTGCGGATGATTTAAACATGGGATAATTGTAAAAATATAAAAACAGATTGGCAACTTGGATGGCTGTTTTGTGTGTGTGTGTGTGTGTGTAATAAACTGAATGCAGCAGTATTAGAGCCCAACCGATACTGGATTTTTCAGGCTGATGCCGATACCGATATCAGGGAGTAAAACAATTCCGATATCGATATATCGGCCGATATTCTTATATTAAATATACACATATTACACAATGTTTTTGTAATGATCCCTCAAATATCAAACACTTAACCAAGATATGACTTGAGATATGTAATGTAGGCAGGATATTTTACAGCTTATCAATCAACTTTATTGTCCAAAATGACATCAATGCAATGAAACAGTAAACTGAACTGGGAATTTAATAATTATAAATGACTAGAAATACAAAAACACAAATAGAACAAATATAAAATATAACTTGAATTAAGAAAAAAGATCAAATATATACAACATGTTGCCTATGACTTAAAAAATACAAAATATATATAAATATATATATATATATACCTATATATCGGTTATCGGCCGATAATATCTGTGAATATATGGGTCGGGCTCTACACAGTACCATGACTTCACATTTTTGATATAGGTTGCCATAGTGGGCAATGCATCACAGCCCTCTTGTCCTCTAGCCATTGAGCTACACAGGACCCGCATTCTCACTGGCTGATTCAGTATCATGAGAGGATCTAGCCATTGAGCTACACAGGACCCGCATTCTTCTCACTGGCTGATTCAGTATCATGAGAGGAAAAGAGAGCGAGCTAAAGTCTTGCTTCAGTCACTTTTGTGTCATGTTTTCATCACATGGAGGACAACCATCACCACCAAATGATCTCTTACTTTTTAAGTTCATCACATCTCTGATATTCGAGTACTCATGACTTCCTTTCACAGTAGAGAAGCATTGGTGTGATCTGTTTCACTTTTCAATTATTGAATAGCATTTTGGACTTGCATGATGACAAAAATGACCACAAATCTTTGACATACATGTGTATCTTTCTTACAGTTATCATTGAGACACTCAAGAGGCACATTAATTTGTGCACAACCACTTCACCTCTTCATGAAAACATATGTGAGGTTTTTCTACAGCTTAAAATCTTTGGTTTTAGCCCATCCCAGACGTTAGCGTAACCACAGAATGAAACAGAGTTCAGGCATCACAAAACCAGTGAAAGTAACTCCGTCATTCTTCATCGGAAATCAATCTGATATGAAAAAGAAATGAAGCTCAAAGGAATTGGATTAAAGGATTGGATTAAAAGTACACACATTAAAGACACAAATTAAAGACTGGTAAAAGAGGTAGTGATTCAACCGGTTTACTCAAGTAAACTGAAATGTAATCAAGCATAAAAGTGAAAAGTATTTCTACCGGCTGTTTCTGTGCAAAGCTAACTGAACCTCACGTAAGATAACTAGAATTTTTGCATGCCTCGCACGCTCAATTCTGGGGTGGGGAG
>NC_139627.1:2018919-2026419 GCF_964638095.1 Poromitra crassiceps
CACTCTATATTCTGAGTGTACTACAGCGAAGCCCCTGATAAGGTCAGGACCCCTCCGCCTCCCTTCAATGCCCCTCCATCTCCAAGGTGATCAGCATGCTAATAGGGCTAATTGCTATTTCTGGAGTTGGGTTAGCATTCAGAGGGACGGGCTAGCCAGCAGGGCTGACAGATGTTTACGGCTAACGCTGACGCTGCAGAAACATGTGAAGACGCTGCCAATGTTTCCGTTAGATACCATTAGGTCTAATTTCCCTACAGCTGTGCGGCAATCTCTGACACCGGGGACAACTGTCGCCAAAAGACTTGTTCTGAAGGAATGGAAGTCCTCCTCTTCACCTTCTTTTCAGATGTGGCTGATGGACATGACCTCTGTTATACAGATGGAGAGACTCGGGTCCCTGAGAACCGACTGGTTAGAAGGTTCTCAACTATCTGGGACCCCATTTTTGGCCTACTTTGACTCAGGTTAAGAATGATAAGTGACTGAGGTCAGGGGTCACGGATGGCTCGCCCGGCTGGCGTCTCATGGACCCCTTGTGTGGGATCCCATGCACACTATCTCTTGAATGTCTATGATTGTTGTAGAAAATTGAAGTTCCATTGGCATTTCCTAATCAATAAGCTAATAATTGCCTAATAATTGCATACGCATAATTAATGCTATGAGTTACCATGACATGACATCTCACACATCTAGATTCACCCCAGTGGCATTGAGGACTTCCCTCTTTTGCTGAGACCTTGGGCAGTGCATCGTGTCCCATAACAATTGATAACAGTCTCCCGGTCAGACTGCACGATGCACACACATTTACAAGAGATCCTCTCTGCCTTTCCTCAGCCTCCCTGAATATAAGTAATCCATGTCAACTGTCTGTCATCACTGAATATTTGGACTCTGTATGACATATCAGATGTATACATTGAGATTCAGTCACTTCTATAATACAGTTTATAGGAGAATGTATGGTTTTAAATATAAGTTTTTTTGAGACATCTTTCTGGCTCTTGGTTTCAATTCATTTGGTTTATATAAGCTGTTATAATTATCATATAGCGGATGAGGAGTGGTGAAATTCCATTCTATAACAATGATGTACCGGTATGTTTCTTTTCTCTCTCTCTCTCTCTTATTCTTTTCCTGTGTCTGAGCTTGTTTGTCTTGTTCGTATTTTGTTCTATTAAAAAATGAAAATAAAATATTGGAAAAAAAGAAGATACCATTATAGGTCTGCAGTGTGGAGGGCGACACCGCCCGTATCACCCTTGCCATCCCATTTCACAGCCAATGCAATGCTGTGGCTTGCTGATTATTGCCAGTAATGTCTTCATAAACACCTGTCAGTGTCACCATAGCAACAAGCAAATATAGTAAATATGTTGTCCTCCGCAGAGTGATGTAGTTCCACCCTTGGGTCAGTCTCATTCATTATCAATGCCACATGCCACCCCCCCCCTAGCGGCACAAAGTCGACATTACAGTTTGACTAATGGACGGAGACCAGCCACCGATGCATAGTCCCCCTTTTGGTGGGAGACAATTAGAAGACGAGATCCCATCTAAGACGAGATGGCTCATCTCAAGCGGTATAGACGGTTCATCTCAAGCGGTATAGACGAGATGGCTCATCTCAAGCGGTTTAGACGGTTCATCTCAAGCGGTATAGAGACGGTTTGCACGGAATGGTCACTCCTCCACTTTCATGTTTTTTCCCCTTTTCTGTGGATAGGAAACTGAGCTGGGGTTCAATTTAGAATGTTTTAGTTGTCAAGTTAAAACCGTCTATATCCTAATAAAAGAAATACATTTGAATTCAGACCGACTTCCAGTCATTTTTAAACAGAGAGCAGACTTTTCTCCGGGCCAACATGAGGTCAGAGCTTGCAGTGAGGACACTCTACAGTCAATTTCAAATTTGAAAAGTTTCTAACAAGGCATTGGATGAAACTAAAGATTGTGAGCGTAAATGTGGAATTATTCATGAAAAAGAAGAGAAAAGGCTGGTGCCATGATCTTTTTAGAACTAGCGCAAAGCCGAGGACTAATTGCTTTCTTTGAACCTGAATCCTGGCCTCTTACGGGTGTCTGGTCCTCATCAGAGACGAGTGGTGGGCTATGAGAGAAGCGCTTCAATATACAGCATGACTTTGTATCGTACAATCATGCCTCAACTTAGATCAGTGGGAGTTCCTCTAAAAGGACCCTCATATTAATTAAATAATGAAATAAAACTCCCTACAACTGTTACTGCATGAGATTTCAAGCTTGCACACAAGAAGAGAATATCACCAATTAGCAACAGTAAAAACCGTCAACAAGCTATTCCATCCATGCTGCTGTATCCTTTACAGTAGTACCTTCATGCATGTACAAGCTGCTGTATCCTTTACAGTAGTACCATGGCCGTAACTAGCTATGAGGACGGGGAGGTCCGGACCTCCCCTAATATTTCAGAGGAATTTTTTTTTTTTTTTTTTTTTTTTATAAAACAATCTGCATGGAAAAGCATGAAAAACACGGGATCGCTTTTATTTTGAAACGAAAGGCAGGTCAGGCAGGAAGTCATCTGACGCCGCGTCCGCGGTAACTTGATTCCGAGAGAGCAGCAGCATGGTGGTGAGTGATGACTGTCTGTCTGCCTGGCGAGATAATTGAAGGTGAGCGAGCTGCGAGACAGTGAGCGAGTGAACGACAGACAGTGAGTGACACTGACAGATTTTTTAGCAACAACCAAGAAAGTAAGTGTCTAGTCTGTCTCTTAAGTAATGTTACCTGTGTGACACGTTGGGATGCTACTGGCTAATCATGCATGATGCCAATTGCCAAGCTCCCGAAGTCAGGTATGCAGGTGGCTATATGCATGGTTTCAGTTTCATGACCCAATAAGTAACAAAAAGAGGTGGTGTAAAGTTAAAAACAACATAATATATTTTATTTTATTTTTCAATCGTTCCTATCAGGAATAAATAAATGTCCCTCTGTATGTTTTTTTTATTATCGATGATGACTTTGTGTGTTGTGTACGGCTTGGGTTGTGTACCTGTGTTTGTAGGTGTCATTTTGATATGAATTTGGCTAAAACAGTTTGTGTTTGTTAGTTACAATTATGTTGACAGGAGAGCTGAGCAGGTGGTGACATGAAAGAGAATATACTGAATAATGACATCACAACAGTATAATCCTAATGTTGATTTAAAATGATATATTACTCTAAATATGGCTAAAAAAGGGGGGGAAAAACCCTCAAATTTTTTTCGTGGCGCCCGAATGCACCTCCCCTTGCTGGACCTCCCCTATTTCAGAACTCTGGTTACGGCCCTGAGTAGTACCTTCCCTTTAAATAGCCAAACAAATACAAAGTGTTCTGTCTGAATGGCTCCTCCGTGGGTTTGCGTTTTGGGTATGAGAAAAGTGTGCCTTAAACACAATCCATCATTGTTAGTATCACACAGTTTCCAGCCGACTGACAGCTGTTCAATTGATTGTGTTTCTTTCAAGCTTTTAATTGGCTGTCAACACCTAACTGCACAGTAACTATACTAGAGTGGGTTACAATGAGCAGCATCTTGTGTTATTGATCTGGGTTGATGTAATGAGGCAGGTTGGGGGAGTCATCCATATGGCATCAGATCACTTGAATGAACTTGTTGTCAATGGAAATGGATGAATCCAAACTGAGACAAATCCCAATCGTTACATGCTGCTGTCACTACATCGAATTAAATGCCAAATTCAACTTGTATGGATCATTCAGTCGATGGAGACGACTAATGCAGTGGACAAAAAAGATTTCTTCAAGAGGCCCGAGACAGCATGGATGTATAGGATTACGCCTTTCTTTCTCTGATAATTTCATTAAAATCCAAGACACAGAAAGTCACTGAGGAAAGATGGGGGAACAGTTGGAGGCCGAGGGAGACACAGTAAGAGATGAATAAGTGCTGAATAACAAGAGCGGTTTATATTAAATGAAGATTGGGTTGGTGGCCACAGCTGAGATATCTCATGTGGAACTGGTCTGCCAGTCTCTCTCCTAATCTGATCACAAACACACACGGATCCAGTCTCTCTCCTAATCTGATCACAAACACACACGGATCTGATCACAAACACACACGGATCTGATCACAAACACACACGGATCCAGTCTATCTCCTAATCTGATCACAAACACACACGGATCTGATCACAAACACACACAGATCTGATCACAAACACACACGGATCCAGTCTCTCTCCTAATCTGATCACAAACACACACGGATCTGATCACAAACACACACGGATCTGATCACAAACACACACGGATCCAGTCTATCTCCTAATCTGATCACAAACACACACGGATCTGATCACAAACACCCACAGATCTGATCACAAACACACACGGATCCAGTCTCTCTCCTAATCTGATCACAAACACACACGGATCCAGTCTCTCTCCTAATCTGATCACAAACAAAGTTTGTGTGTGTCTAATAAAGTTTGTGTGTGTCTAATAAAGTTTGTGTGTGTCTAATAAAGTTTGTGTGTGTGTGTGTGTGTGTGTGTGTGTGTGTGTGTGAGGGTAGTGTGAATTTCATGTGTCGTTAACAGACGGACGATTGGCAGCCCAGAGAGGAGACAGATGAAAGGATGAAAAACTTTCTTTTGATCTCTCCATCCAACCCTCTTGTGCTCTGCTTCTCTGCTCGCTCTCTCTTTACTCTTCTTCCTCTCCCTCTCTGCTGTCCCGTCTTTTCAGTGTCTCTCTCTCTCTCCCTCTCTCTATCCCTCGCTTTAAAATTCTCATAAGACTCTCTCCTATTCCTCACCGCATCGTCTCACCGATGCAGCTCTTGTTACCAATCATCCATGGCTTCATTTGCTCTCTCTCTTTCTCTCTCTCTCCCTCCCTCCCTCTCTCTCTCTCTCTTTCTCTCTCTCTCCCTCTTTCTCCATCACTCTCGACCCCCACATCCTTCCCTCCACCACTGAAGTGTTCCCTGTGGTCACTGATGGCTTGTCATGGAGTGCCATTAGTCACACACACACACACACACACACACACACACACACACACACACACACACACACACACACACACACACACACACACACACACACACACACACACACAGGGTGAGCTGTCCCTTTAACAGTGATGTCTTGTCTCTTTTTTTCTTCACCCCTCTGTAAACCATGTTTATGCTTGCCAAAAAGGCAACCATCTACATGTGTTGATGGCAAGTTGTTTCTGTAGGAGAAACCGATATTTAGCCACTGGTTTGTCTTGTGTTCAATGGGAGTCACCTAGAAAAGATGGATGCCGGTGCCGGTGCCAGAGAAAGTATTGGCAACATGGCTGAAGTCCTCGAGCAGCCAGTTAGAAGTGTCAGTATATCTGATGTTGGCTCAATCCCAACGTCTCAATGCTGACTCATGTGCTGTATGAAGTGATCTATCTGGACTCTGTCAGGAGAACAGCCAAGTTATCCTATTATTTTGTATTATTTTGCCAACCTTATTGTCTTGATTGACCTTATCTATTGACTTTAGTAATATTGTTGTCAGCTATAAAACATTTGTTTTTGCTTCCTAGTAGGTTATTTTCTTTGTTTTGTTTTTGTTTTGGAAAAGCTGAAACAAATGATATACAGTAGCCTACTGTATATCATACAGGTTCGTAGCCCAATCCAGGTTCGTACCCCAGGTTCGTAGCCCAATCCAGGTTCGTAGCCCAATCCAATCCAGGTTCGTAGCCCAATCCAGGTTCGTAGCCCAATCCAATCCAGGTTCGTAGCCCAATCCAATCCAGGTTCGTAGCCCAATCCAATCCAGGTTCTAAATTGTTTTATTTTGAAGGGCGGCAGGAAGTGCTGATTCATTGGAATTATGGCCAGCCTTCCTTCTTGTATTGACACTTGACACTTGTCACTTGACTTGACGCACGCACGCTATTATATAGACATCAGACATACCTATACCTGTATTACAAGTGCTATATCACTCATGGTCTCACTCATAACTTTTACATATTATCTTTTGAGCAGCTGCAGCTCTTCTCTGTTAAAAAACACATGCAAAAGGTGTACTGGAAGCAGGAATCCGGTGTGATTTGACCAGATAAATATAGACTACAGTAACTCTGAGCAGGAGTGTTGCATGTTGGGTAAAGAGAATGATGTAGACAAAAAAAAATGCATTAAATTAGCTGTATCTCAGAAACCATACGAGGTACAGCTACAAAACTTGTTAGGGAGGTTCACAGAGGGTTATTTTACTATCCACGAAAAAATTGCACCAATTGACAAGATGGTGGTGCTATAACAGCCCTCTTTATGTTTTGGTTCATAACTTTTGAACCGTAGGGTCTATAATCAAACTTATTTTTTCCCTGGATTCCTTGGGACATTCCCGCATCTACTCACATGAGTTCGAGAGGGGATGAGTTTGAGAGGGGATGAGTTCGAGGGGAAGTTAACGTTCGGAGAGGCAAGGTTTGGGAAAGGCAGACAGTTACCGTGTACATATACGTTATATGTGCAACACATGCTCACTGGTGCAGTGGGCTCATGCATCTCCCCTTTCATTGATCAAGTGATAAGGCACTGAATGCAACATGTGCCGGTGGGAAGGTCAGAGCTGTCGTGTGTGTGTGTGTGTGTGTGTGTGTGTGTGTGTGTGTGTGTGTGTGTGTGTGTGTGTGTGTGTGTGTGTGTGTGTGTGTATGGTCTGTGTATTATTCGGACTGGCGTCCTTCACCTTTTTTTCATAGGTCCCGCCATTACGAAAAGTCCTGCCTTCATTATTCGAAATGTCGGCCCTTCCTCTTTTTTCTAAAGGATCCACCATTCCGAAGTTTGGATATTGTGGAATATGGCACAGCTGCAGACAGTGCTGCAGTGCAGACATTTCAGCAGCGCAGCAGTATAGAACTGGGCTTTTACCGATGCACTTTCTGAAGGCTATTTACTTGATTAGACTTCTATTTTCGTTAGGATATTATCTTTTTTCATTATTGTATAATTGTTTTCAGTTAATCAGGCAAGCTTATCCCATTGAAAGTTATAATTATTTCGTATGACATTTTACACAGCTGCAGGGCGCAGCAAAGTAGAGGATTATAAAGGTGTACATGTGGGAGACGTTTTATTAAGAGTGTTTTCCTTTCACCACTAAGTAATAAAATACCACAGTCATAAAATAACATAAAGATAAACAACTGCATTGTGTTAGGATGTAATCTATAAGCTAGTTGAAAAAAACCTTCAAATGTGTGATGTGTGAGGGGTTCACAACCTTTTTAGACGAGCCTTCAGAATTCGTTTTATCCACAGTAAATATGTTTGTCACTATTATGATAATTACAATGATAAATATCTATATATAAAAATACATAAGTAGGCTACATGATTTTTACGTAAAAAAAGATTAACATTCTATATTAGGGAGTAAGATTAACCTACTCAGGTGTGACCAGTTGTTAAAATGTCAATATATAAAGTGTTGCGCAAC
>NC_139627.1:2028919-2236432 GCF_964638095.1 Poromitra crassiceps
ATAATCACAGCCTCGTGAAACTGTACAACCCCATAGAGACCTAGGGCATCCAGGGGGTGTATGGCCCAGACCCCTCACCTTCCATGTTCAGATTTGACACCCCCCTCTGGTACTCTTTTATCTGGGGGAGCACCCCCAGACTGCAAATTTACCTTCATCACAGCAGCCATTCTGTGTCTAAAAGGCAGGGTAAACTCAGGTGCAACCTAAACATTAACGAGGGTTTCCGACTTTGAAACGCTATCGTCCTCGAGACGAGACATTACTCTCTCTCTCTCTCTCTCTCTCTCTCTCTCTACGCCTGTGCCTCAGCTGTCTGTGCAGACCGGGGAGCTGGTGGGGATGCCACACCCCCTTCCTTGTTGCCTCGAGCCTATAGTCTCGCTGGCCAGCCTCCTCTCCCTTCCGTGAGAGGAGTCTGGCGGCGCTGGTCACCATTATGGAATTCATGGGCGGTGCTTAGCAGCAGTGCGCTTGGAAAATAGTTTCCAACAATCCAACTTGCCATTTTCAGCATGTAGCAACGAGCTAGCGTGTAGGTTTCTGCCGTTAGCTTGCCAGCTAGTTAGCGTTGTTGTTTTCACTGCGGCGGCAGGGGACTATTTGCAGCGACACACAGGGAGGAGGGAGCGGAAGCCGCTCTGATTGACATGGTCGGAGCCAATGACAGAGCTTCTTAAGCGGGGAGCGGAAATCCGGCAGCGTCGGAAATGGACGCTTCCAATGGGAGAGCGGCTGTAGAGCAGGGGAGGGCTTATGCCAGCAGCCATGTTTCCGTGCAGCCAGAGTCCTCTCCCGGAAGGGAGGGGAGGCTGGCCAGCAAGACTACCTCGAGCCAGTCTCCCCCAAATCTCAGCACACACATCTCACCGCAAACACACAAAGTCACTTGTAGAAGCAGCTGCACAGCTTCAAAAGGGGAAATAAAGTGCAGTGGTAAAGGAGGTGGGCAGGAGGGAAGCAGGGAGCAGAGGAAGGTGTGACTGCTCTGGTACTCCGCTGATTACAGCTCTGCTGCTGGTTCCTGCTGCCTCACTGTCGAGTGTGCCTAATGCTCTGTTAGCTCTATTACAGCCCACAGCACTGCAGCCAACACACACACGCACACACCACCGCACGCACGCGCACACACGCGCATGCACGCACACACACACACACACACACACACACACACAGACACACACGCGCGCGCGCGCACGCACGCACCACCACCACCAACAACAACAACAACAACAACAAAACAACCCCTTGTCCTTGTTATATTTATCTGCTTAATTCTCCCCTGCAGATGTCACAGTGTTGAATAAACTCTGGCTCTTGAAGAAATCCTGTTCAAGTGGCCCTCCTCTCTCTCTGGTGAATGTAAGGCCATGGGGGGGTGGTGGATCCCATGGCCCTCCTCTCTCTCTGGTGAATGTAAGGCCGTGGGGGGGTGGTGGATCCCATGGCCCTCCTCTCTCTCTGGTGAATGTAAGGCCATGAGGGGGTGGTGGATCCCATGGCCCTCCTCTCTCTCTGGTGAATGTAAGGCCATGAGGGGGTGGTGGATCCCATGGCCCTCCTCTCTCTCTGGTGAATGTAAGGCCATGAGGGGGTGGTGGATGCCATGGCCCTCCTCTCTCTCTGGTGAATGTAAGGCCATGAGGGGGTGATGGATGCCATGGCCCTCCTCTCTCTCTGGTGAATGTAAGGCCATGAGGGGGTGGTGGATCCCATGGCCCTCCTCTCTCTCTGGTGAATGTAAGGCCATGAGCGGGTGGTGGATGTCATGGCCCTCCTCTCTCTCTGGTGAATGTAAGGCCATGAGGGGGTGATGGATGCCATGGCCCTCCTCTCTCTCTGGTGAATGTAAGGTGATGAGGGGGTGATGGATGCCATGGCCCTCCTCTCTCTCTGGTGAATGTAAGGCCATGAGGGGTGGTGGATGGATGTCATGGCCCTCCTCTCTCTCTGGTGAATGTAAGGCCATGAGGGGGTGATGGATGTCATGGCCCTCCTCTCTCTCTGATGAATGTAAGGCCATGAGGGGTGGTGGATGGATGCCATGGCCCTCCTCTCTCTCTGGTGAATGTAAGGCCATGAGGGGGTGGTGGATGCCATGGCCCTCCTCTCTCTCTGGTGAATGTAAGGCCATGAGGGGGTGGTGGATGCCATGGCCCTCCTCTCTCAACACGCTGGACCTTGTATTTACACTGGGTTTAAATGTCAGGGCTGTTGGCACCGAACAGTTGCCTGTAACCGATCATCACTGCGTTTTATTTAATTTGTCTTTTGATGCTGACTTTGCTCCAGTGAAGCGAGTGAAAAGCTCGCGCATTTTAAATAGTTTATCGGCTGAGAAATTCTCTGCTGCTTTTAACAACAGTGTAGTTTTAGTGCAGTCCGCCCTTGATGACATTGATTGTTTGGTCCACTCTTTTAACTCTCACTGTTCTGCCATTCTAGATGACATTGCCCCCATAGTAACGCGTAGCATCCCGTCTGTAAACTCCTCGCCCTGGATAACAGATGAGATCCGCAGCCTCAGGCGCAAATGCCGCAAAACTGAGCGGCTGTGGAAATCCACAAACCTCCAGGTCCATCGCTTTTATTTGAAGGAGCTGTTAACTGATCTTAATGACTCAGTAAAGAATGCAAGGGCTTCTTATTTTGCAACCCTAGTCACAGCTAGTAGGCGTAAGTAACCCTAGGGTACTCTTTCAAACTATTCATAATATTGTTAGCTCACCTCTCCCCTCACCCCTGGTTTTTTCCAATCAGGACTGCAACACTTTCCTTTCATTTTTTGTGAACAAAGTCTCTGATGTGAGGGCCAGTATCCCCACCTCCACCTCCCCCACCCCCCTTCCCACCTGTCCTGCGAGACAGGTCTCTTTTAGCAACTTTACCTGTGTCACCCTGCAAAACCTCACCGAGTTAGTCAGCTGGATGAAATCCTCCTCCAGCCCTTCAGATCCCTGACCAACTTCCCTGCTCAAGGAAGTCATCGGCTCTGTTGTACCCAAGCTTGGTTTCCATCATCAACACCACCTCACTGCAGTCTGGCTGTGTTCCATCCTCCTTTAAGCAGGCCGTTGTCAAACCCCTCCTCAAAAAACCCAATCTGGATCCGTCCCTCCCCAAAAACTACAGGCCCATTTCTAAACTGCCTTTTATTTCTAAAGTACTTGAGAAAGTTGTCGCTAATCAACTGACCTCTTTCCTGACAAATAATGACATTTTGGACAAATTCCAATCTGGTTTTGGTCAGAAGCACTCTACAGAGACGGCCCTGCTCCGAGTCTCAAACGACATCATGATGGCTTCAGATGCTGATGAATGCTCAGTCCTGGTGCTATTAGATTTACATGCAGCCTTTGACACTGTGTAGACCAGAGGTTCTCAAATGTTTTTCAGCCAAGGTCAAGGACCCCTTACAAGATAGAAAATATACCGGGGACCCCCTCATTCTGATTTGTGATTTTGGGCTAAGCTTAATTGTTTCCACGGTAACGTGCTTGACTTTTAATTTGATAGGTTTGTTATTAGAATATAATCCATGAACCATTTTAGATTTAAAGCATAAACTATTTTCGTTGAACTATGAAGATTTTGCAAAAAAAAAAATATATATATTTTTTTTTATTACATTACATTTACATTACGTCATTTAGCAGACACTTTTGTTTTATCCAAAGCGACTTACAATATCACAATTTGTCAACAGTACAGAAAACCACTATGCAACACAATCAATGACAGCCAAGATATTTTGATAGACTAGCACCATGTAGGAAGTAGTTTGAGAAGGAATAAGTAACATGTAGCATTTTATTTAAATTTTTTTTTTTTTTTTTTTTTTTTTACTTGAAAACTTTTCGCGGACCCCCTGGCAACGTGCCACGGACCCCTGGGGGTCCGCGGACCCCCATTTGAGAACCACTGGTGTAGACCACCGCATCATGTTGGACCCACTCAGTGATTGGGTGGGTGTTTCCTGTAGACCACCGCATCATGTTGGACCCACTCAGTGATTGGGTGGGTGTCTCCTCTCTGGGAGTGCCCTGAAATGGTTCTCATCCTATCTCTCTGAGAGAAGCTTCTCTGTGGCCGTTGGCCCTTTTACATCTGACCCCGCCCCTCTACCATGTGGCCTGCCCCAGGGTTCTGTTTTAGCCCCAATTTTATGGGCTCTGTATATGCTGCCTGCCTGCCTCTAGGCCTCCTCATCAACAGTTTTAAGGGCATCTCTTATCACTGTTATGCAGACGATATCCAGCTGTATCTGTCTTTTAAACCAGAAAAAATAGAAAAAATTAACATCCTGCATGAGTGCCTGTCTGCCATTAAAAACTGGATGGCAAATAACTTTCTACAACTAAATGCAGACAAGACGGAGGTCCTCATCGTGGCTGCTGACTCCATTGTTTCTAAGGTGGTCAAACACATGGGCTCTTTAACCCCCAACATTCGCTCCAGCCTAAGAAACCTCGGTGTCATTTTTGATCAGACCATGCTCCTGGACAGTCATGTAAAATCCCTCACCCGCACCTGCTTTTTCCACCTCAGAAACATTGCCAAACTCAGATCCATTGTCTCCCACTCAGAACTGGAATTGGCTGTTCATGCCTTTATTTCATCCCGACTGGACTATTGTAACTCGCTTTTCACTTGCCTCAATAAATCATCTCTGGACCGTCTACAACTGAACTGATACAGAACGCTGCTGCCAGGCTGTTAACCCGCTCACGTAAATCCTGTCACATCACTCCCATCCTGTTCTCACTGCACTGGCTCCCTGTGGCCTTCAGGTTTCATTTTAAGGTTCTGGTGACCACTTTTAGGGCCTTGCATGGGGAAGCTCCCTCGTACATTTCCGACCTCCTCCAGCCCTATGCTACCAGCCGGTCACTGAGGTCCTCCGACCAGGGGCTCCTGGTCGTACCCCAGACCAGGCTCAAAACAAAAGGTGACCGCGCTTTTAAAACAGTAGCTCTAAAGCTTTGGAACGCTCTCCCCCTGGACCTAAGAGCCTCTGCCTCTGTGGATATTTTTAAGAGACAGCTAAAGACCTTTCTGTTCCGGCAAGTCTTCAGATAACCGGTTATTATTGTTTATGTTCCCTGTGTCTTTTATCATGTATGTTTCTTGTTCATCGTTGCTTCTTATGTTTTTTACTTCACTGTTTCATTGTGACTTTGACTCTGTTTCTCTGTAAAGCACTTTGTGACCTCGTGCTGTGAAAGGTGCTATAGAAATAAAGAATTACTTACTTACTCTCTCTGGTGGATGTAAGGCCATGAGGGGGTGGTGGATGTCATGGCCCTCCTCTCTCTCTGGTAAGGCCATGAGGGGGTGGTGGATGCCATGGCCCTCCTCTCTCTCTGGTAAGGCCATGAGGGGGTGGTGGATGCCATGGCCCTCCTCTCTCTCTGGTACGGCCATGAGGGGGTGGTGGATGCCATGTTAATTAGTTGTGTCTTAAATATAGCCCACTATCACTGAAGACCCTCAATTACCGCTCCCATTGTTTCTAAAGGGAAGCCTTCTGCAGAGGAGACTTCAAACACAGCAGCAGAACTGAATCTCGCTATGTTGCTTCCATAGATGTTATTCATATCACAGATTCATAAGAGATCAACAACAGAGGATTATCAATGTGTGTGTGTGTGGGTGTGTGTGTGTGTGTGGGTGTGTGTGTGTGTGTGTGTGTGTGTGTGTGTACGCACACACGTGGGTGTTACAGCTCTGCTTCAAAGCTCAATGTGTTCCTATAGCCTATATACAAGTGGAGACCAAAGTGCAGAAAACAAGACCCTAGGCTGATGATTTCAGCACACACACACACACGCACGCACACACACACACACACACACACACACACACACACACACACACACACACACACACACACACACGACAAGACTTTAGACAGCCATCCCCCATATCCCGATTGCATTTCTTGTCATATCTTTGGATTTTGATTTGATTGTATTAAATACTTGTTTCCAAGGTCGTATGACTCACAATATGTAAAAGCACATTGTCAAAATGAATCTTTATAATCTCCTGCTGATCGGCAAGACTTTGAGAGAATTATGTTAACTGTAATGTTCTGCCATTCATGATATAATTATAGCATAATATAATGCATGAGGCTACAGTATATTGTATCATTAAACAAATGATCATTTCAATTGCATCAACCTGCCAAGGGACAACAACAGATGAAAATTAGCCTGTGGCTAATTTTCATATTTAATTTGGTGTCATATTTGATTTAGTGTTCAATATTTATTCAGTTGCACTGTATATAAATAATTCATAGATACAGTAATAAATAATGTCTTGAAAAATGGTTTCTACAACATTTATGTTTCACCTTTATTACCAGGCAAGTGATTAAGAACAAATTCTGATTTACAATGGGGCCTGGAAAGCGACAAGAGACACTTGAGGGAAGGGGAAGTGGGGCGGGCTAGAAAATAAATAAATAAATAAATAAAAACAAAATGCAACAATAATATCAACAAACATAGGCACAATAAAACACAGGCAGGCAAATCAACAAGACGAGATATGGGGAGAGAGAGAAGTGTTATGGAGATATTACATGGTGGAGAAAAAGCTGCAGGTATCAGTGACAATGTCTGAGATGGCGTCTTTGAAGGCAGAGATGGGAATGAATGTGTCCAGTTTGAGGTTTTTTCGCAGAGCATTCCAGTCACACGCAGCAGCAGACTGAAAAGATGCGAGTCCGAGGGAGGTGTTGGTTTTGGGAATTTTTAACTGGATATGGTGTGAGGACGACCAGGTGTTGTGTGACAGACATTGGGCGCAACAGGTGACACAGGTAAGGGGGGTGTTAGGCCAGGTGCAGTGATGTGTTTTGAGTGCGGCATTTGTGACAATAGCAGAGTGGTAAAGGGTGTCTTAGCTTGGAAGGAGTGCCTTTGCAAGCAGAAATGGTGTCACCGTAATGGAACACAGTGAGAAGGGTCGTTTGTATGAGCGTGAGTTTGGCAGAAGAGGTGAAAATGAAGTGATTTCTATGAAAGAACCCGAGTTTGGCCTTTACCTTAGACTGCAGCTTTGAGGTGTGGTAAGAAAAGGAAAGTGTGCTGTCTAGCCAGATGCCCAGGAACTTATAGACAGTGACCTGATCCAGGAGAGCTCCCTCTCTGGTGGTGATATTGAGGACTGGAGGGGGCGTGGCACCCTTCCGACAGAAGCTATCCTGGAGTGTTGCGAGTACAGCGTCAGGGGAAGGGCCGGTAGCATAAAGAATTGTGTCATCAGCGTATAGGTGAATAAATGATTTACCGGCAGCCTGAGGTATGTTATTGAGGTATATGGAGAATAGTGTAGGACCAAGTATGGAGCCTTGGGGGACGCCCTTGGTTACTGGAAAAAGAGGTTTTCAAACCTCACACGTTGCACTCGGTGAGAGAGATAGTGAGAAAACCAGGACAATGAGTGATTAGTGACCCCAATACTGCGCAGTGTATTTAACAGGACGGAATGTGAAACAGTATCAAAAGCTTTGGCAAGGTCAATGAGTATTGCAGCACAGTGTAGTTTAGCATCTAATGCAGATGCAATAGCACTGAAGACAGTATACCATACACTTCCAGGTAATCAGTTAGCCATTTGTTAACGAGCTTTTCAAATACCTTGGACATGCAGCAAGGCAAGGTAGAGATGGGCCTGTAATTGTTTGGGTGAAACAAGGGTGAAAGACTTCAAACAAAAACCTTTAAAAAATGTGTTTAGTGATTGGCTTGATTTGGCTGTGATGCTTTAATCCAACATTGCGGTTGAGAAAGATGAGAACAATGAAGACAATTGCTCACTTTTCTGAGTTCTATTAGCGCCTTTGTTCGTGTCGCACTGTAGTAGAGCTGCAACGATTAATCGATTAATCGAGAAAATAATCGACAGATTAATCGATTATGAAAATAATCGTTAGTTGCAGCCCTACACTGTAGCAAGAAAACAGATCAACCAAAATACAAGAGTTGATTCACAACCGCTGCTGGGAGGATGAAACACAAACTTTCTTCATCAATGCCCCTTTTTACAAAACTGATAATGAATCTGTTGTTGTTCCTATTTCTGCAGCTGTCCGTCTTGAGTGTGTGTATATTGAGAGGTTGGTTGCTTTCCAGGCTGGCACTAAGGGCGTGTTCAGCAGGTCCCAGGACGGGACCTGTTTGGGGCTGGTGAGTCACGCTGACTGTCAGCCTCTCTGTTTTGCAGCTGCATCAATATGGCAGCAGACAGACGTCTGGCTGGCAGGGTGGCAGGCAGGGCCGCGGGCCAGTGACAGGGACAACTGACAGCAAAGGCCAGGCCACAGGGGGCTTTGGCACAGTCACACACAGACAGTACACCAAGACACACAGCACTGAATCGGCTCTTTGTTAGTGATACTGTAATACTTTTCGGATTTTTTAAAATGTTTACACATTTTAGAATAATGGTAAAGACACAAAAAACTATGAAAATAACACAAATGGAATTATGCAGTGAGCAAAAAAGTGTTAAACCAAACCTATCTTTAAAGTTGCCGCCGTTTAAACTAATCAAGTCCGTTTGAATCCACGGGCTTGGGCCAACAGGAAGGGGGGGGGGGGGGGGGGGGGTCTTGAAAAAGTAATTGTAGCATGTAGCATACATTTGCATTGACTTCACTATTTTAAAGCATTGAAGTAGGCTGGTATAGTGTTTAGACTGCAGGCTGAGTTTCTGACTTGCAGTTATTTCTCTCCTTCACCGATTCAGTAAAACCAGTTCAGGGGCGGCTGTAGCTCAGGAGGTAGAGCGGCTCGTCCACTAATCGCTTTGGATAAAAGAGGTCGTGGTTAGATTCCCGGCTCCTCCAGTCTGCATGTCGAAGTGCCCTTGGGCAAGATACTGAACCCCAAATTGCTCCTGATGGTGTGCCAGCACTCTGCGTGGTAGCCTGCAGCCATCGGTGTGTGAATGGGTAAATGTACCTACTGATTGTAAAGCGCTTTGGATAAAAGCGCTATATAAACGCAGACCATAAAACCAGCTTATTTGAAACTAAGCTAGGGGTTTTTAAAAAAACGATCAACTGGACTCCTCACTCCAGTGGCTCTGAACAGAGGTCCATCACAGTTTTGACGGGAGGATCCAGAGTCAATCTCGGTGGCTGTGTGCGGAGCATGGCCTCAGTGAACAGCTGGGAGTCTCTGTTCTTGAGCCTGATCTCAAAGCCATTATCTCTGCTCCCCGAGAGCCAAGTCACACACACGAGAGAAAATCAACTTTGCTGCCTTGTGTGTAACTATAGTGCCCAAAAGCCTATTTACCTCCATACATCAAGCTGGCTGCTATTTTAATGACAGGGATGGAGCTCCAGCAAAAATGTCAATGAAGGTCCTCCTGTTCCATAAGGTCAATATGGATATAGGCTATTTATATTTATTTTATCTATGAGAAGTCATTCTATGTTGAATATCAGTCGGTGGGCGCAGGAGAAAATAAAATAAATTGTGAAAGAGACAAAATATGGCAGGGATATTGAAGAAGGTCCATTTGGCAGATTCAGGATATTTAACATGACATTTGAACTTCTTCCATATGGGAATAATCACGCACAGACAGAGGAATAGCTCAGCCACAGGCAAACAAGGCAGGAAAGACAAGACAGCGGACTCTTGGTGTATGACAGATAATTACAGTCTATAACACACCCTGAAGAAGGCTGTTTATGCATGCTTGTATCCTAGCTCTATTTTTAACATGTTAAGAATGTTAAAAATGTTAAGCATTTCACCATGAAATAGCCATCTGAATAAAGGCTTTTCACATTTTTGCCAGAAGAGTGCCTTGGACCTTTTTGTGTTCCTTACCAGAGAGCTTTTCTTTCAGAAGATAATGATAGAATTTTGAGCCAATTGTGAAGAACTCAAGATATCTTCTCCTTCATAGTATCAATGAATTGTGTGTCGTGGAAAACAGTGTGTGCGTTATTGCAGTCGGAAGCATTTAACACAACAGTCCAGTCCAACACATAGTGAGGAAGCCGCCTATACAAACCCACAATCACCACACCATTATGTCGTCTTCCTAGTGGCGTTTGACTGAAATCAGTGGACTTTCTCCGCAGCACAATAGTATCTCAGCAGCAACAAAGGGCCTAAGTAAAGCCATTTTGTGCTTCAGTTGACTCAAACCCAGATGTGGTCCCATCTGTCCGACCTCTGTCAGCCACCCCCCCCAAACACAACTTCCTGTCCCTCACTAAAGCGTCCCCATCTCTTTCAACGACACAAAGACTGTGAATCAATCAGTAGTCTATGAATAATAGTTTCGTTCTTCATCTAAGGAGTCTAAAGTCCTAAATGTGCTCAATAACATCTAAGACATTCAAGAAGTGTCTAAAGTCCTAAACGTGCTGCTCAATAACGTTGAGAGGACATTATTCTATGAAGCGCTGCACCAATGATTGATTTGCCATTCTTTGGCGGTAAGGATTTGGTTTGGTTAGCGTTCAAAGAACAGGAAGCACGGAGCAGGTTATTGTTAAGTCTGTCAAATAGATTTGCAGTGAATGGTAGCACGCCTTATAATAAACAGCTACCAATCGGAGCCAGGAAAACATCCATATACTACAAGATGGCTGTCATCCCATTTTCAAGTTTCAACAAAAATGCATCTGACTATCTCGCCCATGAGGTGGAACAAGCTGGAATCAATGAACACAGGCAGGAAATGTCCCCATCTTTACATTTTTTATATTATAAGGCTTCACTTTAAAGAGATCTGCAACTTCAGTGTTTAGAAGTTTTTTTGGACAAACACTGCCTGCTCTGTGTCTGACCGAAGCCGGCCTGCTCTGTCAGTATCTTATGGCGCTATGGCAAAAGTTCAATCACAACAAAACATGACTGTCTGGCCCTTGGAGGCTGTGCAGTCTGACCTTTACAACCTCTCCAAACATAGTATGGGGCAGTGGATCTTCATCCACGCCTGTGGACAATTAGGTTGGAACAGACAGTCCTGCTCTTTACTGTAAACAACGGCTGTGTTTTCATCCCAGGAGACCATAGACTTGTCTGATGTTGGACTGAATACAATAGCCTATGGTCCAAATTCAGATGGAATGACGGTAGCTCTGGGAAGCGAGCCTCAACTGAGCACAACCACATTAGCAAAGATAAAGCTGAAGAACAATAGTTGTGACCTAATGGGCCGCGCCTTCATTTCACCATAGCGTCATGAAAATGTGATTAGCACTGATGTAGGCGTGTTTCTCTCGGGAGTGACAGCAAATGAAGATGCAGAGTCTTGTTTTCTGCTTACAGGCACACCAAACCTGTTGTTTTCTGCTTACAGGCACACCAAACCTGTTGTTTTCTGCTTCCAGGCACACCAAACCTGTTGTTTTCTGCTTACAGGCACACCAAACCTGTTGTTTTCTGCTTACAGGCACACCAAACCTGTTGTTTTCTGCTTACAGGCACACCAAACCTGTTGTTTTCTGCTTACAGGCACACCAAACCTGTTGTTTTCTGCTTACAGGCACACCAAACCTGTTGTTTTCTGCTTACAGGCACACCAAACCTGTTGTTTTCTGCTTACAGGCACACCAAACCTGTTGTTTTCTGCTTACAGGCACACCAAACCTGTTGTTTTCTGCTTACAGGCACACCAAACCTGTTGTTTTCTGCTTACAGGCACACCAAACCTGTTGTTTTCTGCTTACAGGCACACCAAACCTGTTGTTTTCTGCTTACAGGCACACCAAACCTGTTGTTTTCTGCTTCCAGGCACACCAAACCTGTTGTTTTCTGCTTACAGGCACACCAAACCTGTTGTTTTCTGCTTACAGGCACACCAAACCTGTTGTTTTCTGCTTACAGGCACACCAAACCTGTTGTTTTCTGCTTACAGGCACACCAAACCTGTTGTTTTCTGCTTACAGGCACACACACACACACACACACACACACACACACACACACACACACACACACACACCAAACCAGGCACTCCTGTCTCCTGGGAATACAGTACCGCAGGGATGACGTATTTTTGTAGGCTTACCCACAAGTCCCTGCACGTCCTGGTTCTTATGTGTAAAAGTCGTCAATGGGATTTTTGTATGGGAATTTCGGTTAAATGCATGAAATAAGGTCTGTGGTTAACAAAAGTTTACGAAATAGTTAACCATTTTTTTTGAAATAGTTAACACAAGTTTATGAAATAGTGAACTGATGGAGATGGAGGGAAGCTAACTATTGTTCATTTGCATATACTACCGTAATGATACAAAGCTAAAAATCGGCAAAGTGGCCCTTTAAATGGTAGAATTAGGAATTCAAGAGACGACACTGCAGAATTCATGATTTCATGATTTCATGCTGTGGAAAGTCTTTTTTGAGCCATTGGGCTTTGGTTTCACATGGGTGCTTACAAGCTCCAGGAGCCCCAGGCTCTTCCTGGCTTCTTCCTTCAGTGTGTGACGTAAGGTGTGAACACATCTCCTGCCTATTCCCGTCATGGCTGGGCTCCGAAGAGTATGTTCCCCTGGTGTGAGAGCAGATCTCAGGCCTGTGTCCCGCTCATCAAGCACTGCTTCTCCCATTGATCACTGAGGCAGGCATAACTAGCCGCTCGCACGCTGCTCCACAAAGACACAATCAGCCGGTGCTTAGTATACGTCCCTCCAGTCTGCCTTCTGATTGAGAGCTGAAGAGAAAAGCGGCAATGACAGTTAAAGAGAGAGAGAGAGAGAGTGAGTGTGTGTGTGTGTGTGTGTGTGTGTGTGTGTGTGTGTGTGTGTGTGTGTGTGTGTTGTTTGCCTGTTAGAGAGATGTCGAACCAGAAAGAGAGGCAGACAGAGGGGAGAGGGTGAGAGAAAGTGCAAGTATGCAGAGAGATAGTCCTAATAGGGGTAAAAAGTAACATAGTGCAACAAAACATATTTAAAATATAAACACAATGCAAAGTGAGAACCTGAGTTAGAGCTCTACATAGCTCTACATACTGTAGCTAAGTGAAAAGTGCAGAGTACAAAATATACAGGAATTACAGTCTGATACTAAAACCTGAGTTTGGGATAAACATACAGCTAAAAAGTGAGATCTACATATCGCGTTAACAAGCTTGAAAATGGCATTCGAGAGGTCACAGCGACCTTGACCTTTGACCACCAAAATCGAATCAGTCCATGCTTGAGTCCAAGTCGATGTTTGAAGCAAATTTGATGAAATTCTGTCAAGGCATTCCTGAGATATCGCGTTAACAAGCTTGAAAATGGCGTTCGAGAGGTCACAGTGACCTTGGCCTTTGACCTTTGACCACCAAAATCGAATCACGTCATGCTTGAGTCCAAGGGGATGTTTAAGGCAAATTTGATGAAATTCCCTCAAGGCATTCCTGAGATATTGCGTTAACATGCTTGAAAATGGCATTCGAGAGGTCACAGTGATCTTGGCCTTTGACCTTTGACCACCAAAATCTAATCAGTTCATCCTTGAGTCTAAGTCGATGTTTGAGGCAAATTTGCTGAGATTCCGTCAAGGCATTCCTGAGATATCACGTTAACAAGCTTGAAAATGGCGTTCAAGAGGTCACAGTGACCTTGACCTTTGACCACCAAAATCTAATCAGATCATCCTTGAGTCTAAGTCGATGTTTGAGGCAAATTTACTGAGATTCCGTCAAGGCATTCCTGAGATATCACGTTAACAAGCTTGAAAATGGCGTTGGAGAGGTCACAGTGACCTTGACCTTTGACCACCAAAATCTAATCAGATCATCCTTGAGTCTAAGTCGATGTTTGAGGCAAATTTGATGAAATTCCGTCAAGGCGTTCCTCAGATATCGCGTTAATGAACATCGGACGGACGTACGTACGTATGTACGGACGGACAACCCGGATCCATAATGCCTCCGGCCTGGCTATCGCCGGCGGAGGCATAAAAAACAGACTTGTTGCTGGAACCACAAGGCAAACAAAAGATAACAGGAGGCACAGGAGGCCAGCTGTAGCATGTATATATATATATGTAATAGTGAGAATGTGTGGTGGGCCTGGTGAATGTGACATGTTGCAGGTACAAGAGAGAAAGCCAGATACCTGCTATTGTGAACAATAGAGATTGATGCATCAGGCCTCTGCCATGCGGTCTATCAAAATAAGACTAGTCATATACAGAACACATCATGGAGAGTGCAATCATGAACAAAAGGTCTAATTTTTCATGACTTCCCATGCTTATTTATATATATACGCTATACTCTCTGCTTAACAGTAATCCGGTACTTTCACTGTGTCTAATGGGGCTATTTTGTTGCTAAAGGTGGCTGATATGTGTTTCGGAGCGTCTATTTGTACCCGGGTGCAAATAGACTGCCCCAAATAAATTTTAGGCCCTGTGAATTGGAGGTGTAAATATTCACATGAGCTAATGCCTATTTACACCCGGGTACAAATAATAGCCACATCGTCTATTTACACCCGGGTGCAAATAGCATATGCCTATGTGTTTCTCCTTGTTTGTGAAGCATTTCGTTTCCTGTTTGGGGTTTTTCTTGAATCCGAATTTCCCCAACTTAAGTCTCTTATGTTACCCCTGCTGGTATAGTTTAAGTCTCTTATGTTACCCTGCTGGTATAGTTTAAGTCTCTTATGTTACCCATGCTGGTATAGTTTAAGTCTCTTATGTTACCCTGCTGGTATAGTTTAAGTCTCTTATGTTACCCCTGCTGGTATAGTTTAAGTCTCTTATGTTACCCCTGCTGGTATAGTTTAAGTCTCTTATGTTACCCCTGCTGGTATAGTTTAAGTCTCTTATGTTACCCTGCTGGTATAGTTTAAGTCTCTTATGTTACCCATGCTGGTATAGTTTAAGTCTCTTATGTTACCCTGCTGGTATAGTTTAAGTCTCTTATGTTACCCCTGCTGGTATAGTTTAAGTCTCTTATGTTACCCTGCTGGTATAGTTTAAGTCTCTTATGTTACCCCTGCTGGTATAGTTTAAGTCTCTTATGTTACCCTGCTGGTATAGTTTAAGTCTCTTATGTTACCCATGCTGGTATAGTTTAAGTCTCTTATGTTACCCCTGCTGGTATAGTTTAAGTCTCTTATGTTACCCTGCTGGTATAGTTTAAGTCTCTTATGTTACCCATGCTGGTATAGTTTAAGTCTCTTATGTTACCCTGCTGGTATAGTTTAAGTCTCTTATGTTACCCCTGCTGGTATAGTTTAAGTCTCTTATGTTACCCCTGCTGGTATAGTTTAAGTCTCTTATGTTACCATGCTGGTATAGTTTAAGTCTCTTATGTTACCCATGCTGGTATAGTTTAAGTCTCTTATGTTACCCATGCTGGTATAGTTTAAGTCTCTTATGTTACCCATGCTGGTATAGTTTAAGTCTCTTATGTTACCCATGCTGGTATAGTTTAAGTCTCTTATGTTACCCTGCTGGTATAGTTTAAGTCTCTTATGTTACCCCTGCTGGTATAGTTTAAGTCTCTTATGTTACCCATGCTGGTATAGTTTAAGTCTCTTATGTTACCCATGCTGGTATAGTTTAAGTCTCTTATGTTACCCCTGCTGGTATAGTTTAAGTCTCTTATGTTACCCATGCTGGTATAGTTTAAGTCTCTTATGTTACCCATGCTGGTATAGTTTAAGTCTCTTATGTTACCCATGCTGGTATAGTTTAAGTCTCTTATGTTACCCATGCTGGTATAGTTTAAGTCTCTTATGTTACCCATGCTGGTATAGTTTAAGTCTCTTATGTTACCCCTGCTGGTATAGTTTAAGTCTCTTATGTTACCCATGCTGGTATAGTTTAAGTCTCTTATGTTACCCATGCTGGTATAGTTTAAGTCTCTTATGTTACCCATGCTGGTATAGTTTAAGTCTCTTATGTTACCCATGCTGGTATAGTTTAAGTCTCTTATGTTACCCATGCTGGTATAGTTTAAGTCTCTTATGTTACCCATGCTGGTATAGTTTAAGTCTCTTATGTTACCCATGCTGGTATAGTTTAAGTCTCTTATGTTACCCATGCTGGTATAGTTTAAGTCTCTTATGTTACCCCTGCTGGTATAGTTTAAGTCTCTTATGTTACCCCTGCTGGTATAGTTTAAGTCTCTTATGTTACCCATGCTGGTATAGTTTAAGTCTCTTATGTTACCCCTGCTGGTATAGTTTAAGTCTCTTATGTTACCCATGCTGGTATAGTTTAAGTCTCTTATGTTACCCATGCTGGTATAGTTTTGCTGTTGCATGTGGTCGCCTGCTGATATGTCACACTCAGATTAAGAATATATACTGATGTGAGGACTATAGACTAGTGTATGGGAAAGACTTGGACAAACTTGGTGATTGTGTGATGCTCTGTCTTCTGGCCCCCTGCAAAGTCCATCAATAAACTCCAACATTCCCAAAATAGTGTTGCCCATGTCCTCGTACATGACATCACACTTTTAAAATTTGAATTACATTGGCTAATGGTAGTAGTAGTAGTAGTAGTAGTAGTTGTTGTAGTAGGAGTAGTAGTGGTAGTAGTAGTGGTAGTAGTCGTAGTAGTCAGCTATTGAGCCATCAGACAAAATGTGGCTGGAGAAGTCTGGAACATCTGTGCTCTTTAAAATTCAATAGCCAGTCACTGCAAATGATGTTCTGTTGTTGCTACAACAGTACTTGATATAGCAATAGATTTGTCTGGTCTGAGATAGACAGAAGCAGAAGCTTCAGGACTGCTCAGAGAGGCTGTATGGGAAGGCAATATGTGATTATTACCAATGTTTTGATTCAAAGAAGAATACACATTTTCTCTGAATACATTTACATTTTATGAAAATAGATTTTTTTTTTTTGCTACGTTTATGTGCTACTACACTATGCCATTTTTCCAGGTTAAGTGGGCCATACTTCAATATTTTTCTCTGGCTGTTTTGATAAATATTATATTGTTGCAAACAAAGTGAAGATGCAAGCCTGGATATCATAAAGTCATTTTTTCCAAACCACCCCCTCTCACCGAATTCAACAATAAGTGCCCTTGTCGTCTCAATTTATTGTAAAAAAAAAATCACGTTGAATAAAACAATGTTAGCAAAACAATAGTAGCATAATACCACTTCCTGTGACTTCAGCAGCTGTGAGGCCTAAACAGGCGCTTCTGGAGAGCAATCCCTAGAATGTCAGTGTTTTCTGTAATTGTGTCTGACTTTATGACATCTCACACAGAAGCGAGGGAGACCACAGCATTTTGCATGTCGTGGCATTTAATATTCTTTGCGGCAGCCAACCATTCCCCCCAATTAGATGAGTTTAGCAGAAGGTTGCTTATAGTGGAGAGGACCTTGTGTCTGTGTGTGATCCCCCTCAGGTTACCTAGTCAAGATGGATGGTCTGCAGCTGACGGCCGGCCTGACCCCTCTCTGCTCTCGCTAACTGTACGTGTATGCTAATAGCCACACACTGGTCGCACATCGCTATCATGTTGCATCCTCACCAGAAAAGACCAGAAAAGACTGAAAATATTGGATGATTTTAATCCGGGATGTTTCTGAAATGCGTATGTGAAATATTCTGAAGATTTGACATACAGAGGGTAGATTAGCATAGTATAGTTTAGTAGAATAATTTACCCTAAGAATGCCTTAAGGCTGGGAGGTCTGCAAGCTGACCGGAGGCTTACAAATCTGAAGCTAGATATTCTAGAAAGAGTTGAACATATTGAACCATTGTGAATGACTATGAATTGCCTTTATGCCAGCATGTCAAACAGCATGAGATTAAGACACTGATTTGCCTCGCCTCTCTGAGAGTGAGTGCAGACACACAAGCTTGGACCAGCTAACTGCTGTCCAATTGAAACATTATCTCTCTGGGCCAGAATATGAAAGACATATGAGCACATATGAGCACATAGGCAACATGTCTCTTTGCTGAGATGGGGATTGGAAAATGAGACAAAGCCAATATAGGTGGGAAGAAACCAAACGGCGATGAAAAACTATTATTGTTATAGTGTTAATGCCAATCCATCCGTTAGATAAGGTCAATGGAATTTATTTACATGTATAGAGCGCTTTTCTAGTATATCAAATACTCAAAGCGCTTTTCTACTGTATCAAATACTCAAAGCGCTTTACACAATACAAGTATTTATACATGTACAGTGTACAGTATTTATACATGTACAGTGTACAGTATTTATACATGTACAGTGTATAAAAATACAACGAATCCCTCACGTTTTAAAAATAGTTTCTTGTTTCTTCCCCACTGCGATAAGGACACTGAACTCTCTATCACAATCCCCCATATCTCTGCTGCTACGACTATTGTGTACTGCTACTGCGTATTGTTACTGTGTATTGTTATTGTGTATTTAACTGCACTTAGTGCATATGATGTTCAATGTGGAACCTGGCTTATGTGTGAACTGTACTGAAAACAAATTCATTAAAGAATCTCATCTAATGTAACTAGGAGCAGTGGGCAGCTGCAGTGCAGCGTATTAACCTTACATGTCTTTGATGGTGGGAGGAAACCGGAGCACGCTGGAGGAAACACAAACTCCACACAGAAAGGACCTGGGACTGACCGGGATTCGAACCCAGGACCTTCTTGCTGTGAGGCGACAGTGCTAACCACTGAGCCACCGTGCCGTCAAAAATGTCCATCGTGGCCTTTAGAGGCTCCGTCCCACGGACTCCATGACTGTCTGGAGCAAATGGACAGCGTTGGTGCTGAAAAGACTTCAAAGAAATCAATCATCAGTGTGCGGAGAAAATCCTAACAAACCAAACTTTACTTTTTCCTCCACTTTGAAATACTTTCCCTTTCATCGCTCCTGAAGAATGAAATATTAAAAAATTTCACATCTGCATTTTCAGCCAGGCGTTGTGCCTGAAGATCAGCTCAATCTAGCAGGATTAGAGCCGGGCGCAGACACTCGCTGACTGTGACGGAGGGCTGGAGAGATGCAGGAGCACAGAGATGAAGGGACAGAGGGGGAGGGAGGGAGGGTGATGAGTGGGCTGTAGCATGAGGGACAGAGGGGGAGAGAGGGTGATGATGATAAGTGAGCTGTAGCATGAGGGACAGAGGGGGAGGGAGGGAGGGTGATGATAAGTGAGCTGTAGCATGAGGGACAGAGGAGGGAGGGAGGGTGATGATAAGTGAGCTGTAGCATGAGGGACAGAGGAGGAGGGAGGGTGATGATAAGTGAGCTGTAGCATGAGGGACAGAGGGGGAGGGAGGGTGATGATGAGTGAGCTGTAGCATGAGGGACAGAGGAGGGAGGGAGGGTGATGATGAGTGAGCTGTAGCATGAGGGACAGAGGAGGGAGGGAGGGTGATGATGAGTGAGCTGTAGCATGAGGGACAGAGGAGGGAGGGAGGGTGATGATGAGTGAGCTGTAGCATGAGGGACAGAGGAGGGAGGGAGGGTGATGATGAGTGAGCTGTAGCATGAGGGACAGAGGAGGAGGGAGGGTGATGATAAGTGAGCTGTAGCATGAGGGACAGAGGAGGAAGGGAGGGTGATGATGAGTGAGCTGTAGCATGAGGGACAGAGGGGGGAGGGAGGGTGATGATAAGTGAGCTGTAGCATGAGGGACAGAGGGGGGAGGGAGGGTGATGATAAGTGAGCTGTAGCATGAGGGACAGAGGGGGAGGGAGGGTGATGATAAGTGAGCTGTAGCATGAGGGACAGAGGGAGGGAGGGTGATGATAAGTGAGCTGTAGCATGAGGGACAGAGGAGGAGGGAGGGTGATGATGAGTGAGCTGTAGCATGAGGGACAGAGGAGGGAGGGAGGGTGATGATAAGTGAGCTGTAGCATGAGGGACAGAGGGGGGAGGGAGGGTGATAAGTGAGCTGTAGCATGAGGGACAGAGGGGGAGGGAGGGTGATGATAAGTGAGCTGTAGCATGAGGGACAGAGGGGGGAGGGAGGGAGGGTGATGATGAGTGAGCTGTAGCATGAGGGACAGAGGAGGGAGGGAGGGTGATGATGAGTGAGCTGTAGCATGAGGGACAGAGGGGGAGGGAGGGTGATGATAAGTGAGCTGTAGCATGAGGGACAGAGGGGGGAGGGAGGGAGGGTGATGATGAGTGAGCTGTAGCATGAGGGACAGAGGAGGGAGGGAGGGTGATGATGAGTGAGCTGTAGCATGAGGGACAGAGGAGGAGGGAGGGTGATGATGAGTGAGCTGTAGCATGAGGGACAGAGGAGGAGGGAGGGTGATGATGAGTGAGCTGTAGCATGAGGGACAGAGGGGGAGGAGGGAGGGTGATGATGAGTGAGCTGTAGCATGAGGGACAGAGGGGGAGGGAGGGTGATGATGAGTGAGCTGTAGCATGAGGGACAGAGGAGGAGGGAGGGTGATGATGAGTGAGCTGTAGCATGAGGGACAGAGGGAGGGTGATGATAAGTGAGCTGTAGCATGAGGGACAGAGGGGGAGGAGGGAGGGTGATGATGAGTGAGCTGTAGCATGAGGGACAGAGGGGGAGGGAGGGTGATGATGAGTGAGCTGTAGCATGAGGGACAGAGGAGGAGGGAGGGTGATGATGAGTGAGCTGTAGCATGAGGGACAGAGGGAGGGTGATGATAAGTGAGCTGTAGCATGAGGGACAGAGAGGGAGAGAGGGTGATGATAAGTGAGCTGTAGCATGAGGGACAGAGGAGGAGGGAGGGTGATGATAAGTGAGCTGTAGCAGGAGGTAGTCACACACGGCCGCCTCGCAGGTTATTGAGAGATAATGGGATTCTCGGGGCGAGTCAGAGACACAGACAGAGAAGACATTAGAAGATAAAGAATGCAGAATTCTCTTTCTCTCTCTCTCCTGCTCTGTGTGGGTGGCTGTCCCTGTGTGTGTGTGTGTGTGTGTGTGTGTGTGTGTGTGTGTGTGTGTGTGTGTGTGTGTGTGTGTGTGTGTGTGTGTGTGTGTGTGTGTGAGTCGGTCTCCAGCAAACCCTTCAGTATGATGAAAGATGGAGATATAAGGCATTAATCGTCAGCTTTCCTAGTCTGACAGACAGACTTGAACTGCTGGCAGATATTTTTATATACAGTATATACAGTATATAAAATTATATATATATAAAAAATATATAGAAAAATGTATAAATATATACTGCCATAATATGGCAGTAGTGAAAAGTGTGTGTGTGTGTGTGTGTGTGTGTGTGTGTGTGTGTGTGTGTGTGTGTGTGTGTGTGTGTGTGTGTGTGTGTGTGTGTGTGTGTGTGTGTGTGTGTGTGTGTGTGTGTGGGGTGGGGGGGTGTTACTGGGAGTTTTTGCAAGTGAACAAGGACACACACAAACATACCATGCAATCTCCACAGTAGCACATCTCACACTGAAACACCTGGAGAGTAACAATGCATATGCTAGAATGTTGTTTATTGACTTCAGTTCTGCGTTCAATTCTATCCACCCAGACATTTTGCTAAGGAAACTAGTTAAGCTGGGTGTGAACCCCTTTGTAATAAGGTGGTATTTTTCCTTCTTGTCCAAGAGACCACAGAGGGTCAGATTCAACAGTGTGCTATCTGAGGAGGCACTGAGTAGTACAGGGGTACCCCAAGGAACTGTAAGCTCCTCCTTCCTCTTTACTCTGTATACAAATGACTATGTAAGCTCAGATCCGAATCAATATGTAATCAAATTTTCTGATGACACTGTCGTACTAACCCTACTAACAAGCAATTCCAGCCTTCTCAGCCATACAGAGGGAGTGGACAGGGTTGACGAGTGGTGTGATCAGAATTACCTGATCATAAATCCAAAGAAAACAGAGGAGATGGTTATAGATCCCAGGTCCATAGGTGACCACACTATTATAAGTGTCCATAACAATAACATCAGACAGGTCTCCTCATATAAATATCTAGGAGTACATATTGATAAGGATATGAATTGGCACACGCATGTCACATCTTGCTGTGCAAAGATACATCAGCGTTTGCACTTTCTTCGCAGACTCAGGTTGTTTGGAGTCAGTACGAGTATCATGTTGATTTTCTACAGGGCGAGCATAGAATCGATCCTGAGGTATGGTATAGCCAGCTGGTTTGGCAACCTGACAGTCAAATTTAAATCCCAAATTGTAAGGCTTGCAAAAACGGCCGGGAAGATCATGGGCATGTCTAGCCCCCCGATCACCCTCCAAGCCATTTTTGACCAGGAAGCTGTCAGACAAGCTCGGAACATTACTTCTGACCCTTTGCATGTACTGAACCCAGAATATGTGCTCATGAGGTCCGGTAGAAGGTATAGAATTCCAAAGTGTAAATACAATAGATATAAACACTCCTTTGTCCCTCTCTCAATTAAGCTACTTAACGATAACTAGATGCTCCTTACTAAGGGACTTGAAATGCACAAGGGTGTATGCAATTTCACGTTGCAACTATGCAATTATGTCTTATGTTTTTGTATCTGATGTATCTGTGTTAAATGTCTGTACGCAGCTTGGATCTCTGTCTCCAAGACAAATAAACTTGAACCTTGAACCTTGAACAGCTGTCTGTGTGTGTGTGTGTGTGTGTGTGTGTGTGTGTGTGTGTGTGTGTGTGCGCATGTACGTGCGTGCCCGTGCGAGGAAATGTTCAGACATGGGACCAAGTCACTTCTGTCCAAGTCTAAAGTAAGTCCCAAGTCATTTTGTTTTGGTCAAGTCAAGTCACAGCCAGGTTATGTCAAGTCAAGTCGCAAGTCATCAAAACAGGGACTCAATTTTACGCCCACTTCTCAGCGAGCTAGCATAAAATGGTATACCTAATATTCACCTGGATTTCTAGTTTCCACTAATACCAGAAGCTCTGCTGTAGCTTACAAATTGAGCGCAGGCCATATTCTCCTTCTTCCCACGGAGGTCCCCCCTGGCAGCTGCGGGGCCCTAAGCAGCTGCTTAGTTGGCTTATAGGGAGAGCCGGCTCTGCTTGGAGGCCCGGCAGTATAGGCTCAAGAGGGATCGCTGAACCCGACACAGAGCATAAATTCATCTTTTCATTTACATGTCTGACCGAGCGGGCTTCATTATGCACGGTGGAATCACTGCAGACTGTCAGTCAGCGGCCATGTTGGTCTGATTTGGATTGACCGTGTGATGGTGTCATTACTTGGTTTCAGCGTCCTGTCACGTTCAATAATTCAAACGGGTCTGGACTCGAGTAAAGCTTAGCCGTTTAAAATATCAATATCATTTGGACGAGCATGGGCCATGATTGATTTCATCGAATGATTTCATCACATATTCCCATAGGCCTATAGCTAATCCACAAGTCATTATATGATATATGATATGATAGTTATGTCTTATCTTTCTTTGTCCTAGATGCACAACCTCTCTCATTCTTTAGAACACTAGTGGAACACCCATCCCGTGTGTGACTGGCCATTTAGTCAGGCCTTGCTCACAGAGTTGGCATGCAGCCTCTCCTCTCTCTCCCCAGTGGGTTTTCATAGTCCACTCCCCTGGCTGTTTCCAACTTGAACAAGGATTGAAATAAAAAACAATCGATACAGTACACAATATAGACTCACAAGGTAAAGCTCTTGATAATAGTTCTACATCCAGTCTGCAGCCTACAATGTTTCAGTTGGATTGACTCTTCTAGTCGTATATACGGGTTTAAAAAAAAGAGCTAAAGGAATGTCTTGTTAAAACACACCGGCTGAATTAGTGTCACTTCCCTCAGTGAAACTAAGCTACAGAGAGCGTGTGTGAGGAGAACGCAGAATTCACAATGAGCCAGAAGAACAGTCGGCCAGTGATTTCTCTCCATAAAGGTGGCAGCAGTGGCACAATTAAAACGTGTCTGACGCGTGTTACCATCCACCTCCGTGTGTCTGTTATGTACTATATGTCCCTCCGTTCTAGTTAAGCGTAGTGTGTAAAGACATGCCCAAAGGGACCAATTAATTATGAGGGGGAAATGTGCATGACTATGTTGGGTTTTTAAACGAGTCAAAAGGTCAACATGTTGCTTCAACAAGTGAAAGACTGGTGGTTGTGTTGGATCCTGATGCTGAGAACACCCTCCAGAACAAGAGACTCAGAGCCTGACCGATACTGGATTTTTGAGGCCGATGCCGATACCGATATTAGGGATATCGGTAAAATCCGATATCGATATATCGGCCGATGTTCTTATATTATATGTACACTGTACATTATATTACACTTTTTTTTTTGCAGTGATCCCCCTCAAATAATCACTTGACAAAGATATGACTTGACATGACTTGCGATATGTAATGTAGGCAGGATATTTTACAGCTTATCAATCAACTTTATTGTCCAAAATGACATCAATGCAATGAAACGGTGAACTAGAATAACTAGAAACTAGAAATACAAAAACACAAATAGAACAAATATAAAATATAACTTGAGTTAAGAAAAAAGATCAAATATGCACAACATATAACATTATAACTTAAAAAATACAAAATAAAAACATATCTGCCAACATATTGGCCGATACCGATATATCGGTTATCGGCCAATATCAGCCGATAATATGGGTGGACCGATATATCGGTCGGGCTCTAGAGAGATAAAGATTGCTCCAGGTTTACAACTACCTTGTTGCTTTCTTTCTTTAGTGCGTATCACTGCTTACCAGGCTATATCACTGCAAGGCTGTGATTCAAATATCCTTCAGTACAAAGGAGCTGGCTATCACAGTACGTATGTGCTGTGATTAAAATATCCTTCAGTACAAAGGAGCTGGCTATCACAGTACGTATGTGCTGTGATTAAAATATCCTTCAGTACAAAGGAGCTGGCTATCACAGTATGTATATGTGCTGTGATTAAAATATCCTTCAGTACAAAGGAGCTGGCTATCACAGTATGTATATGTGCTGTGATTAAAATATCCTTCAGTACAAAGGAGCTGGCTATCACAGTACGTATGTGCTGTGATTAAAATATCCTTCAGTACAAAGGAGCTGGCTATCACAGTATGTATATGTGCTGTGATTAAAATATCCTTCAGTACAAAGGAGCTGGCTATCACAGTACGTATGTGCTGTGATTAAAATATCCTTCAGTACAAAGGAGCTGGCTATCACAGTACGTATGTGCTGTGGAAGAGGACAGGTTAAGTATACAGCAGCATCCTCTGTGATGGGAGACACTAACGAGCCTCCTCAGCCTCCGCCCTCAATTTACTCTCACCGACGTTAATTAACTATTAATTCCATTTAGTGGTGGGGAATTTCTTCAACAGTGTTGTTTGCAAAGAAGGATAACATTGTTGCATGGCTAACAGCACCTGTGCCGGTTAGCACAGCACAGATGATCCTGTTGTCTGTCAAGCTTAACGCTGAGCTGCTGCATGGTTCAGGCGTTGCAACACTTCAGTGCAGCTCAGGAGAGAGAAAGAAACGTTTTGATACGAGGTAACCTTGTGCTTAACGAACTCCCCAGGCTTCATTACAGCGCAGTGATCCTCACTGCTTCAGTAGGCTGACGGGCAGTCAAGGCTGCTTGTGGTGAGGAAATATACTCAAAGGGGAAAAACACATGTCTCAGTGCACATGTGCACCCGGTTAACTAAAAGGAGGCTGGGCGCATGTTTGCTGCAAGACTTGTTGAGTTTTTATATTTGGGCATATTTTCTTCATTGCAAGTCTACTTTATGTTGGTTTCCATTATGATCTTTGGAATGGTCGCCTTGATTTACATGCTTTGAAAAGTGATTCATTGCTCACATATGGTACACAGTATGTCGTAGGTCATGAGGAAAATGAAAAGATGTCCCTTTGGTCAACAGTGTGTGCAACAAACATTTCTGACTGAATTCAAAATTCAGTTAAATAAGATAAACAGCAGCACACACAAAAACTGAATAGAAAAGAATACAACAAATAAAATCACTACATATTTTTCTTGTTTTGTGCATTGATTCAAATGCTGCTTGTCTAGAAATTCAATGGCAATTATTAGGCTTCCTGAAAGGGAAGGATTACTCCAATCCTCTGAAGTGACTTATTTATTTTTCATTCACAGTGGATGGTGGCTTTGGATTGACGCAGATTTCAGTCAGCAGGATATTTGTCTGTGTCAAGCTGACCGGGATCTGATCTCACATAGCCTAGTAGAACCTAATGTGACTTTCAATTATGATATGACAATGCATATTCACATTCTTATTATAGGATGAATGAGTCATTCACCTCGACACACTTAAGTTTAAGACATCTTTCATACTGAAACCACATCAGTCTCAATTTGAATGCTTGCAAAGCAGTCTAATCCATGTGTAATTAGAGCCCATTTCAGCCAAATTAATGAGTAACTCATTTGGTGCATATTTTGTTTCAAAATGTTGACAAATTCTGAAAACGCGTAAAACTGCATCAAAAAGTCAAATTATTGAGCCTAATTTGATTTGATTTCGAACATGAAGATAAAAAAACAAAAACAAGAATAACAAGAATAAAAAACAGTTGGAAAACAAATAAGGCAGTCTAAATGTTCCCCATAGTCTATTTATGAATGAATATCTGTCCCCTGTCTCTGACTCATTGGATTTGTTTGTATTTCAAATGACGCGTGCCATCAATCATCCAGCACCGTCCAGTTACGCACGACTTGGTGACATCAATGGAGACGAGGGATCCCGCAAAACTACAGCGTGGTGTGACGCCAGTGACCGGTGAGTATAAATGCTGAGACGCATAGTTAGCTCATATCTATTGGCCTTTACGGGTCACCAGCAGCTGAGAGAAGCAGAACAACTATCATCACTGCCGCTGGTGCGCTCAACAGAAACTGCGAAACAGGAGAATTCCAAAGCAAGTATGGCTCACTTTTAATGCTTTATAGCCTACTGTACAGTGTTTATTGTATCCTATGCTGCAGATTTACTGCTGCATTGTGATAGATTGAGACAAATTCATTCATGAGGGATTTTAGACAGCATTTATTTTCCAAATAGGTCCATCCCATGCTAAATTGAATCTCGCATTCAAAACATTTTCTACGAGTGAAAGATTCTGCCGGGTGAGACCATTTCAGTTGTTTCAGAAATTAGATAATAATTGGATAACAGTCAAGACATTTCTTAGGGTGCCTACAGATTTTGTTTCACTTTAAGATGACAAAGTCTCAATATTATGTAGAATTACTTAAGATGGATATTTTTGCAGTGCCTTTGCCTATCAATTTAACTTAATCTTGTCATGTTTCCTATCGACCATGGCATGCTTTATTCCCTCAACACAGGACCAACAAAATTACCATGAAGTCGACTTGTCTGGTCATCTTGGCTTCTTTCACGGTCTGCAACTTAGCGGTGTCTGGAGGACAGGATGAGACCATAGACGACATCATACTACAGAGAGCAGAAAGTCTCCTGCTACGGTCCATTCTCAAAAAGATCAAGGATGGAGATGGCAAAAACGGTGCGTAAAAATATGGTTTGGGTCATTTTTTCAGGCAAACTTCAGCGCAAAGATTACGTGGCACTCTTTCCAAACTATAGACTACAAGATGCATGCGCAACATTGTGACATTCAATGCATGACCAACTGCGTATTTAATATATGATTATGGACTTATTGTCCTTTAAAATTATATTTCCTATAATCTGATGACTTGTGAATGTTTTAGCATGAAAAAGTATTTAACTGCTGTGACAGCACACGGAAATTGAAAATAATCCCATCCTGCGCTTCACGTCTATCTTTAGATATTTCCCAGATAGATAACTACAAATGAAGTTATGTTTAAATAACACAAAAATAGCAAAGACTTCTTGCAATGCTTTTTTGGCATTTACTCTCAACTCTAGGCTGTGCGTAATTTACGCACGGAATAGCCACTGAAACATGTGGCGATATTTGTTTTTATTTGACATGTATTAGTTGCAAATCTAAGTACCTCGTTCCATTCCCCAGAGGGATTCTCCTCTCAGCACGAGTGGGTAACGAAACGACAGCATCCCGGTAAGAGATACAGCGAGGACTTGGAGAAGCGGCAGCATCCGGGGCGGAGAGAAGAGGACCAGGATGAAGACTACATGGACGTTGAAAAGAGACAGCACCCGGGCAAACGCCAAGATGGAATGGACTCGCTCATGGAGCTCCAGAAAAGGCAGCACCCGGGAAAGCGCTCGATGGTGGGAGCGATTTCTGAAAACCCCATCATCATCCTAGGTGAACTTTCCAAACGACAGCACCCAGGCAAGCGCTACCTGGTGCTGCACAGCAAACGCCAGCCAGAGCGCTACCCTGAGTCAGAGGATGAGAACGGGGATGCGGATGGGGATGGAGACCTGCAAGAGTTGGAAAAGCGTCAACACCCCGGGAAACGCTTTTGGGATAACTCGAGTCCGGATTTAGGCACAAATAGTCCATGTGATGTATTGGACCCTATGAGCTGCAGCAACACCAGCCTGTTGCTCGACTTTTTAGACAACATCAAAAGTCACGCTGAGGAGAAGAGGCAACACCCGGGTAAAAGGTCGGCACCCGAGGAGGATTTGATGCAAGAAGAGTAGGGCAATTCAAATGTCTGGTGCTGTGCGTCTACTGTTGTACTATAAACAAATAAAAATTTAAACTAATTAGTACGATTAATTATTTAAAAAAGTTAATACGTTTACATTATTACCCCTTTTGTGCACAGTAGGCATATTCTTTGACAGTCATTTTCGATCGCCTCACAAAACATTGTCAGTTTCTTTGGAGAGCGAGAGCTGAGCTGGTGCGTAATTGGGCACTAAACTTGAAAGCAGAGGCGGCTATTTGGTTTAAAGTAATTAGAAATAACGTACTCATAACAGAGTGTCTGTGTCGAATCTATATCATTATTATTGCGTTGTTATTTAGTGACCCAGGCTGTGTCATCCAAGACCAAGGATGAAAACATTTGCCATATTGACTTTGGCAGGTGGAGCCTCTGTGAGGCTGCAGCCAGTATGCCCAAACTGGAAAGATACATTCACATTACATTCACACCCTTAAGTGTTCATAGTCTAGATACGAAATTCATTTGGATTTGTTTGTTTCATTTTTATTTTCTACACTTGTGTAAAAAATAGCAGCAAATAAAGTGTGCCATTGATTATTTTTCGACACAAATATTATTGCATGGATTCTAAGATTATTTAACCTACACTGTTGTAAATTCTGTTACCTTTGCCTTAAACCTATCACAAATAATTTTGTTGTACAATAAAATGCATATTGGTTCAGATTTAACACTGTTGCAGAGTGAATGACAAGACACAGAGCTTTCATAAAAGCCTGTTGTTTCAGTGAACACACCCAACTAAGTGTCCATTCCAACGAAGCAGTAGCTGGCATATAGCCCCATCTCCAGTAATGAATGCCAGTCAATAACAGGCAGCGTGTGTCAGGTAGGCTACTCTCTCTTCAGCTTAATAGGCTCATTCCATCACTGTCTGTTGCCCACATTGATCAATATGCAAATTGTCCTTCAAGCACACGAGTTAAGATAGGGACTTGGTCCAATCCTCACCTGTAGACACTATTGACACGCACACGCGCTGCGCACGCACGCAAACGCACACACACACACACACACACCAGCAGACAGTGACATCTTAGAACCCACACAACTTTAAACCCCAGCCCATAATATGGCCCAGTGCGTGCTTGTCGGTCCATTTTGACACAGGTACAACTTTGGTTTGAGAAGTGTGGGGGGGGGGGGGGATGTTATCTCTCATGAGAGAGATAATGAGGAAAAGAGTGGAAGAGAGATACAAAGTATGGAGGCAAGATACCGTAGGTCGCTTTTTATCCTCATCTAGACTTGGACAACTATTATGAATACCATATCAGTGGTGTAAGGCAGTGGTTCTCAAATGGGGGTCCGGGGACCCCCAGGGGTCCTTGAGGGGGTTCCAGGGGGCCCCCAGCCAAAAGGGGGATCATTTATTTTCACTATAATTCCATTCATAAGTAACACAATGACTATTTCGGTCATGGGTTTTATACACTTTCTGTAATAAAACATCTAAAAGCATCAATCTTATTATCATATGGGGGTCCGTGGGACAAAATCCTATCAAATGGGGGTCCGTGGTCTAATTTTTGTCAGTTTAGTGGTCCTTCATGTGAACAAATCTGAGAACCACTGGTGTAAGGGATCAGTTCGTCCCAGGCCTGGACAAGAGACGCGGTGGCCCTGTGAATATGCTCTGGGTTTTGGGCCCCCTGAGCTCTTGGGCCCCTGGGCCTGGGCCCAGTAGGCCCATTCGGTAATACATCCCTGAGCATAGCATGACATGATTGGTATCAAATGGATGGCTTAGGTCTTCTAGTTTCAGTATCTTCACGCTCTGAAAAGAGCAATATCGGCTCACATCCGCAATTTTTGCGATTAAAAACTGACTTGACTTGTATGTCAAACAAAAATGCTTGTTGTTTGAAACAATTAATCAGTCGCTCGTTGAAATGAACCAAGGAGGATTTATTTCCAAGTAATGGTCTGTCTGTATACAGAGAGTCACACTGTCTGTATACAGAGAGTCACACTGTCTGTATACAGAGAGTCACACTGTCTGTATACAGAGAGTCGCACTGTGTGTATACAGAGAGTCACACTGTGTGTATACAGAGAGTCACACTGTGTGTATACAGAGAGTCACACTGTCTGTATACAGAGAGTCACACTGTCTGTATACAGAGAGTCACACTGTGTGTATACAGAGAGTCACACTGTGTGTATACAGAGAGTCACACTGTGTGTATACAGAGAGTCACACTGTCTGTATACAGAGAGTCATATCTATATCTTCTAACGAGCAGTGGCTGGCCCCCCACCCTCCAGAGTCTGCTGTAAAGTTCCATCACCTCATCAGGGAGGATTCAACTCTCACTCCGGTCAAGCAGACCTGGATGTTCTCTCCCTCACATGCCTGAAGGCCTTTGAAGCTCAGCAAGCAGAGATGATTCATCTTAATGATGTTTTTTAATTATGTTTTGGAACTACAGCATCTCTCAGATGGGGAAGGCCGCTCACCAACACTGAACACAGACAATAATGATCAACAATCAATCAATCAATCGATCAATCAATCAATAATTTTCACTCACAGGCGTCCGGTGTCCCAGTGGCTCACCTGCATGGGAACGCGCACCACAAATGTCCACATCATCCCCTCTCTCCCCACCTTTCCTGTATATTCACTGTCCTATCCATTAAAGGCAAAACACCATTTCAAATCTCTTGATAAACAGTATAGTTTTTCTAAAGCAATGTCCCTTATGGGGTAACAAAGTTCAGTTCAGCCAGCAGCTGAAAGGCCTTCGGCTGGGAGCACCAACTGAAGATGGCTGCCTGCTTCGGCTGGGAGCACCAACTGAAGATGGCTGCCTGCCACTGTGGTATTTGATCTGAAATGCCCGAGGGATCAATGGAAACAGATGAAAAGAGGTAAAAACACACACCTCCTAACCTGAATATAGGGCAGGTGCAAAGCTAAAGGTAAACTAAAGTGGAAAAAGAAAGAAAAGCACACACACACACATTGCAAGGCTCCAAGTTGATGCAATAAACTTGAAAGGAATCCACTTGGAACCCTTTTCTTTCTTTTTCCATCAATGGAAATAGGCCGTATGCTGTGTGGGCATAGGGTTGTCTAAAGGCAATCTCATACACAAGAGACATCACTTGTTTAAGGCTTTCATGCTGTTTTGACATTTCTCAAAGGCCTACAAAAGAAAAGAAAATCTCTCAAAAATGTCAAAAAAAGTAAGTATGTGGAATTATTAAAACCGTCTCTTTTCATCACTCCGTCACCAGACACATTTTAACGATTTATGTCCACATAGGGATTGAATGGTACAAGGACACAAATACTGCAGGTGCAGTGGACTACATTCACAAAACCATGGACTTATTCACAATACAAAACAGGCTACAGCATAAGTTCTCAGGGGTATAAGTAGCAGCGTCTCTGCCATAGGCTATATGGCAGCTGGCGCACACACGCGCACACACACACACACACACACACACACACACACACACACACACACACACACACACACACACACACACACACACACACACACACAATGATGGCCACACAACAAATCATAATACCTTTGTACAGAGTCAAGAAAAGAAAAGGCATTTCAATTAAACAATCACTTTCCAAGAGATACAGTCATACTGGGTACAATATTCCCTAGTCTTAGTTGCCAGGCATTTTCTATAAATCTGGCTAAAACAAAAATGTCCTTATCAAAAAGCCAACTCAACATATGACCTTCCGACAACCATAAGCATATAAATGCAACACTTTGGTTTTTTATCCCATTTTTCATTAGTTGAAAGAAAGAAAGAAAGAAAGAACTAATACTTTCCCCTATGCACACAAAAGGCTTATTTCTCCCCAATGTTGCTCACAAAGCTGTGTTAGTGAGCACCTCTCCTTTGCCCAGATAATCCCTCCACCTGACAGGTGTGCCAGATAATCCCTCCACCTGACAGGTGTGGCAGATAATCCCTCCACCTGACAGGTGTGGCAGCATATCAAGATGCAGATAATCCCTCCACCTGACAGGTGTGGCAGCCTATCAAGATGCAGATAATCCCTCCACCTGACAGGTGTGGCAGATAATCCCTTCACCTGACAGGTGTGGCAGATAATCCCTCCACCTGACAGGTGTGGCAGATAATCCCTCCACCTGACAGGTGTGGCAGCATATCAAGATGCAGATAATCCCTCCACCTGACAGGTGTGGCAGCCTATCAAGATGCAGATAATCCCTCCACCTGACAGGTGTGGCAGCATATCAAGATGCTGATAATCCCTCCACCTGACAGGTGTGGCAGCCTATCAAGATGCTGATAATCCCTCCACCTGACAGGTGTGGCAGCATATCAAGATGCTGATAATCCCTCCACCTGACAGGTGTGGCAGATAATCCCTCCACCTGACAGGTGTGGCAGATAATCCCTCCACCTGACAGGTGTGGCAGATAATCCCGCCACCTGACAGGTGTGGCAGCCTATCAATATGCTGATAATCCCTCCACCTGACAGGTGTGGCAGCATATCAAGATGCTGATAATCCCTCCACCTGACAGGTGTGGCAGATAATCCCTCCACCTGACAGGTGTGGCAGCATTATCAAGATGCTGATTAAGCAGCATGATTATTGCACAGGTGTGCCTTGGGCTGGTCTCAAGAAGAAAAGGCCTGCACTCTAAAATGAGCACTTTCATCTGGAAAAAAGACAGTTATTGGGCACTGAACTACTATAATTTGAGAGTGGCCTTTTATTGTGACCAGGCCAAGGCCTAATCAGCATCTTGATGTGCCACACCTGTCAGGTGGAGGGATTATCTGCCACACCTGTCAGGTGGATGGAGTATCTTGGCAAAGGAGAAGTGCGCTCACTAACATAGATTTTTGTGAACAAAAATCTTTTGTGTGGATAGAAAAAGTATTAGATCTTTTAACTTTCCTTGACCTTGCATTATAGGCTACCAAACTTCTCCAGGTGTTCATATAATGACACTACAAGCAAACGAAAGGGCCCGGGGGAAACTATAATATTTATAACGATTTGTGAGCAGAACTGCTCTTTTATACTGGGGTGGTAAATGTCTTTACCACGTCTAGGGACCGCAACAACAAGACAATACATGTCTTTGATGGTGTGAGGAAACCGGAGCACCCACAGGAAACCCACGAACACAGGGAGAACATGCAAACTCGACACAGAAAGGAGTTGCACAAAGCACCTTAGGTTACTCTTAGAGTCAGAGTTAAGGTGTCCATAAAATAGAATTGGCTGCACAAAACACCCTTAGATGTTCTCCATAATGTTAAATATTTTAAGGAAAACATAAGCACAAGATTTAAGGGTGTTTTGTGCAGCCGATTCTATTTTATGGACACCTTAACTCTGACTCTAAGGGAAATCTTAACCTAAGGTGCTTTGTGCAACTGGGCCCTGGGACAGACTGGGGTTTGAGCCACCATGCCAGTGTATGCCTTTCCCCATTATTTCAAGCAGATAACCTACAGAAACTTAGCTACTACTAACGCTACACAACAACAACAAACATTAGAACCTAGAAACGTTTCTGAAGATGCTAAACTGTTGATGTGCTGGGGGCTACATACCACTCTCGTGTCAGTTGTTTCGTGCCATTTGTCCCTTCTCCCGTGCCGTACCGACTGTCTGCTAGTCACCTGACTAGGCAGGGCTGCTGTGCTGCAGCTGCTTTTCCGACCTGTCAAGAGAAGCAAACTGTCAACACCGTTATTATTATCGTTGACTACATTTGTAAGTATAGATAATCCCTCGCGTTGATCGGTTCTCAGATACAGTATTTGTTTTAGTCTGCTAAGTTATTTATCTCCGTGATTTTAAGCTACAAGATTGGAGAAACGATAACTAGCCAAAGCTAGCAAGCCTCGCAGCTAGCATTCTGGCTACATGATCTGTTCAGTGTCAACGGTAGTTAACGGTAGTTAGTTAGCAACGTAATTGGATAGCAAATTAATACGTTTGATGTAACCATGTAATACTCTTTGCCAAAGAGTATTAGTTGTATGGTTACTACATCAGTCTATAGCTACAAGCGACTGTAGCTATTAGTAAATACTTGTACAATAATCATCTAATGTTAGCTAAACGTTATCTAGTTTATTCCTCCCGTGATGGGGACAGCTGCCCCAGTGCTGCTTATGTTGTGCTTATGTTCAACTGAACTTTTACAGAGCTCGCTTTGACATGCTTTGTAATGTAAAGTCTGGTTTAATGTTCATGTGATTCCAGAAAACGTGTATGAGTCAGTGATGCCAGGATGTGCTGACGGCTGCAGTTAGGGTGAAATGTTGAATTTGCATGGTTTATGCTGCAACTCCAATAACGCTTAGCTCAGTTTCTAGCATGCAACTGTCTAGAAACTGATCAGAGGGATGTGTGTGTGTGTGTGTGTGTGTGTGTGTAATAGGTGACACTATAATGGTGTAATAAACCAAACCTATTTTACATTTACTTACATTCAATGCCTGGGGATTCAGAATGGAGTACATGTTCCAACATGGGTTGGAAAGTGGGGCGACCCTGTAAGAAAAGTCTTCCCTCATTCTGGATTGGTTCGGAGTGTGTTTAATAGGGGATGTCACAATATATCGTCCCACGATATATCGCGATATCAAAACGTGACAATATGTATCGTTGAGATGAAATCTCATATCGCGAGAAGAAGAAGCTGAACATGGTGGCACTGATCTGCATCTGATTGCATGCTCGCTCTCCTTTTCATTGCTTTGTTTGAACAGACGAGGGACGTTACAGACACGGAGGATGAAAACGGTGAAATTGCTCAAATTAGCGTGGAGGATAATGCCCCCTCAACTTACAAATCGATCGCCAAAAAATATTGTTAAAATATCGTATCGTTATCGTGAACCCAATATCGTGTATCGTATCGTGAACTGAGTGTATCGTGACACCCCTAGTGTTGAATAGTCTCTAAATCTTCACTTCTGCTTTGTTTTTGTGTGTGGTAACAATCCTCAGGCTTTTGTCAGGAGCGATGGAGTGGACATGGCTTGGTCTGCACAGTCACACCCAGTGGCATCATGTGGAATGAAGCAGGTTTCTGCCGCCTTGCTTCTCTTCTCTCCGGTCCTGCTCCACAGCCTCACCTGTCATGGCCTCTAGCTACCCACCCCCCTTTGAGGGCACAGGGGACGTGAAGGAGGGCTTCCTCTGCCCTCTGTGCCTGAAGGACCTGCAGTCCTTCTATCAACTCCAAGACCACTATGAAGAGGAGCACTCTGGCGATGACCGCCATGTTAGAGGACAGCTCAAAAGTGAGTCTCGCCCACGCATAGATAGACTCTGTTCTCTACAACCACAACTTGTGTTCACTGGTTGCCACACAGACATTTTTATAGCTCCAATCAGTGCGGTATTGTTTAATATATTTGCGTTCTCATAGCAAGTGGGATTAACAGAATGGTGATGAACAACAGATTCAGGTGAAGACTGGAATGTAACAAGAGATTTAGAATGCCTGGAGTGTGGGCTCAATATTACCGTTCATACCATGGTCTGGGTGAATACTTGTTTCTGATTGGCCGGCAGGTGTGCATTAAAACCATATAATGCACACGTAGTCTGGCTCAAGTCTAATCACATGTTGTAAATTCATCTGCTCCCCAACCTGCGCAGCTGTTTAATCAAACAGCACAGCTAGCGTTACTCAACTCGGTACCTCAGCTTCTCTGAGCTGAGCGGACTAACTTCCCTGCACCATACCGGCTCGTATCCAAGGTCCGTCCTATTTACTGGAACAACAAACAACGTTTCCATTTCCATTGCATGCGAAGCTGACGGGATGGTAACGCTTGTTCCAGGTATTAGTAGTTTTCCCAAGGGTTGCTAGGTAAACAGAGTTATGGCTTGTGGAAAAACTTAAGATTTTGATTACTAAACTTGCACCAACAATTCACAAATGGTTTTATTTTATATCGTTGGCAAATGACCAAGGTATAAGCGGGATAATCAACTCCTAGGTGTGCGTTATACGATTTGAATGTACTTCGCGGAGGCAACCATCCTCCGCCTGCGGCGCGGAGTGGTTCTTTGCCTCCACGTCGTGCCTTTAAAATCGTAGAACACACACCTAGTCGTTGATTATCCCTTACATGTTGTCTCCAGTTTGGGTTCCTAACTTTGCTGACATGGCCTTTGACAGTGTACATGTATATGATACCCATCATGAAAGTGGGTAAGTTTGAGAGAATGATTCACTTCAGTTAGGAAATGAGTCCCACATTGTCTTCACACTGTATTAGAACTGAGTCCCTATGGCACTTTTATTAATGCATGTTTTGAGCCCTGAGCATCTTTGTGAGTACAGACCTCATTTCTAAAAACTATAGTAAGCTCCATGAGCAGTGAGCACAATCGCCATTTATGTACTTTTAAACATAGTGACATTGTAGTGCAACAAGTCTTGGAGCCACTATGGGAAAGTCTTGGATGCATTGATCTTAGCACAGAAAATCGTGCTTTGGAACAAAGCAACAACCTTAGAAAAGAGGATGGTGAAGGAGTCAATATGTTAAGCCAAGCAGAAATGTGGAGAGAGCCACGCTTAGCTGGACAGAGCTTTGAAATGTGGTGGAATATTTATTGCTGGAGCTACATATGATGCGCTGTCATGTCATCCCCCCGAAACCCCCACCAGTGGTGAGGTAAGGACCTCACATTGAGGTAAGGACCTCACATTGAGGTAAGGACCTCACATTTTTGTGTGAAACAAACAGCATTGATTAGACATATCCCGATTGCTGTCAGGATGCAAAGTCAATGCACTTGGTGCAGTGTTTCCCCTAGAATTTTTTTCAGGCCTGGAGGGAGTTTTCGAAATGTAACCCGACCGCAACGGTGGGGGCCCTCACTGGCGATGCTAAACTTTTAGCTAACCTGTTCGCATCTATGTTCGCAATGGTATCATCATACTATTATGGGATGCGATGCGAACAGTTGTATTATGGGATGTGCGTTTCCCAGGCAACGACACACGTTGACACGTTTTGGAACAGCGCTGCACGCTGGCACAATGCTCCGAAAAGCAAAATGATTATTGTTTTGAATGATTTGGCATATTCTATTACTGTCAACACTCTCAACAACAGGGAAGCAGATTTTTGGCCTGGCGGGCCGCCAGGCCTGTAGAATGGTAGAATGGTAGGGGAAACACTGTCCAGGCCTGTAGAATGGTAGAATGGTAGGGGAAACACTGTCCAGGCCTGTAGAATGGTAGGGGAAACACTGTCCAGGCCTGTAGAATGGTAGAATGGTACAGTAGGGGAAACACTGTCCAGGTGGCATAGTAAAGTTTTGAGCTCCTTGTCAGAGGCAAAAGAGCAAGAAAAGATCGAAAGAGAGCGAGCCATATGCATCACATTGGCTTTGTTTGTGAAGGTGAACAAGTCAGGAAATTAATAATATCGTGTCTGCATGTGCTATTTATATATATTTATTTATATTATTCATGTGCTATTTACAGTATATAGGCATGACTTTGAGCAGTGTTTCCCAAACTGTGTTGTGGGGACCCACTTAAAAAAAGAAGCCAACCCACCATGACCCAATTCACAATAGGCCTTACATGTATATAAATAGTGAGAAGATTGATTTTGTGCGTAAATGAACGTCCCTGACCATGTTTTACTGCCATTTCAACATCACCTTATATATGATCTTGGAGAGGTCAACTGTCATGGCAGATTGTCTTTAATAAAACAAACTGAAGAAAAGAGCGGTCTTAATTGTTCAAACAATGGCACACATCACTTCATCAAAATGATAGGAGCAGAAGAGAGCAACAGCATCATGCTCTCATGTCTTTGTACTGATATCTTATTGAAACATATTACAGCAGCGATATGTGAGCGATACATTTATTGATACATGGGGAACATCCAGAACGTTCTCTCTGGGAAGACTAAAAGTCTTTTCCCAGCAAGAAACCAAACATTCTTTCCCACAGACAGAATGAGAGAGTAAATTAAATCCAAGAAGTTTCACCGGCAGAGGTAATTACCAGAACTTATTTTTTAGCCTTCCAGAATCCGGACGTGTTCTGGGCCTAATTCAGTGAAACATCTGTCACTTGGCATATCCACTCCTAACACTGAAACCAATCTTCTCCACAGGAGCCCACCAGCACCAGGGGCACCATGGGCCAGTCACATCAGCTCCTGTGTATACTGTAGGTCATATCCTTTCTTCTTTCCCTACTGGGAGTTCATTTTCTTTCCCAATTTCTTTGTGCACAGGTTTGGTTCAGAAGGCTAAGAAGGCCAAAGACAAGCTGCTGAAGAGGGATGGAGAAGACAGACCAGATACTGGCAGTTATGAGTCTTTCTACTATGGCGGAGTGGACCCATATATGTGGGAGCCTCAGGAGCTGGGTGAGACTGGAAAGCCTCAAATATCAAATATATGTAGGGAGGGAGGATTTGGCCGCCAAGTGCATCTCTCCAATGCATTCGAATGATGTTGACGTTTCTCGTTGTCTTTGTAGGAGCAACCAGAAGTCACCTGGACTTTTTCAAAAAACACCGGGCAGCCAGGATAGATCACTATGTCATTGAGGTCAACAAGCTCCTCATCAGACTGGAAAAGGTGTGGTTTTGTAACAGATAATCACAACTCATTAAAAGCATGATTTTCTTTCTACGGCTGTGGAAATGAGATTTAAGGCGAGCTTAACACGATGCCAACTCGTTCATTGTTCATCTTTTCAGCTGACGTCTTTTGACAGGACCAACTCCGATGCAGCCAAAATCAGAGGTTTGTCCACGTTTTAATTGAAATTGAGATTATTTTACTATCCGTGGTAAATGTTATGAATTTTGATATTACAAATAAATGCGCGCTCATCCCCTTTTCTAGCCATAGAGAAATCTGTGGTGTCGTGGGTGAGTGACTCCGACGTGCCCTTCTGTCCCGACTGTGGGAACAAGTTCAACATTCGGAACAGGCGGCACCACTGCCGTCTCTGTGGATCCATCATGTGCAGGAAGTGCATGGAATTTGTCTCGTTGACTTTGGCTTGTGAGTATGAACAAAAGCTTTGGCTTGTGAGTATGAACAAAAGCCCAGCAAAAATACAGGAACTCGTCACGAGTCTGGTCCAGGGTCAAGTCAACTTTCTGTCATATTCATCCAAACATCATGTGAAATGTGTCTCCGGCTGTTTTCCAGATAAGCTGACGACTGGGACACGGGAGGCCCTGTGCGTGCCACCCGGCAGCCCCGGGCAGTCGCAGTCCCCCCCGGCCGGGGCCGCCGGCGGCGGGATGGGCTCCAGGAGAGGCAGCATCAGCAGCCTGAGCAGCGTCACCTCCATGCTCGAGGAGAAGGACGATGACAGGATCCGCTGCTGTCGCCACTGCATGGACACGCTGCTGAAGAGGCAGCAGAAGTTGGAGGAGAAAGACCAGATGCCCGACATCGTCAAACTTTACGAGGTCGGTCACTGAAACGATCAACCTGTCAGAAGTTCAGAACTGAAAAGGGCTTGTTAATCAAGGACTTTACTTTACTTTACTTTATGTCATTTAGCAGACGCTTTTGTCCAAAGCGACTTACAATACAATACAATACAATACAATACAATACAGTGCAGTACAATATAAAATCAAAGAATACACTTGAAAAGTGCTTGGTTTATAAAGAGGTCCTTAAAGGTGCTCGGATTTAGCCTACCAGAATCTCTGAGCCTTATGCGCTCCGTAATCTCATAATTCACCTATGATACCATTTTTATATGTAATCATCAGTAGTGCTGTGCCAACTTGATACAATTTCTTCCTATCTGTTTTGTTTTTTCTTTATCTCTCTGCTTTATTGCTTGAAAAGTGCTTGAAAAGTATCGTTACAAAAGAGTGGCAACCCTACATTACATTGTTTACTGTCTACCTCTCCTTCTGGCACAGTTCTTTCTTACTCCGTGTTTTCATTCCAACAATTAAAGCAAGTCTTATGGAGTTTACACTGTTTAAACCAAGTCTTATGGAGTTTACACTGTTTAAAGCAAGTCTTATGGAGTTTACACTGTTTAAACCAAGTCTTATGGAGTTTACACTGTTTAAACCAAGTCTTATGGAGTTTACACTGTTTAAACCAAGTCTTATGGAGTTTACACTGTTTAAAGCAAGTCTTATGGAGTTTACACTGTTTAAACCAAGTCTTATGGAGTTTACACTGTTTAAACCAAGTCTTATGGAGTTTACACTGTTTAAACCAAGTCTTATGGAGTTTACACTGTTTAAACCAAGTCTTATGGAGTTTACACTGTTGTATCCTTCCTGTCATTTCATCTTTTTCTGTTGCGGTTTCCTGTTTCCTGCCATTCACTGGCTCATACGTTGTCTTCCTGTCAGAGGCTGAGGCTGTGCATGGACAAGGTGGATGAGAAGGCTCCAGAGTATATCCGAATGGCCGAATCTCTCAAGTAAGCCCAATTAATTAGCAGTCAAAAATTTAATAAGCATTAATGATATTAGAGAGATATTCTTTAATGTGGGAGCGTTTTATTGATTTTTGTCATGGCTCTACACTTTCATAGTGCCGGAGAAATCACATACAATCTCGACACTGCTGGTGGACTGAGATTGGAAGTACAGAAATACTACGAACTAATCGATGCACTAAGGTAGAAGCCGGGTGTAACCAACAGTTTTGAATTTGGACAGCATTCTTTTCTCATATTTGTCAAATATTACGTTTTTACAGAGATCAATTGAGTTCTGTTTATTCTCGTCAGTAAGAAGATTTTAACGCTGGGATTGAAAGAGGATCCACCACCGCATCCAAAGACCCTCCAGCTACAGAGGATGATCCGCTACACAGCTACACTGTTTGTCCAGGTAAGACCTGATTTAGACCTGATTCAGACCTGATTTAGACCTGATTCAGACCTGATTCAGAGAACGCTCAGCATCTGAATGAGTTTGGAAAAACTGATGTCTTATATCCGAAAAGGCCAAAAAAGACACATCTTTCCAATTGCCTCGGTCTATCATTCATAATTTCCCTCAATTCTGAGCCCTTCCTGCTTATTGTCCTCCTCCCTCTGTTAGGAGAAGCTGTTAGGTCTGATGTCTTTACCCACTAAGGAGAAGTATGCAGCGCTGAAAGAAAAGCGGAAAGAGGAACAAGAAAAGAGACTGCAGCAAGAGCGACTGGTGAGAAGGTGTACACTACACATACTCTTCTGTTTAGTGTCCATTGACCCAACAAGGTACTAAATGTGTCAAACTTTGTATCCTCCGCTGCTCAACAGGCTTCACAGGAGGCCCTGAAGAGGAGGCAGGAGTCTGAGAAGAACCGTCCAGCTACCAGTACCAATGGAGAGCTGCCCCAGGCCCCTAGAGCGCCGCGCATGACCAAAGCTGCTGGTTGGCTGCCCTCCGCAGACTCCCTCCACACACGCAGCGAACTGGAAGACCCGCTGCTGCAGCAGATCAACAACATCCAGTCCTTCCTGCGTCAGGCACGGGAAGCCCAGCGGGGCGACGAGGTGGCCATGCTGGAGGAGAACTTGAGTCAGCTACAGGACGAGTACGACCAGCAGCAGACCAGCCTGGCCATCGCTCTCTCTCAGAAGCTGGCTGAGGAGGAGAGCTTGCAGCAGGGGGAGATCCATCGCCTGGAGACCCGGGAAAGAGAGGAGAGGGAACAATGGGCTCCAGCTTTAGGCTCCGGCCAGCCTTCCTTCACCTGGGACAGCCATCTGGATTTCCGCCAGCCGGCGGCTTTTCAGGGAGCGGAAGAGGAGGCAGCAGAGGACCTGACCCCTAAAGCCGAGAGGAGCCCGCCATCTTTAAGGGCTTTCCCTGCTCTTACAGGCCAGGAAGAGTCGCCCCCAAGGTTGAGAAGCTTAGGAGGGCACGTAACGCCCCCTGGTAGTGATGGACAGAACAGCGCCTCCCTTAACCCCTTTGACGATGAGGAGACTACCCCCACTGAGGAGGATCCGTCCAATCCCTTCTTCGAGGAGATCCAGAAGGAGCACAAAGAGGTGGCCAATGGGAAGAAGGAATACAACCCATTTGAGGAGGAAGAGGATGGCGAGGAAGAAGGGCAGGCTGGGACCATACCTAGCAACCCTTTTGAGGAGGAGGATGATAGTGACGCAGGCAACCCTTTCATGGAGGCCTCTGGGAATTCCCCAGGAGTCTCGACCAACCCCTTTGACGGGGCAGATGACCATGAGGCTTTGCCAGATGTTGACATGATCGAGGAGGAACTGCTGCTGCAGCAGATTGACAACATTAGGGCCTACATCTTTGACGCCAAGCTCAACGGCCGTTTGGACGAGGTGGAGCTGCTGTCAGAGAACCTGAGGGAGCTACAGCACACCCTGCAGGAACAGAAGAAAGAAACACACTGACACCTTCCCCTCCTAAACCCCTGATCACCTGCTACTTACAAGGTTGTCCATCCAGCTCTGCAAGGCTAGCTCACTGTACAGGACTAATGAGCCTGGTGGTTTTGGTTTGGGTGAGGTCAGCTGCACCACCGAAGGTTTAGGCTAGTCCTAAAACTAAGTAGGCGATGGACTCGATCTCGCTAGTCTGAAGTGACTCCCTCCATTTGCAAGCACTGCAAGTAACATTCCATTCGTAGAGGCGGGCATGTTGGCAACTGTTGCTTCGACCTATACTGTTAACTCTGTTTTATCAGTGCAAACCACAGTCTATGGTGCAAACGAAGATAAGGGAAGAATGTAACCTAAAAGATGATTTCTGTTTTATTTTCATGGGGCCTGTCTGTCAGATGATTCTTTGAGTTGAGTGCAGTCTGTGGTCTGTAGTCTGTAGTCTGCAGTCTGTGGTCTCGGTGCTTTGGCTCTTTCAATTGCTATAAAAATGGCAAAATGTATCCATGAGTAAGAACAAACAAATGGGACGGAGTTCAGTTGTGGCAACTGAAGTTTCAAAATCCCACCTCAAATAATCTTCAATCAACAGCAGTGCTTTGTTTTGTGCTAAATTAAGTTAATTTAACCAATTTTAGAGACATCTTGCTATTTGCACCGACGACAATTTATTAGTGATTAGTAAAGTTTTGCTGCTGTTCATGTTACTAATACCAAAGAACCAAACCATGCATGACAGTTAAAATTTGGCCATTAACTATTCTCAGGCCAAATAACCAGCCAGAAACAAATTGAATTATCCTTAATTGGGTATATGTTCCATGATTTGGCAGCCTAGCACTTTGAGGACACTGGCCATGAAATGCATCATGTTACATCATATTTTATCACATACTTCAATTAGTAATTCAATCACTCACCACTTGAAAGACCCGGTGACCCTTTGTTTGAATAGATTTGAATGGGAAAAGCACAAGGCACAGTGTGCACAAGAACAGGTCATGTGACCGTCAGACACCACCGACAACCGGATCTTTATGATAAGATCACAAGGAAATGTGTTTATCTTTAATCATATACCTAGTCAAAGGTACACCATCTGCAATGCAAAATCCACGACAGGATTGCATAATTGTAACAGTAACTCATAAGTCGTGAAAGTGTGCTCATTAGTAACAGTTTGGTGTAACAGCTGCTAATTTCCGTCAGTGAAAGTTGTCATTTTTTACAAACAATACAAATTGACACGTTAACGCATAGGCTACACTCTGTGTCCTAATGCATGTTTGATTTGAAATCATCCCTACAGTGTTTGGGTCATACTGTATCATTTTGTTTGTCTCACTGTCTTGGGCGGCCTTGGCCTGGTTGGACCTCTGTTCAACAGAAAGTGCATGGTGAATGCCACAGTGAGCCAAGTGAACAATCCCCCCCTTCCCCCAAACCCCTAAAGGTCAGGTTGTGCTCTTATTTGGTTTCCAGTGGTACTATTGATCCAAACTAAGCACAGGATAAATGCGTTGGCCTAGCTTTGAGTAAGGTTGTTAGCCTAGCTTTGAGTAAGGTTGCATTAGCCTAGCTTTGAGTAAGGTTGTTAGCCTAGCTTTGAGTAAGGTTGCATGATTCGTGTGTTCATGGTATCTGTCAAGTGCTATTTGATGTCGGTCTTTCTATGGAGCCTGTGGCTTGGCCTGTCTTCCTGCATTCATATAGTTTTTACAATTGTGACATACTGATGATAAAAGCTGTGACCTCTGAATACACTACTCTCGTCCGATGCTATCTGCCATGTCTTGACCTGAACGTAAAGCATGTTATTCATTCAATAGTTTCAACTAATAAGTCAGTTTACAGTAGTTGTAAACCGGATTTAACCGTGTCACTCAGCACATTATAGGCAACAAGAAGACAGTAAATAAGACAAGAATAATCCCATCTCTTGATCCACCAACCTTAGGTCACAGCAAAATTTAGAAAGATATATTAACACTAAATCAATACAGTACCAGCAAGTATTAGCACTCAGTGCTGCTAAGTATATATGAATCTGAATGCATTGCAATAGTGCGTTATCGTTCAGAACGTCCCTATTTCTCTCCGTAGACCAAGCAGTATTTTGTGGTGGCTGTTGATCTCACACACACCGCTAATCTATATTGTCAGACAGCAGAATATGTTTAAGCAAAATAACGCAAACTCTAAATGATTTATTGTGGCAAATGTGAATAACACGTTTTTTATATAATATATTTTAGCAGTTCACTGTTAAGTTGGGAAGCGATTAGGTTCAACCTCTGCATTAAAGATTCCTTTTATTGCAAAATGAAAACATGTTTGGACACTCAAGAAGACCATCAGGCAATTTATCCGCTTTAGAAGATTCCATCTCCGCACTTAATTAAAAAAAAATGTCTACACTAAAATGTGTGATTGTATTTTTCCTCATTGAGTTTACCAATTTGTGTGTGTATATATAAACTACACAAAACACTGATCTGAAGTTGATCATTAGAAAGAATATTCTGGTTGCAATTATTTACAGTTGAAATACCCCTTGTGGGAATATGGAGCAAAACCATAAGCTAGTTACTATAGATAGCCACATAAGTTTAAACTTTTTTTTAATTTGAATGTTGCAATCAATATTCAGTAGAACCGTGACATTCTATGAAAACATCACACCTTGACTCAAATCAAGGGTTCTGCACCAGGCCAGACAAGGTGCAAATACATGGTTTGATGTTATTTTATCCAAACCTAGCCCACAGTTACTAACTGCCCAAACATCAATTTGCTAGTTTAGTGGTGCTCATTGGACTTTAGGATAGCTTGGAGGATCTGAATGGCCTCAGTCCATGAGGCCTTCGTCTTCATGCACAGCCCGCAGCATTGTGTGGACCATTTCATAAACACTATTTACAAAAAAGTAAGCAACGTGCCAGAATGTTCAAAATCAAACATACAGAATAATGTCAGACTGTCATAATAAGTGTCCATTGAATCAGCCACAGTCTGCTCTTCTTTCAGCCTCTCAGTCCTGCGAAGCAGCCATCTGGGTGCGGTATTTGCCAGTCATCTCTTTGGGCAGTGGAGTGGTGCCAGGACACGGCACCTGGCCCTCCACCTCACAGATACACTCCTTCACACAGTACTTCTTTGGACCAAAGTTGGCAGGGTTGGAGGCTTCCATCTTGGCTAGAGCCTCTGCCTGCAACACGTCTCTGTGAGCAGAGGGGGGGGGGGGGGGGGGGGGGTAAATAAAAACAACAAAATTAACAGCTCATCCACTCAATCTACAAAACGTGAACTAGAGATTAAATAGAAAATGTCCAATGTACCGGCGAGCTTTCCATAATACTTTAGTGTGATCAGCTAACATGGGATTCCTCAACTCATATCTGAATTAAAGATGACACTTTTTTTCATCATGACATGCCTATGGCCATTCATAACCATTCGCTACATCATCTTGCAATACAGATAGGCTATATCAGTGATACTCAACTTGTGGGCCGCGGGCCACATGTGCCCCCATGTGGCCTGCGATGGAATTGCAAAAAACAAAAACAATTTTTTTTACAGTGCACCTGAACGCAACATGCAAGATACCGGCTGAATAAGTGTCCAACTGTTCATGTCATTCTGGCCAATCCTCCACTTCTGTTATAGCATTTCAGTCTGGAATATGGAATCTCTTTCAATAATCTATGATTTAGCTGCTAAATTGTCAAATACCGCCATCTGCTCGCTACCCAGGCACGTATGTACTTCACCTAACTAACTATCCGGTGTGCACATTGTCAGACTTATCTCCGGCTGACACCCCAAAAACCTACAATCCGCTACAGAAAAATGTATATTGTTTGTTTATTAACTGACCCCTGGCCTTCTATCATTTCACGAAAGTGGCCCCCGGGCAAAGCAAGTTGAGTATCCCTGGCCTATTATGGTCATGACAGTTATCAGTAAATGAGGTTGTCTTACTCTGTCTTGCCTAGAATCTTCTTTACATGCTGTGCAATTTGTTTGCGGTCCTTCCCCTCCACATCCACGAGCACTTGCTCCGCTTCATCTGCAAGAGAGAAAGGAAGAGTAAAAGATGAGCCCATGAACCCCACTAAAGCATGATCTAGAATCCAACACAGGCCAAACAGCAGGACGGGACTACGCACCCAGGTAGAACTTGAGAAACGATGAAGGCGTCATGTTCTTGAACATCACTACTTGGACCCATGGGTTTTTGTACTGGATTTGAGGAATATTGAAGAATACAAACTTTCTGCAAATAACAGGGAGAGGTGCACAAATTAGGAATGGTTTATTGTCATTGTTTAATACGCCCATTTGCCTGGCTAAGCTTTTATCTATAATAATAAATATGTGCAAATTAACAGGGGGGGGGGGGGGGGGGTCGGGAGGAGGAAGATATTGTTTCTCGACATAAACGGCGTACAGTAAATACATGTGTTATGTCCTCAATGAGCTTCCGTAACGTTATGATACTGACACTAGCACGGCATATACATAAGTACATTAGCCTAAAAGGCGCATATCTACTCTGTACATAAAGTAGGCAGACGAGTGTCGGTGGGTTGATCCTGCACTAGCTAGTTTGCTAAATCGTGGCTGACCTTGCTCCGTCGCTGAGGTCTCCATGTGTGTTGTAATTCACCGTCATGACCCTCACTCTGTTTTTAAAGATGATATCGCCTTTCTGGAGATATTCCAGGGTTCTTCTGATCGGAAACCTTCCTTTCATAGGCATTTTTACTGTCTTTATTTACACGATAGCATCTGAAATCTGCCTGCCTGCCTGTGCGCATGGACGCACAACCGGTGACGATGGGCCCGACCCGTGTTGATGACGTATGAAGTATTTTGACCCGTTACCTAGCAACCTGGGGCCAGTAGCACAAAGCACCTTAATTTAAGATTTTCAACCAACCTGGTGCTTGTGTAGTCTCTCCCCTGCATCTCAAGCGACATCCGTGATCTCCCCTCCTCTTCTTCTCCCCCTCTCCCCTCCTCTTCTTCTCCCCCTCTCTCCTCTCCTCCCCTCGCCTCTGGTTCCCCCCGCCCACCCCGCTCCTCTCCTCCCCCTCACCTCTCCTCTTCTTCTCCCCCTCTCTCCTCTCCTCCCCCCCTCTCCTCCCCTCTCCTCTGGTTCCCCCCGCCCACCCCGCTCCTCTTATTCTCCCCCTCTCTCCTCTCCTCTCCTCCCCTCGCCTCTGGTTCCCCCCGCCCACCCCACTCCTCTCCTCACCCCTCTCCCCTCCTCTTCTCCCCCTCTCTCCTCTCCCCTCCCTCCTCTCCTCCCCTCGCCCACCGCGCTCCTCTCCTCCCCTCTCCCCCGCTCCTCTCCTCCCCATCTCCCCTCCTCTTCTTCTCCCCCTCTCCTCTCCCCTCCCCCTCTCTCCTCTCCTCCCCTCGCCCACCACGCTCCTCTCCTCCCCTCTCCCCCGCTCCTCTCCTCTCCTCCCCTCCTCCCCCCCCTCTCCCCTCCTCCTCTTCTCCCCCTCTCTCCCCCATGGCTCTCCCCTGGTTCCCCCCACCCACCCCGGTCAGCAGTCGCCTTTTATACACGTCCCAAACATCGCAGGACAACGCGATTGGCTGGCTCAGATTTGAACAGATCTGAGCCAGCCGATTGGCTGGCTCAGATCTGGCGTTATACTGTGATGACGTAATGTCCTGTGCCCCATGACGGATGGACCACATATGGACTTCCTCCCCCCGAGGCTAACGGCTAACATTCGCTAGTTAGCCAACCAACCAGCATGTCCTGTGACCCATGACCAGATGGACCATATATGGACTTCCTCCCCCCGAGGCTAACGGCTAACATTCGCTAGCCAACCAACCAGCAGCTAACATTAGCTAGCTAGCTAGCTTACCGGAAGCGATATTTTCTTTCGGATGATAGCGAAGGCATAACCCACCCCTGGCCCTCTCTGCCTCTGATTAGTGGCAGGCAGCGTTATAAACCATAGATATGACTATATTAAAAACATAAACACACTGGCGTCTTTCATGCAGGCTAGCAAGCGTAACTGCTGTATGTCTGTCTGTCTGTCTGTCTGACCCACTGAGTCTGACGGTCTGACCACAGACTGTAACAGAGAAGAAGAAAGAGATGTAATGCAGGATAGCCAAGCGAATGTGTTTGGATGGAAGTTTGACGCTAGGCCAATCAGAGGCAGAGAGGGGCGGGTTATGCCTTCGCATAGCCTTCGCCATCATCCAAAAAAAATATCGCCTCCGGGACAACAACGCTTCTTCCTACCCAGCGTGTGCACGTCTTTCCGACAGGGGTGGTTGTTATGGCAACTATCAACAACAACAACTACTACTAACTACTACAAGACATAAAGACCGAAATAGGCTACCTTGTTAATGTGTCTGTCGGAGACACGGCCTAACGTTAACATTGAATATGAGCCGAATATCAGCCTGCGCTCAGCTATGTATACAGGAAGTAAACCGGATATTCAGGTGGGTTGTGACGGTTGTTATCGTGCATTCCTTTATAACTGGGGACTGGTAATCTTACGACTTCAAAGGTCATGAGCTGGGCGGTGACGTCATCAGAGCTGGTATGTCCCATTCCAAACTCGTAGGAGTCTCAGCAGCCCCAACCTCAAAAATCCAAGATGGCTGCGCCGCGCAACAACAGTAGTAGTATAATCGTAGTAATGTTGTTTAGCACTTCTGTTTTGTTTGTGTCTCATTACATCAGCTGTACACACAGCACTGCCTAACATCTATCTGTGTGGACATGAGGCTGCAGTGTTTGTATGCGCAAATTGCCGCGAAATGCCATGTTGTCAATTTTATTGCTAACAATGGCTAACAATGGCTAGCGACTGGATCTGACCAATGAACAGTGAACTTCCCAGCTCAAGTTTTCTGCAAATGGAACGCTAACAAAACGGATGTGATGTCATTTAGCCTCCACATCCCAGTTATTTTGCGATAAAGGAACGCACCATTATTGTTGTCAAGTTAAAACTGTCTATACAGGAGCTCAGAGTGAAATACTGTACATATTTTAGGTAGGAGGTAGAAAATGTAGGGTTGTGACAAACTTGACCAAACATGAATGTTATGAGTTATCTTTCAATTACAATGTTTGAAGAAATGCATTTTATGAACAAAGAAAATAAAGCTGGGAAAAAAAAAAAAAATCGCGTTTAATATCCTTAATATGGCAGCATGGTTAATATTTTAAAGCCACAACATTTATCTTACAGCATTTAATAAAATACATTTAAGCAATTTCATGCACTGCAATGCACTATAAAAAAAAATAATAAAAATAACAATGCTCCTCATTAGGGCAGACAAGATTATAAAACCCTGCTTAAAAACAACATGCACTCATTTTAATGAAATTACATGTGATGTACAAAGGTCAATTCACACAAGTTCCTTTACAAACAGTCTTTATGGGGTTTAAACCCAGATATTACAATTGACATTTATTTCACAAGAACATAATCATTGTTAACTTCTTTACATCCTTATTATCATTCATGTTGCTGTGGATGCTGCTGCTGAACCACAATATGTGTAGGTTGGCTGATGCATATTTCCATGACGGTCTTCAAGACAGATACACTTGAGGCTAATTTCCCAGGATTTTTTTTTTTATCTGGGAAACCTGCCCAAAAGTACTTTAAGTACACTTAGTATGCGACAAGCAAATTTGTTCACAACAAATTAAGTTTAAAGTGTTTAAAAACACATGTAACACAAAGTATTAGTCAGCATGAATGCAGTGGAGTGCCACAAAAGCTGATGTGCATTTAACAAAGTACAAATGGCAACACATTTATGCGTGCAAAAACGGTAGCATAGCTACACATAAGTAACATTTTCTGAACCCAAACCTTGAAGATCATCCGATTCCTTCAAGGAAAATAGATGCTATAAATACACATTCAAAACGCAGAAACGAGGCTGGTACGAAACTGACACTACTGAACGAAACGGGAGATAAACAGCATACAATTGATTGTCATAAAGGGAAAAGTGATGTGGTGATTGCACAGGCAACATTTGCAATGTAACAATACTACAAATGTGCATCTCCTGAACCAGAAATAATTGTACCTAATCGTATCCAACTACATAAAATCTCTGACAGATACTATTCAATAAAAATAAATAAAACATTTCAAAGAATCAAATTAAAAACACAACAATTCCATTAAGAGGGATTTGGTCAGTTTAACTGGCCAATGTAGTGTATCTTAACTGAATTTGTGAGACTAGACTGATTCAAATTGAAATACTAAAACGACATGAAATAGAAATCAAACATGGTCATGTTGTAATGAACTATGAATGCTCAATACTAAAGAGAGCTAGTCCATTATTTTGAATACATTACAGATTAAGGATTGAGGTTTGTTGCCATTAAACTGAGTTAGTTATTGTACCTGATTTATAAATGATCTCTTCTACTGTTATTTATGAGTAAAGAAAGGATTGTTATGTAAGTAACTGTACATTGACATCTTCCACCTTAGGAGATTGTGTCAATTTCAAAATAGACAAATAAAACAAAACATTATTCAATGTTTCAATTCACTGTTGTATAACATTCAGAAAAGCCCAAATTCTCCATCTGTCAACAACTGTCATTTCATAGTAATCCAAAATATCAGTGTTAGCAAATAATGCCAACACTAACAGACACGTTGCAGATTCAAAGTACATTTTACAGTCAGTACCAAGAGGTCTTTTAGTCTTAAAATTAGACTTTTCAATCTTTTTATAAGATTTCTGTTTACTTGACTTTCAGATTAGGACTGTGCTTGCTAATACACCTATCTGATATTAGCAACAAAAGCTAGTGTTAAATGATATACAGACGGGTGACAAATTAAAGGGAAAAACCAACATAAAGTGTCTCAGTTAGTAAGGTGTCGGTCCATCACGTGCCACCAGAACAGCTTCAATGCGCCTTGGCATTGACTGTACAAGTCTTCCTTCTGGAGGGATGGAACACCCAGCACCATTCTTAAAAAAAAGTTATTCCCTCATTTGGTGGTGGAGCGTGCCGTCTCACACATTGGTCCAAAATCTCTATTCAATTGGGTGAGATCTGGTGGCGACTGTGAAGGCCATGGCATATGATTCACATCATTTTCACACTCATCAAACCATTCACTGACCCCTTGTGCCTTCTTACTGGATGGATGGATGGCATTGCCATCCTGGAAGAGACCACTCCCAACAGGAAATGTTTTATTATAGGATAAAGGTGATCAATCAGAACAACTTTGTATTGATCGGCAGTGACCCTTCACTAAGGGGACAAGTTGACCCAAACCATGCCAGCAAAATGTACGCACCCCCCCCCCCCCACACACACACACGGCATAACACAGCCACCGCATCCCCTCACTGTAGGGGTCAAGTATTCATCATACATTCAGGTTTCTCCTTTAATTTGTCATTGGTCTGTGTGTGATCGACATAAGAGCACGGTAAGCCTCACATAAGACTAAAACAACTTGAAAGGCTTCAGCCAAAAGATAAAGTTCACATGAGGAATTTGCTTGAAGTGCTATAAAGACAGAAAGGGAGACGAGCACCAGCTGCTCCTCTTTCATTAAGTTCCAACGCCACGAAACTCAAGATTACTACGCTTGTATCTCCTCCGAAAACATTCCAAGTGTCATCCTGGCTTCCAGAATGCCAGATGATTTGAATCTACTAGGGATTCCTGAATGACTTTGCTCAATGCATCCGCTGCAGGATCATGGACTAACCCTTTAAGGGACAAAGAGGGTATGAAGTTGCCCGACTTACAGTCAGACAGTTCTTCTAGGTCCGTGGAGTGACGTGGTGTCATTCTGTAGGGTCAGAGTCCTGGCTGTTATACTCAGCCGTCTCCATCTTGAGGATGTAGGGAATGATGCTGTCTATCGAGACGTTACCTATCAAGCCAGTGAAGAAGAGCTCCTCTGTGATGCTTGAATTGATGAGGCGCAGGGCCGGGAGACGCGTCAGGATACGGGTCAGCCTGGAGGAACCAAACCCATTGAAACCACCTATGTTATATCTTTATGCTGAATGATCACCTGATAGTGATTCGCTATGGCTCTGGGGTATTTGGCCACCTAGTTGGTAGTTAGTAGATATGCATGTACCTGTAGGTGTCCTCTGGATAGGTCTTCTGCACATAGTCCTGCAGCTCCATCAGGGCTTTCTCCTGGAACTTCTCAATCTGGCTGCAGCTGTCCAGGCCTGGGTGGTCTGGTGAGTGACGCACACGCACGCGCACGCGCACACGCACGCGCACACGCACACGCACACGCACACGCACACACACACACACACACACACACACACACACACACACACACACACACACACACGTCATTCCCTAAAATGCACATGTAGGGTTTCTGTCATAGTCTTTCATTGAAAACACTTTCACTCATGGAATTCCTTTCACTTTATTTCTAACAGCAAAAAGAAATCATTGAAACTCAGATGCTCTTCTGAACCGACTCACCTGGGCTGAACAACACTAGAGCCTTGAGGTAGGTTCTGAACCGATTCACCTGGGTTGAACAACACTAGAGGCTTGAGGTAGGTTCTGAACAGACTCACCTGGGTTGAACAACACTAGAGCCTTGAGGTAGGTTCTGAACAGACTCACCTGGGTTGAACAACACTAGAGCCTTGAGGTAGGTTCTGAACAGACTCACCTGGGCTGAACAACACTAGAGCCTTGAGGTAGGTTCTGAACAGACTCACCTGGGTTGAACAACACTAGAGCCTTGAGGTAGGTTCTGAACAGACTCACCTGGGCTGAACAACACTAGAGCCTTGAGGTAGGTTCTGAACAGACTCACCTGGGCTGAACAACACTAGAGCCTTGAGGTAGGTTCTGAACAGACTCACCTGGGCTGAACAACACTAGAGCCTTGAGGTAGGTTCTGAACAGACTCACCTGGGCTGAACAACACTAGAGCCTTGAGGTAGGTTCTGAACAGACTCACCTGGGCTGAACAACACTAGAGCCTTGAGGTAGGTTCTGAACAGACTCACCTGGGCTGAACAACACTAGAGCCTTGAGGTAGGTTCTGAACAGACTCACCTGGGCTGAACAACACTAGAGCCTTGAGGTAGGTTCTGAACAGACTCACCTGGGCTGAACAACACTAGAGCCTTGAGGTAGGTTCTGAACAGACTCACCTGGGCTGAACAACACTAGAGCCTTGAGGTAGGTTCTGAACAGACTCACCTGGGCTGAACAACACTAGAGCCTTGAGGTAGGTTCTGAACAGACTCACCTGGGCTGAACAACACTAGAGCCTTGAGGTAGGTTCTGAACAGACTCACCTGGGCTGAACAACACTAGAGCCTTGAGGTAGGTTCTGAACAGACTCACCTGGGCTGAACAACACTAGAGCCTTGAGGTAGGCGTATTCATAGGTGTCCGTCTCCACCCTCGTCATGCTGTTACAGAACTCCTGCAGCTTCCAGATGTGCTCCATCACCTGCTTCACTCTCTCCCCTGAAATCTTTTCTGAGATGGAAGAGAATGACCAGTTTAGTGTTTGAATGATTCATTTGGCCATTTCACCTTTACTTGACCTGGGAAAGTTACTTAGAACTAGGCAACAGTCAACATGTCGTCCCCAACAAAAAGTCTCCCACCACTGTCAATCAGTGACAAAGATGTCACATTGTTTTGCCTTTTAACTGTAGTGCCCCCAATATAACCTGACGCTGCCAGATGGACGGTTTAGCTTCACATTACGTTTCACTAAACCAGTCGATCTGGGAATGCAGTAACCCGACCCGCTGACGGAGGCAGGCACTTTTTCCAAGCTACTTGGCAGGTGATTGGATGACCCCTCTGTCTATCACCGCTGGTGCGTGTTAACTTCAACCAATCAGATCGCCATGCCTCTGACGTCACGTTTGCGACCGGAGGAAGGTGCCTGTCTATCATTGATTGAGTCCTCACCGTCCTCATCGTCGTAAAGTCGCCTTTGAAACATGACGTTAGATTATAACGAACTAGTTGTGTGGCTTAGCCTTCCCAAATGTTGAGGGTCGTTTTTTAGAATTTAATACATAGAATTGGGAACGTTACATTCAATTTCATTCAGTTTCAGTTTCAGTTTATTTAAAGAAAGGACAGTACACATTAATCAACATTACTGTAAATGCGCCAGTTTTAGCCAACTGGCTAATTCGCAACTGTAGTCCTTTTGGCAAGATGTTATAAAACCATACACCTAAAACAGAAGCATTAAAAGTAAAACACAATATTTACAACACAATCCAAAATAATAATAAAAACAATAATACAATACACAATTAACTGATTACAAGTGGTCACATGTTTGATTTGTTAATAGCCAGGTCTTGAGTTTTTTTGTAAAGGTGTGGTAGGTAGCACAGTATCTTATATCAGTTGGTATGATGTTCCAAAACTGAGTGGCTCTGACTGAAAAACAGGATTGACTGAAGGAGCTGGACCTAAACGGCACAGTACAGTCCCCCCTCTGGGAAGATCTTGTGGACCTATTATGAGATGTTTTTTGTTTGACAAAAGTACTGAGAGGTGGAGGTGCCTTACCATTTAAAATTTTAAACAGTAGGCAGGCATCAGTGAATTTTGTCAGGTTTTCCCAGCTGAGGATTCTGTACTTGCTGAGAATGTAACAGTGGTGGTAAGTATACGGTTTTCGGTCCAGCACCTTGAGAGTCTGCTTGTACAGAGAAAGAATGGGTTTCATGGTTGTGTTTTTTGCATGGGTCCAGCTAGTCATACAGTACATGAGATGGGAGATGATCATTGCGTTCAGACTGCCTGTCACTTCCGCGGCGGCAGCCATGTTGACGAGTGAAAAGAACTACAAAGACCATGTACCCACTACTTGCCCAGACAAGCCTAAGCCTGCCTAAGGCTGCCGCTGATTCGTCGAGCCGGCATGGTTCGGCCAATCATCTTAACTGCCTGTGCATGACAAGATGGATTACGTCGAGAGAATCTCTTTTGATCTCGCGAGGTTATCCATCTTGCAAGCAAGGTTACCCCCAATAGGCCAATCTGCGTAATTCCGAGTATGCTGGAGTGTAGTGGTAAGATGCATCATTCGCCCAAAAAACATCAAAATTCCATCTGTGATGTCTGAGATATCACCTCTGATGGACAAACAAACGAATGAATGGAAGGAGATCGATCCATACTAAAATTGCTGGTTACGCTAAACAAGAATAGTCCAAAATCGCCTTTCATCACCCCTACTTATACATGTGTGTCATACTGTGAAGTGATGAGGAGGTCTGCGGGCCATACCATCCTGGATGCTGCTCTGAAGGTGGTTGATGATGGCAGCTAGGATGGTTGACAGGTTCATCACATGAGCGCACTGAGCCAGGCCCAGAGTGAACAACTCATTCCAGCAGGCTCGCACCAAACTGGTGTTTGCCTCCTGACTGAGACAGACAGACAGACAGACAGACAGACAGAGAGAGAGGAAGACAGTCAGAGAGGAAGACAGAAGTATGGATCCATAAATAGATGATTATGCGCTCCACTCTTGTAGTGCTTACAAAGTTACAGGCAAACAGAGAGGCGTGTGGTGCTATTGACTAAGGAAGAATGTGATTTAAGTGTCCTTGTGCCAAAAGTCTTCTCACCCAAGAGCTGAGAAGGCGGTGATGGAGCGTGCCCAGTGCATGGAGAGGAAGAGGAGGCGCGATGCTGACTCACAGATATAGTGTACATTCAGATACTCAGGCATTGGGCTGGGCATGGTCAGCTAGAAGAAAGGAGGCAAGGAGGAAAAACAATCCTAAAACATTCAGATGAACGACCACCTACAGATGACTGCCAAAATAAAAGAAACACCTACACGGTGTTTGAACTTGCACTGGGGACACAGCAGCAAGCCACCAGAAACCTAAACGCTATCTCAGGTGCCACTGCAGAATCTAGCAAGTGGCAACAGACATTCCCATCCTCACACATCTTTTGGGTGTGTGTCTGCAGCACATTATGCACTCATCCACTTGTCAGGAACAGGATGAAGGATGACTCATCTGAGGATATGAGCACTTAACTCTCTAACCCCGAAGCTGCTCACAACTTGACAGTTGGAGCCAAATGACTCAGAGGTGTTTGTCTGTTTTTCCTCCCTGCATGTTGAACCAGTGGAGACGGTCGAGGAGTTCAGGCTCTTCTGATGATGTCTTTCCCTCATGAAGCCATGTCAACATTACCTCAGTCACTGTTTCTTGTGAAACATCAGCAAGTTGAGAAGTATCCATCACTGAGGCTCCTGATAACGGTGTCCCGCCAAAGTCTGAAATTAACACCCGCCACGCACCAAATAGTAACATTTGTCTTTGGTAGATAAATGAATAAGCATCACCTGCCACACTGGACAGTAACTTTCTGAGACAATAACATTTGTAATACCTCAGACTTTGCTCTTTGCCCGTTCTCATGAGCCAATCAAATGAAAGCAAAAACAGCAGCTCTGTGTCAAACTGACTGCTGGCTGTCTGTTAGTCTGACTCACAAGGTGGTGGCATCCTTCCTTCCTGGATTGCTAAATATCCTAACGTCGGTTGAAATGTAACGTTATGTCCATGTGGTGGTGACACATAGCAGGTTTGAGGCCATTAAGAAGAAAAAAATGTAAACCAAGACAAAAAAGATAGAAGTCAGTGACAGTTAAAGCTGCTCTGCTCTTAGTTTTACACAGTGCCTGATTCTATACATTAAAGTACATTGACAATGGGTAGGGTGGCATAAATATCTGAAAAATATGTACATTATTTATACTGGCCGGTAAAAAAATGTGGCAGGTAATGTTTTGTTTGTTTTTTGTTTTCAATGCACAATTATTAAAGGGATAGTTCGGTTTGTTTGAAGTGGGGTCCTATCAGCTAGTTCCATACACGAACTGCAATATGTGAAGCGTTCTGGACGCTGAGCGCACCATGTATCGAGACCCAGCACTCTGAAGCAGCAGCCTCCAGAGCTTTGTCTCTCTCGTTCTGGGGGCCAGGAACTAAAACATAATTACATAATTTAGCCAGCTAAAACAACGCCCCCCTAAACAAATCAATATCAGTGTACATGGACGCTCTATTTTGACAATTGTCAGTGCTTTACTTTACCGTCAAACAGCCATCTTATTCAGCACTACATTTTCTCCCAACCGCAGAACTACCGTATTACTCCGCCAAACGCATTCACAGCGCCGCGGGGCTCGATTACTCCGCAGATCAGCTGGGATCTGTGTCATTTTTCCTGTTTGTTGTTGAAGAAGACACAACAAATACAATACACGAACGAAAATATGAGTGATTTTGAGAGCGACGACGATATGCCGTTCACCATGGTGACAAGAGGATGAGCTGGTGAACGTGAAAATAAGCCTAATTCATCATGCATTTAGACAGAAGAGAAAATTAAATGACGATAGTACAAGCATGGTTTCATTCATACTTCATATCTCACCTGTGATCTAGGTACAGCGTCGCTCTTCAGAAACTGCTTGTCCTTCTTATCTGCTATTGGTTTTTGATAATCCTCTTCAGAGAAATGTTCACTGCAAACGCAAACTTCTGCCAAACTTTCTGGAGGAGTGTTGGTGTGTCTATTCAGTGCAACCATTGCAGTGCAACAAGCCACAACTGTGTAATACTTCTGTCCTTCAAAGGAATACAGTGAAACCGATACCAGACCAGGATCTTTGTCTGTTTGAACAGCCAGGAAATACACAAACACGCACCATCGTTGAATTATTTATGAAAAAAAAAACTCCAGACTTGCTGTCACGATCTATTTGTACTTGGTGAACTGAGATAACCTATGATCTGCAGAGTAATCGAGCCCTGCGGCGCTGTGAATGCATTTGGCGGAGTAATATGGTAGTTCTGCGGTTGGGAGAAAATGTAGTGCCGAATGAGATGGCTGTTTGACGGTAAAGTAAAGCGCTGAAAATGGTCAAAATAGAGCGTCCATGTACACTGATATTGATTTGTTTAGGGGGGCGTTGTTTTAGGTGGCTAAATTAGGTTTTAGTTCTTGGCCCCCTGTAATAGAGAGACAGAGCTCTGGAGGCTGCTGCTTCAGAGTGCTGGGTCTCGATACACGCTGTGCTCAGCGTCCAGAACGCTTGACCTATTTCAGTTAGTGTATGGAACTAGCTGATAGGACCCCACTTCATACAAACCAAAAACTATCCCTTTAATTAAGAATATTACTCAAGTGTTTCCTTTATTTTGGACGTTTCTATGAGTTGATTAGCCGCCCCACCAACCTTAAAGCTGACGTGGCTGTCTGCGAGCAGTGGCCCCTCCACCTCGATGATGGGGGTCTCCTGGTCTCGACCAATCAACTGGATGGTCGCTCCACTGATGCATTGGGACTTATTTGCCAGGCACTGTCGCAGCCCTGTTTCTGATGGGTTCAGGACTTTGGCCAGAGTGTCAAAGGCACTGTGCACAACACACACATATACACATTCATCACATTTAATGAACTCATTTGCAACATTGAATTTCTTATTGCTCTGTGTAATAATGGTTGTTATTATTAGTTAATATTAGGCTTGCTTAAAGGAAGGTTCCTTTTCCAAATCCTAAATACTGTTAAAATGAGTAAAGAACCTCTTACAAAACACACTCAGAGTAAACACTCTTCATCTCTTCATTCCACTATAGACCTATTTATTGATGTCAATGCTACAGACTGACCGTGTTATCTCGCTGGCAGATTGCTCCTCCTGCTGGCTGTCTGAGGTATCACTGTTGTTTAGATTCTCAAATTTTAGTGAGTCACTCAGGTTCGCCAGTGACGTCACCACATTGGCTAGCGTCCCCAAGTCCCCCTGTCCCGACTCCATCTGAAGAGGACACATGTAACCATGCACTCTTTTGCATTATCCATCATTAGGAGAGATCACAGGCCGCTTGCCTAGATCTCAACTAAAGCACTAGAAAAATAAGATCAAAGACAGAAACAAAAATAGACAAAATAGTGTAGATCTGTACTGGAACAAAATAGAAAGAAATAAAGCAGCCTGGCAGACAAAGCAAGACAAATGCTTCTTAAAAAATAGGACATGACTGAGTGAAGACTGAATCTAATACATTTCTAAAACTGAATCTGCCCTATTGCTGTTTTACAGACCACATTGTTTCCTGGGCCTCTAATACAAAATACAAAGTCCTTGCACCATTTTTTGCTGATAAATCATCAGAATGAGGAAGACGACAGACAGGGACAGAGAGCAGCAGAGCAGACAGAAGTTTTGAACCTGATGGCAGTATGAGGGGAAGACGACAGAGAGCAGCAGAGCAGACAGAAGTTTTGAACCTGATGGCAGTATGAGGGGAAGACAACAGAGAGCAGCAGAGCAGACAGAAGTTTTGAACCTGATGGCAGTATGAGGGGAAGACAACAGAGAGCAGCAGAGCAGACAGAAGTTTTGAACCTGATGGCAGTATGAGGGGAAGACAACAGAGAGCAGCAGAGCAGACAGAAGTTTTGAACCTGATGGCAGTATGAGGGGAAGACAACAGAGAGCAGACAGAAGTTTTGAACCTGATGGCAGTAGCAGCTGTACCTTTGAGTCAGTAGCCAGGAGCAAAGTTCCATCGGTCTGGATGACGGGCTGCTGGATGTTAACCAGCATCCCCTGGTCCAGCAGATTGGACCTGCACATGACACAGAACATCCATCAACAGGCTGGGGCTGATAACAAATAGTACTATTAAGTAGGGTTGGGTACCGAAACCCGGTACCGATTTGGCACGGGTACTTTCACAACCGGTACTACCAGTACCAGGTATCTCATTTAGGTGCCATGCCCGAGCTACTGAGTGAAATATCTGCCCCCGGTGCTGCACGCACCTTCACTAACATTCTAGGGCAACACATAACATTATCGTTTGAAATCCTCTTTACGGCCTCTTTCAATAAAAAAAATGCTTTAAATCCACTTTAAATTTAAACTGTTTCAGGCACCAGTACCATTTTAAAAGTATCATTTTAGCACCGGTATCGGAAAATTATGAAACGATACCCATCCCTACTATTAAGTAGAGCTGCAACCATTAATCGATCGACAGAAAATGTACTCTTTTGATAATCGATTAATTGTTTTGAGTACTTTTTTTTTAAAGAAAAAAAGTCAAAATTCTCTGATTCCAGCTTCTAAAGGCAGAACATTTTCAACTTTCTTTACCCCTCTATATGACAGTCAACTGAATCGCTTTGGGTTGTGGACAAAACAAGAGATTTGAGGACGTCATCTTGAGCTTTGAGAAACACTGAACGACATTTTTCATCATTTTCTGACATGTTATAGAGCCCAAACAACTAATCAATGAATCGAGAAAATAATCGACAGATTAATCGATAATGAAATTAATCGTTAGTTGTAGCCCTACTATTAAATCATTTTGTCCCTGGGAGAGAAGAAAAACAACAATAAACCAGACACAAAACAGAAGCCAGCTCTGTTGTTTGTCTGTATGCCAGAACACCTCTAACCTGGAGCCATCTGCCTCTGTGTCGGACATGAAGGTTGGCGTGGCGATGAGCGGACTGTTGAGGTCCTTGCGAATGTAGATCTTTTGGGTGGAGGCAGCACAGTTGGCGTGCTTCTCTCTAGGCAGCAGATCGATAGGCTTCCTCTCACTCTGCACAGCTGAGGACACACAAAACAGCATATATGAATTTATTTTCTTATTTGACTAGTTATAATAATCAGAATCAGAATTATTTATTATTCTCTCTCTCTATCTACCTTATTTTTTGATGCCTTTAAGCATAAGTTTAATGCATGATTATGCTTCATTTATTACAATCTCTAATATCTATTTTATATTTGCTGTGAAAACATCAACAAATGTATCCTTCAAAGAACTTTATTTATTCATTAAAGTTACTCGCCACAATATTACATTTGAAAACATCATGATTCATCATCAGTTTTACTGAGCGGACCTTGAAAACCTCATGTAACTCAACTCAACCTGATGCAACCTGAAGTGAAAATGCAAGTGGGGGGAATATGACGTTGTAATTAGTGGATCAAAGTTTTTCCAGGACCTAGAATATAATTACCATTACCATTACCATTACCATTCGCAACCATTACAACCAGTACATGAAATGCACATTGTAGCACCATGCCCTTCGCCACAAGATACTATATTCACCAGCATCCGCATATAGTATTAAAGGAGAACTCCACCAAAAAACTATTTAGTTTGACAGTTATTGAGATGATTTGAATTAAGTTAAGTGGATGTGACATCACTGGTCCCCAAGTTTACTCAAATCAACTCACAATAACCGTCAAACTACATGAATGCAGTTTACAGTTTTGGACATGTGCAAAAATAGGAATTTCATGACCGTGGGAACCCTGGGTAACCACAAGTCTGCAGCTGTCAGCGGATGTGGCTATCACTTCTGAGAGGACGCGCACATGGAGAGCTGCAGACACCACAGATCAGTATAGTTCTGTACTAGTTTCTGGAGTGGTTGGATCAGTATAGTTCTGTACTAGTTTCTGGAGTGGTTGGATCAGTATAGTTCTGTACTAGTTTCTGGAGTGGTTGGATCAGTATAGTTCTGTACTAGTTTCTGGAGTGGTTGAATCAGTATAGTTCTGTACTAGTTTCTGGAGTGGTTGAATCAGTATAGTTCTGTACTAGTTTCTGGAGTGGTTGAATCAGTATAGTTCTGTACTCGTTTCTGGAGTGGTTGGATCAGTATAGTTCTGTACTAGTTTCTGGAGTGGTTGGATCAGTATAGTTCTGTACTAGTTTCTGGAGTGGTTGAATCAGTATAGTTCTGTACTAGTTTCTGGAGTGGTTGAATCAGTATAGTTCTGTACTAGTTTCTGGAGTGGTTGGATCAGTATAGTTCTGTACTAGTTTCTGGAGTGGTTGGATCAGTATAGTTCTGTACTAGTTTCTGGAGTGGTTGGATCAGTATAGTTCTGTACTAGTTTCTGGAGTGGTTGGATCAGTATAGTTCTGTACTAGTTTCTGGAGTGGTTGGATCAGTATAGTTCTGTACTAGTTTCTGGAGTGGTTGGATCAGTATAGTTCTGTACTAGTTTCTGGAGTGGTTGAATCAGTATAGTTCTGTACTAGTTTCTGGAGTGGTTGGATCAGTATAGTTCTGTACTAGTTTCTGGAGTGGTTGAATCAGTATAGTTCTGTACTTGTTTCTGGAGTGGTTGGATCAGTATAGTTCTGTACTAGTTTCTGGAGTGGTTGAATCAGTATAGTTCTGTACTAGTTTCTGGAGTGGTTGGATCAGTATAGTTCTGTACTAGTTTCTGGAGTGGTTGAATCAGTATAGTTCTGTACTTGTTTCTGGAGTGGTTGGATCAGTATAGTTCTGTACTAGTTTCTGGAGTGGTTGAATCAGTATAGTTCTGTACTTGTTTCTGGAGTGGTTGGATCAGTATAGTTCTGTACTAGTTTCTGGAGTGGTTGGATCAGTATAGTTCTGTACTAGTTTCTGGAGTGGTTGAATCAGTATAGTTCTGTACTAGTTTCTGGAGTGGTTGAAACAGTATAGTTCTGTACTAGTTTCTGGAGTGGTTGAATCAGTATAGTTCTGTACTAGTTTCTGGAGTGGTTGAATCAGTATAGTTCTGTACTAGTTTCTGGAGTGGTTGAAACAGTATAGTTCTGTACTAGTTTCTGGAGTGGTTGAATCAGTATAGTTCTGTACTAGTTTCTGGAGTGGTTGAAACAGTATAGTTCTGTACTAGTTTCTGGAGTGGTTGAATCAGTATAGTTCTGTACTAGTTTCTGGAGTGGTTGAATCAGTATAGTTCTGTACTAGTTTCTGGAGTGGTTGAAACAGTATAGTTCTGTACTAGTTTCTGGAGTGGTTGAATCAGTATAGTTCTGTACTAGTTTCTGGAGTGGTTGGATCAGTATAGTTCTGTACTAGTTTCTGGAGTGGTTGGATCAGTATAGTTCTGTACTAGTTTCTGGAGTGGTTGGACGAGGACGTGTGAAGGGGGAGAGGGAGGGAAGCAAGTGCAGATCTCAAAAGTAGGTAAAACCACTGTGGGATTAGTGAGAAAGTTGAACATTGAAGGTCTGTTCAATATCCAACCTAAAACTCACTTCACCACCACTAAATTCACCACTACTTCAATTTCAGCGTCTGTTTTGGTCAGAGCATTGACAATAGAGGGGAACGGAGCAAAGGAGAGGGGGACAAAGAGAGAGACATAGAGATAGATAGATAGATAGATAGATAGATAGATAGATAGATAGATAGATAGATAGATAGACAGACAGACCGGCGGGCCGGTGTGATTTGATTGGGGGGCGGACTGCATGCCGCATGTTAACCCTAACCCATCCATGGGTTAGGGTTAACCCTAACCCTGTGGATGGGTTAGGGTTAACCCTAACCCTAACCCATCCACGGGTTAGGGTTAACCCTAACCCTAACCCATCCACGGGTTAGGGTTAGGGTTAGGGTTAACCCTAACCCGTGGATGGGTTAGGGTTAACCCTAACCCTAACCCATCCACGGGTTAGGGTTAGGGTTAGGGTTAGGGTTAGGGTTAACCCTAACCCGTGGATGGGTTAGGGTTAACCCTAACCCTAACACATCCACGGGTTAGGGTTAACCCTAACCCATCCACGGGTTAGGGTTAACCCTAACCCTAACCCATCCACGGAGAATGTGAATTTTCTCCGTGAGGAAAAGATATCGAGAAGGCTAACACTGCCCATGTGCTTATATTACCCAGATTATAATGATACAGAGTGGGGTTGATAATCGGTAAAGCCATCCTTTAACACTTGGTTGCCAATCGAATGCAAACTCACACTCAGTCTTCATCCCCATCTCAAGGCATTTCCTCAGTCGACAGAACTGGCAGCGGTTGCGGTGGTGTTTATTGATGACACAGTCCTGTTTACTGCGGCAGCTGTAGGTCAGGCTCTTCCTCACACTCCTCTTGAAGAAGCCTTTGCATCCTTCACAGCTGACCGCTCCATAGTGACGACCTGAACACAGACAAAACACAACAACTGACCGCTCCATAGTGACGACCTGAACACAGACAAAACACAACAACTGACCGCTCCATAGTGACGACCTGAACACAGACAAAACACAACAACTGACCGCTCCATAGTGACGACCTGAACACAGACAAAACACAACAACTGACCGCTCCATAGTGACGACCTGAACACAGACAAAACACAACAACTGACCGCTCCATAGTGACGACCTGAACACAGACAAAACACAACTGACCGCTCCATAGTGACGACCTGAACACAGACAAAACACAACTGACCGCTCCATAGTGACGACCTGAACACAGACAAAACACAACAACTGACCGCTCCATAGTGACAACCTGAACACAGACAAAACACAACAACTGACCGCTCCATAGTGACGACCTGAACACAGACAAAACACAACTGACCGCTCCATAGTGACGACCTGAACACAGACAAAACACAACTGACCGCTCCATAGTGACGACCTGAACACAGACAAAACACAACAACTGACCGCTCCATAGTGACAACCTGAACACAGACAAAACACAACAACTGACCGCTCCATAGTGACGACCTGAACACAGACAAAACACAACTGACCGCTCCATAGTGACGACCTGAACACAGACAATTGATTATTGATGACACAGTCCTGTTTACTGCGGCAGCTGTAGGTCAGGCTCTTCCTCACACTCCTCTTGAAGAAGCCTTTGCATCCTTCACAGCTGACCGCTCCATAGTGACGACCTGAACACAGACAAAACACAACAACTGACCGCTCCATAGTGACGACCTGAACACAGACAAAACACAACAACTGACCGCTCCATAGTGACGACCTGAACACAGACAAAACACAACAACTGACCGCTCCATAGTGACGACCTGAACACAGACAAAACACAACAACTGACCGCTCCATAGTGACGACCTGAACACAGACAAAACACAACAACTGACCGCTCTATAGTGACGACCTGAACACAGACAAAACACAACAACTGACCGCTCCATAGTGACGACCTGAACACAGACAAAACACAACAACTGACCGCTCCATAGTGACGACCTGAACACAGACAAAACACAACTGACCGCTCCATAGTGACGACCTGAACACAGACAAAACACAACTGACCGCTCCATAGTGACGACCTGAACACAGACAAAACACAACAACTGACCGCTCCATAGTGACAACCTGAACACAGACAAAACACAACAACTGACCGCTCCATAGTGACGACCTGAACACAGACAAAACACAACTGACCGCTCCATAGTGACGACCTGAACACAGACAAAACACAACTGACCGCTCCATAGTGACGACCTGAACACAGACAAAACACAACAACTGACCGCTCCATAGTGACAACCTGAACACAGACAAAACACAACAACTGACCGCTCCATAGTGACGACCTGAACACAGACAAAACACAACTGACCGCTCCATAGTGACGACCTGAACACAGACAAAACACTAGGGGTGCACCGATCGATCTGCACGCAATCTGTATCGGCCGATTTGGACCTCAAATATGTGATCTGCTGTTTCCGATATTCCTTTAATGTTGCCGATCGCATAGCCGATCATGCTGCACGTGAGAAACATGAGGCAGCCCATTTTCATGTCTTCAATGTCTATCGTTTAACTTTCATATTGTGCTCTAACGTTTATATCATTGTGTTGCAAAGCACACGCTTTGCTTTCATCAGTGTACTCACCTCCATGCACACACCGCACCAGACTGTCAACACACCTCTTGCGTCTTTGAATCACACAAATCAGCTGGTGATTAGAGCAGACTCAGCAGAGAGAAGTTACCTCCAGTCCTCCCGCCTACCGAGGCATTTGCATGCTGTTAAATCCGTGTGTATTAAAGTCCCAGATTAACGTGGTAGTCGGGGTAGTGCACGCGCACACACAGACAATTTCCACGCAAGCATTGATGTTCCCGCGGGCACTTTGAAGGAAGCGAAAGTGTGCTGCTATGTGGATGTGCGCTCCATTCAGACGGACTTTCTTCCTTTCTTTGGACAGTTGTCCATGTTCTAATCCCTCGTGTGTAGCTTGTGATTCTGTTGTTTCTCCCGTCATGTAACCCTGTCACCATTATGTAGATCGCACTCATAGTGCTGCTAATTATAACACTGTAACTCGGCCTCGATGGGCGGGTCGTTTTGATGTTCGTTCGATGCGGATCCCAATGTATGACGGTTATTGTGCATAACCCCGGTTCTATGAGTGGGAGCTCTTTGGCTTTAGTCATGGTTCAAGACTGGTGTTTAAGAGTAACTGACTTACAGTTTATCTAATTATCATTTATATATTATTAGTTGTTAATTATCACTATAATTGGCCTATATAACAGCAAGCTTGGTTACTGACCTGTTTGTATATTTTATTGCCTCCTTTTTCCAGACCACACACAATCCTACTATTCCTGTCATAATGCTGTAAAAAGCCTATACTGCTGTACTGTACTGAAGAGAACTGACAACTAAACGGTTGAACTCCCATCTGTCTCATGTTGGCAGTTTCCTTTAGCCTAAAAAATATAAAATAAATATATATATATATATCGGTGATCGGTAATCGGTGATCGGTCGATGATCGGTTGGGCAGATATTTCTCATAGGTGATCGGCAATCGGTGATCGGTGGCAAAAAACGTGATCGGTGCACCCCTACAAAACACAACAACTGACCGCTCCATAGTGACGACCTGAACACAGACAAAACACAACAACTGACCGCTCCATAGTGACGACCTGAACACAGACAAAACACAACAACTGACCGCTCCATAGTGACGACCTGAACACAGACAAAACACAACTGACCGCTCCATAGTGACGACCTGAACACAGACAAAACACAACTGACCGCTCCATAGTGACGACCTGAACACAGACAAAACACAACTGACCGCTCCATAGTGACGACCTGAACACAGACAAAACACAACAACTGACCGCTCCATAGTGACGACCTGAACACAGACAAAACACAACAACTGACCGCTCCATAGTGACGACCTGAACACAGACAAAACACAACTGACCGCTCCATAGTGACGACCTGAACACAGACAAAACACAACAACTGACCGCTCCATAGTGACGACCTGAACACAGACAAAACACAACAACTGACCGCTCCATAGTGACGACCTGAACACAGACAAAACACAACAACTGACCGCTCCATAGTGACGACCTGAACACAGACAAAACACAACTGACCGCTCCATAGTGACGACCTGAACACAGACAAAACACAACTGACCGCTCCATAGTGACGACCTGAACACAGACAAAACACAACAACTGACCGCTCCATAGTGACGACCTGAACACAGACAAAACACAACAACTGACCGCTCCATAGTGACGACCTGAACACAGACAAAACACAACTGACTGCTCCATAGTGACGACCTGAACACAGACAAAACACAACAACTGACCGCTCTATAGTGACGACCTGAACACAGACAAAACACAACAACTGACCGCTCCATAGTGACGACCTGAACACAGACAAAACACAACTGACCGCTCCATAGTGACGACCTGAACACAGACAAAACACAACAACTGACCGCTCCATAGTGACGACCTGAACACAGACAAACACAACTGACCGCTCCATAGTGACGACCTGAACACAGACAAAACAAGTCCATGTGTGCGAGTCACTACATGTGTGTGTTTAGTAGGGGTGGGAATCACCAGATGCCCCACGATACGATATTATCACGATACTTAAGACACGATACGATAGTATTGCGATATGCTAGTATTGCGATATATTGTGATTTATTACCTTTTTTTCAACTGCAAATGATGTCCCCAAAGGAAAAAACGTTGTCAACATCTGTTTTATCTCATAAGATCAAGTTTACAGTCTGTTCATCTCACTTCAATCATTTTTATTGCAGCAAAATGGCATTGTCAAGCTGACAGACTGACCAACACTGTCAGAAATGTTGCATGCACTTGACATTTTGTATAGACGGTTTTCACCAGAGCACAACCCCACAGCACTTCCTTTTTCTCAGCATTCGGCAAACTGCAGAAATATTCACTCGACATCGCGTTACTTTTGTTTTCGCTGCTCAGCTGTATAGACGGTTTGCACGGAATGGTCAGTCCTGCACTTGAATGTTTTTTTTTCTTTTATGTCCATAGCAAACACTGCAACAGGAAGTGAGCGGGGGTTCAATTTAGAATGTTTTTGTTGTCAAGTTAAAACCGTCTATAATAAAGTATCATGATACTTGGCATTCGATACGATAAGATATATTGCCCACAAAATATCACAATACTATGCTATATCGATTTTTTCCCTCACCCCCAGTGTTTAGTGCATCATACTGTCTAATTACTAGGTAAATACTTTAGTATTCAGCGGCATCGGTCAAGATACATAGATTAGACAGGCATGTTCAGGTATGCAGATGTAGACTTGGGTACCTGAAGCCTTGTCTCCACACACCAGACAGTACTCCACTGGCTGCGGTCGGTTCAAATCCCCTGACTGTCCTAGCAACCGCTCCATTGACACAGGATCAGTGACAATCTGAAAAACAAAAGGACAGTCAAACACTGGCCAGTGGCTGCTAATCTTGTGACATTGTGTCTCACAATGTCTACAATGGTGGTATCATGGTTATCAGTGTTGGGCAAGTTACTTTCAAAATGTAATATACTACATATTACTAGTTAGTTTCATTTGAAAGTAATAAGTAATAACAATATTACTGTCTGTGTAGAGTAACTCGTTACTTATTACACTACTTTTGCATTACTTTTACCAAAACAACAGCAGCAGCAGAATGACATCGCCGCCCCGGAACCATCCCGAAAAATGATTTCAACCGCCTTGAAGTCAGTGTAAACAATCCAAAATTCTAAATGTTATTCTTTTCCTTTGTTATTGTCATCTATAGTGGTTATTTGCATAAAAACACAGTTTGATTAGGAAATTATTATATCTTTTTTAAATATGTGCTTTGATTTAATAAAATGTAACTCAATTTGTAACTTGAGTTACTTGACAAAGTAACTGGTATAATATTACTGAAATCCTATAAGTAATAAGTTATATTACTGAGTTACTGCTAAAAGTAATATATTACATGTAATATGTTACTTTTGTAATGAGTTACCCCCAACACTGATGGTTATTATGTTGTTTGAACATAATCACCGCAACACCACAGCTATAAAATACAGAAACCCAGAGTGGGCAGTGGGCACACTGTGTTATACCAGGATAATGCCTATAGCGTAATATCATAACACTATGTACTGAGCTTTGCGGTGATATTACAGGGCAATCTGTACCTGTATCCTGTTATGGTGCAGATCGTCAGGCGTCAGTTTATGAGCTCTGATTGGTTAGTTTAACTGCTGATTAGAAACAGCCGTTAGGATCCATCAGATCCGTCGCGACTCGCGGCAATTCAGGAGCAGTCATTGGTTAGTTTGACTGTCAATCGTAGATTACGAGTTGTGTGTGCCGTGCGTTTGGGCTGTTGTGATTCGCGGACCTGGCTGGAGGGCGGGCCTGCCAGGCGTCATTTCCTGGGGCTCGACAGGTAGTGTAGAGAATGTTTGTGAATGGGAGACAACATGGGGGGGGAGAGCCACGGGAAGCCAACGGATAAGAAATGTTTGGCCACACTGACAAACTTTCCCGCGCGGCGTCAGGACTAAATTCTGGACTGTGATGGAGATATTTGAATGGATTAACGACTCTTTTGACACCGAGCGAACTACAGTAAGATGTTGCACCAGTGTATGTGTGTATAGCTGTTTGTCTGTCGGTCATTTTACACGGCCGTTCGGCGCATTGGGGTTTCAGCTCAACACAACAGATGCTTGGATGTACCGAGACCCGCAGAGGAGGAGAGCCCATGGTTGGAGGAGCTCTTTCCTGCCTGGGTTGGCCCGAGGCTCGACAGTGATGGTGACACCAGGAGACGGTGTGGTTTGGCCCAGAGAGAGATACCGGCCGGAGCGTCTCAAAGGTGAGCATGTCCCTCATTGCAAGTCAGGGTCATGCTAATGCTAAGACAAACGATAGCCCAAACGGTTACATTTCAGTTTGCGGTGGATAACTTTTGAGTGTATGTGAACACTACCCTAGACTAACGAGCAAAACGAAGCCAAAGTAGTTTGATAATTGATCGGAGAAAACACATTGAAAGACCCCAACCGTAACAATCCTTCCCGACGTCAGGCTGTCTGCAGCGGTAAAGACGATCTGCTTAGTGCTGCTGTCTGGGGAGGCCAGGATCATCTTGCCCGTCCCTGAGCCATCAGCCGTGGTCAGGATGAACTGCTGCTTGGGAGCACTGGACGGGTTCATCGCCGTCACTATCTGGATCTTCTGACCTGTCTGTTGGTCAGTTACAATCTAAGGGTGGAAGAGATGGGAGAGAGAGGGAGAGAAATGCAGAGGCAGCAAAGGAACAAAGAAAAGGGGGTTGGTGATGGAGAGTGAAGATGGGAGACCTAAGCCACATGTGTAACATCAACTTCCATCAAGCTACTCAACTTGTTTATGACCTCCGCCATGGAGGTTATGTTTTCGGTGTTTTTTGTTTGTTTGTTTGTTTGTTTGTTTGTCAGCAGAATTACAGAAAATCGACTGGGTTGATCTTCAATCTATTTTGTGGAAGGGTGCAGCATGGGCAAAGGAATAACCCAGCGGATCCAATCAGAGTCAGACTCACAAAATGTGCATATCATAGCAGACTGGACTATTGGCCTTGACGGAGGTCTGCGGCTGCGCTCTCCGAGTGCCCTTCTGTTATTGCTGGGGTGCTGTAAGAGGACAATATCAACAGGTGGCTGGCAGTCTAGTGTCTAGTGCAGAGGTTCTAGTGCAGAGGTTCTAGTGCAGAGGTTCTCAAATGTTTTGTTCAGCCAAGGACCCTTACAAGATAGAAAATATACCGGCGGGGACCCCCTCATTCTGATTTGTGATTTTGGGCTAAGCTTAATTGTTTCCACGGTAACGTGCTTAACTTTTAAATTGATAGGTTTGTTAGATTAGAATGTAATCCATGAACCATTTTAGATTTAAAGCATAAAATATTTCCGTTGAACTATGAAGCTTTTGCACACAAAAAAAAACATTTGAGAACCACTGGTCTAGTGTACAACAATGACCTGTATTCGCTGTGGTGTTGTAGCAGGCTCAGTGGAGATTACCTGAAAGCGCTGCGGAGAACCACTCATCGTTGAATCTGGAGGAGAGGTTGACACCTATAATTTGCAACACATTTCAACATGCTTAAACATAACGCAAACTAAATGTTGACCATCTTGTACTTGTGTCTATGGGAAAGTCATAGCTTTTTCCACTACCAAAACAGACACATGATTGACATAAACACAGATGAGATCTGTCTACAGAAAAGCTGTAACTATATAGGTGGAGGAAGTGGTGTGGTGGTAACCTCAGCTCAAAGTGGAAATGTAACGTGTAAATTCTGAGTGGTAAGTTGGTAACCACCAAATAGTTGATCATCTTCCATGGCAGGTGCAATATTCTATTATCCTGCATTGCTCATAATGATATGTGATAGCCTCTCCGCATAGAAGAGAGGTCTTGGTCAAGGTTGATCAATCAATGACCTCCCTTCACCAGGTGATATGTACACTATGTACCTCCCTTCACCAGGTGACATGTACACTATGTACCTCCCTTCACCAGCTGACATGTACACTATGTACCTGACCCTTCACCAGCTGACATGTACACTATGTACCTGACCCTTCACCAGGTGACATGTACACTATGTACCTGACCCTTCACCAGGTGACATGTACACTATGTACCTCCCTTCACCAGGTGACATGTACACTATGTACCTCCCTTCACCAGGTGACATGTACACTATGTACCTCCCTTCACCAGGTGACATGTACACTATGTACCTCCCTTCACCAGCTGACATGTACACTATGTACCTGACCCTTCACCAGCTGACATGTACACTATGTACCTGACCCTTCACCAGGTGACATGTACACTATGTACCTGACCCTTCACCAGGTGACATGTACACTATGTACCTCCCTTCACCAGGTGACATGTACACTATGTACCTGACCCTTCACCAGGTGACATGTACACTATGTACCTCCCTTCACCAGGTGACATGTACACTATGTACCTGACCCTTCACCAGGTGACATGTACACTATGTACCTCCCTTCACCAGGTGACATGTACACTATGTACCTGACCCTTCACCAGGTGACATGTACACTATGTACCTGACCCTTCACCAGGTGACATGTACACTATGTACCTGACCCTTCACCAGGTGACATGTACACTATGTACCTGACCCTTCACCAAGTGACATGTACACTATGTACCTGACCCTTCACCAAGTGACATGTACACTATGTACCTGACCCTTCACCAGGTGACATGTACACTATGTACCTGACCCTTCACCAGGTGACATGTACACTATGTACCTGACCCTTCACCAGGTGACATGTACACTATGTACCTGACCCTTCACCAGGTGACATGTACACTATGTACCTGACCCTTCACCAGGTGACATGTACACTATGTACCTCCCTTCACAAAGTGACATGTACACTATGTACCTGACCCTTCACCAGGTGACATGTACACTATGTACCTGACCCTTCACCAGGTGACATGTACACTATGTACCTGACCCTTCACCAGGTGACATGTACACTATGTACCTGACCCTTCACCAGGTGACATGTACACTATGTACCTGACCCTTCACCAGGTGACATGTACACTATGTACCTCCCTTCACCAGGTGCCATGTACACTATGTACCTCCCTTCACCAGGTGACATGTACACTATGTACCTGACCCTTCACCAGGTGACATGTACACTATGTACCTCCCTTCACCAGGTGACATGTACACTATGTACCTCCCTTCACCAGGTGAAATGTACACTATGTACCTGACCCTTCACCAGGTGACATGTACACTATGTACCTCCCTTCACCAGGTGACATGTACACTATGTACCTCCCTTCACCAGGTGACATGTACACTATGTACCTGACCCTTCACCAGGTGACATGTACACTATGTACCTCCCTTCACCAGGTGACATGTACATTATGTACCTCCCTTCACCAGGTGACATGTACACTATGTACCTGACCCTTCACCAGGTGACATGTACACTATGTACCTCCCTTCACCAGGTGACATGTACACTATGTACCTGACCCTTCACCAGGTGACATGTACACTATGTACCTCCCTTCACCAGGTGACATGTACACTATGTACCTGACCCTTCACCAGGTGACATGTACACTATGTACCTGACCCTTCACCAGGTGACATGTACACTATGTACCTCCCTTCACCAGGTGACATGTACACTATGTACCTCCCTTCACCAGGTGACATGTACACTATGTACCTCCCTTCACCAGGTGACATGTACACTATGTACCTCCCTTCACCAGGTGACATGTACACTATGTACCTGACCCTTCACCAGGTGACATGTACACTATGTACCTGACCCTTCACCAGGTGACATGTACACTATGTACCTCCCTTCACCAGGTGACATGTACACTATGTACCTCCCTTCACCAAGTGACATGTACACTATGTACCTCCCTTCACCAGGTGACATGTACACTATGTACCTCCCTTCACCAGGTGACATGTACACTATGTACCTGACCCTTCACCAGGTGACATGTACACTATGTACCTGACCCTTCACCAGGTGACATGTACACTATGTACCTCCCTTCACCAGGTGACATGTACACTATGTACCTGACCCTTCACCAGGTGACATGTACACTATGTACCTCCCTTCACCAGGTGACATGTACACTATGTACCTGACCCTTCACCAGGTGACATGTACACTATGTACCTGACCCTTCACCAGGTGACATGTACACTATGTACCTCCCTTCACCAGGTGACATGTACACTATGTACCTGACCCTTCACCAGGTGACATGTACACTATGTACCTGACCCTTCACCAGGTGACATGTACACTATGTACCTGACCCTTCACCAGGTGACATGTACACTATGTACCTGACCCTTCACCAGGTGACATGTACACTATGTACCTGACCCTTCACCAGGTGACATGTACACTATGTACCTCCCTTCACAAAGTGACATGTACACTATGTACCTGACCTCCCTTCACCAGGTGACATGTACACTATGTACCTCCCTTCACCAGGTGACATGTACACTATGTACCTGACCCTTCACCAGGTGACATGTACACTATGTACCTGACCCTTCACCAGGTGACATGTACACTATGTACCTCCCTTCACCAGGTGACATGTACACTATGTACCTCCCTTCACCAGGTGACATGTACACTATGTACCTGACCCTTCACCAGGTGACATGTACACTATGTACCTGACCCTTCACCAGGTGACATGTACACTATGTACCTGACCTCCCTTCACCAGGTGACATGTACACTATGTACCTCCCTTCACCAGGTGACATGTACACTATGTACCTGACCCTTCACCAGGTGACATGTACACTATGTACCTGACCTCCCTTCACCAGGTGACATGTACACTATGTACCTGACCCTTCACCAGGTGACATGTACACTATGTACCTGACCCTTCACCAGGTGACATGTACACCATGTACCTGACCCTTCACCAGGTGACATGTACACTATGTACCTCCCTTCACCAGGTGACATGTACACTATGTACGTGACTTGAGATTATAATAAAGAAGGCACATTTATAAAACACAGGATGAAAAAGTGTGGTGAAAAGTGATATCCATCCCTCATTAGGTGACAGACAGGAGGAAGATGCTCCTGATTGGTCAAACAGAATGTCCATCAACACTTCCTTCCAAAAGACATCAAAACAAAATGGAGAATCTGGCAACCAGCCAATTAGAGTGGCGAACGTTTATTAAATGTATAATAGTATTTTTCTTATCAATCTAGCGGGCACATGCTGATGCACTGGTGGTAGGAAACCTAAAAATGCCGTTTTTATTAATAAAGTAATATTCCTACATGTTGCCCAATTTAAATCCGTCAACCCACTCGTGTCCCCGGGATGGCAAAGGTAAAAGGGTCGAGTTAATCTGCAGCAGCTAGCTTGCTCATGTTAGCTGCTGTGGCTATGATGCAAGTGAACGCACGCAGAGGAGGTCTGCAGCAGCAGCAAGAGCAGAATGTGTGCCGTCTGTCCCTCTCCCTCTCTGGACTCTTCCTTCTACTAGCATGCAGGTGTCAAGTCGATCATGGTGACACATTTACAACTGATCGTTTTGCTGTTTGTCTGTAACCATAATGATACAGAGATGCTGGCTGCAAACGCGCGGTGGTTCACATCCTCCACGGCTCCCTCCCTCCCTAGCCAACCTGCCTGTGTCGGGCTAGGGGGGAACAAGCTCTGCACAGTATGGCTAGCTAGCTAGCTAACATGCTAACACGTTAGCCAGGCAGATTAGCTGTGCTGTTTATCCTTCAGTACCTCAATGAGCTTTCTACCCTTTTCAATCTGGGATGAAGACTTACCTCCGGGATTCTGGGATCACTGGTTTATAGTTCTCCGCTATTTTATAAAATATTTGTTTTGTTTTTCTTCTGTAAAAGGTCATAGTTCGTGACCCCGCACAGCCGGCGCTGAGGTTCACTTTTTTCCCCTCTCTCTTTTTGCTCGCGTCCCCGCGAGCCTCCCCCCCCCCGCCCACCGCACGGCTCAGCGCGAGCCAGACAGCACTGACGTCATCCTGTCTGCCTGTCTCAGGACTTTTGAGACCACAAGAGATCAATTAAGTCTAATTAAAGTGATTTTCAGGTTATGTTCAGATGGTTCTTTGGAAGAGTATATTACCAATGTTCCCACGCATAGCGGTCATGTCAATATTCATCAGAGATAAAGAAGAAATACGGAACCCCACAGCAGTTAACTAGTATGAGTCGTTCCAAACAAACGTTAATATCTCAAAAACTATAAATCACATCGCTTATATTTTGACATTCTGAGTGAGAGCAGAAGTAGCTCAAGAGTTTGATGTAGCCTAATAGCCTATGCATGTCGTGTTAAAGTTGTGTGAACTGTCGCAGTTTTTAAAATGTAAACAGGGACAGCCGGCTATAGAGTCAGACGCTCAAACTCAGGCTCCATATTGTTCCATTGCCGTAGCCACCCAGTGACCGGTTTGTTTACCAAGGGTGTGGGTGTCATCTTTGTGTATGATTATTTATGTTGTTTTATTGATTGATTGATTGATTGATTGACTGACTGATTTTATGATCTTATGATATCCTTGTTTATGTTTATTACTAGACTGTGTTTTACCTTGACCCCAGACTGTGTTTTACCTTGACCCCAGACTGTGTTTTACCTTGACCCCAGACTGTGTTTTACCTTGACCTGTGACCCCAGACTGTGTTTTACCTTGACCCCAGACTGTGTTTTACCTTGACCCCAGACTGTGTTTTACCTTGACCCCAGACTGTGTTTTACCTTGACCCCAGACTGTGTTTTACCTTGACCCCAGACTGTGTTTTACCTTGACCCCAGACTGTGTTTTACCTTGACCCCAGACTGTGTTTTACCTTGACCCCAGACTGTGTTTTACCTTGACCCCAGACTGTGTTTTACCTTGACCCCAGACTGTGTTTTACCTTGACCCCAGACTGTGTTTTACCTTGACCCCAGACTGTTCACAGGCCAAACCCCTGTGTTTTACCTTGACCCCAGACTGTTCACAGGCCAAACCATTTGAGCATCACATGGAGATAACCGGAAATATCATTTAGCTTCCAATTGCAACCATTGAGATAAATAAATTGCAACATGGATTTGCAATCTGTTTTCTCCATGCATCCTTCTGTCATTTTGGCATGGAATTGTAACTGAACAACAAACAATCAAATGGGTCTGCCAATCGCAACATCAGATATGTTGCCCCTTGTGGTTTCGTTTGTATTTGTATAGGTTACCCCCATTATCCTACAGCCCAGTGCAGTGGTTCTCACATGTATAGGTTACCCCCATTATCCTACAGCCCAGTGCAGTGGTTCTCACATTTTTTCGCATAAAGGACCCCTGAACTGACAAATTAGGCAGCACGCCCTCATTTGATAAGATTTTGTCCCAGGGTCCCCATTGAATTTGTTAGGCTGATTGATGTACCCAGACCATTCAGTCTCTCTCCCTCCTCACCGATGTACATAACGATGTTTAATGTAATTTGTGTTGTCTACTTATTTTCCCTTAGTTTTAGTTAATACATGATTGTTTTAACTTACTTTGGTGTATTTGTTACTTCCTGGTTGTAACACTGAGAGGAGTCATACACCAAAGTAAAAGTTAAAACAATAATAGTTCTAAAACCAAGAAAACAACTACACAACACAAATGAAACAGAAATATGAATGAATGAATGAATGAATTTTATTTTGGATAATGCAGACATATATATCCAAGGGATAACATGAAAAGTGTGTATACTTATTTCCATCATGGTCCCTGATCTTTAAGAACATGACACATACAGTAATATAAGAGCATCAGATAAACCAATACAACTCAGACAAAGGATAAACGGAACTTGAGATTAAAACAAACATACCATAAAACAACGATAGAAACAATAAAACAATAAAAGGAACTAGAAATTAAAACACATACCATTTATAAACAGCACAAGAGCAGCACAATAAACAGCACAAGGGGCTCTGAAAGTCTTCTTGAGCCCAATGAGTGCACCAAGGTGCACATGTTGAATCTAGGCAACATGTAGACAACATGTACTTTGACAGCATGTTAGGTTAGGTTACGGTTAAGTTTATTTGATATGGACATGGACATCACAGAGCATTGGAGATGAAACATACATGTATGCACAACAACCAGATACACAGTGATTCAAGATTCAAGATTTTTATTGTCACTCCATAGTATCAAGTATCACGTGTGAAATTCTTGTGCTGTAGACTCCCTTACAACATAGTGCAAAATGACAGGGCATATAGGTGCAGGAAAACAAGAGAAACAACAAGCAATAAGGCAGTAAAGCAATAAAACAAGCCAAAAACAGTGACATAGTCACTGCACATAGGTGCAAATAGTATAGAGACAATTTAAACATAATTAAACATTCTGCTTGCACAGGTGCAGATAGCATAGGCCTAATTAAACATACATAATGGTAGCAGCTGCAGTGCTGCTACTACATGATTGTTGGGAGTTTATTTGTGTATGTTAAGGAGTCTCGTGGCCTGCGGGAAGAAACTGTCCCTCAAGCGATTTGTGCGTGCTTTTCGGAACCTGTATCTCCTCCCTGAGGGTAACAGGGAGAACAGGCTGTTGTGGGGGTGGTTTGTGTCCTTGATGATCTTCAGGGACCTCCTCAGGCACCGCTGGTTGTACAGTTCCTGCAGTTCTGGCAGCTCACATCCTGTTACGTGCTGGGCCGCGCGCCTCACTCTTCTTAGCGCCCTGCGGTCCATGGTGGACCGTGGACAGTGTTTAGTGTTTATAGCGGAACACTAATTTGCAACACCTGTCCACAGGCGACTCCTACACCAAAACACAACCCAAATGGACATACCCCAAAAGAAACATAATCAAATATAAAACCACAAGAGGAAAGCTAATACATACAAATGTATTGACAAGAGTTGACTAACTGACATAGAACAAGCATTACCGCTGAATTACCACCAGGCGTCGTAGATCTACGTATGTCAGGACTGGATACAGTCTGAATTGAGAACCACAGCCAGAACAATAGTCTGTGGACAGCACGGCTTCACGCCCATGCAAATGCTAGAGAAATTGCCCCTTCGGGTATGTGAGAGAGCTAGGCTATAGCTACTAGATCTCGCCGAACTTTTTGTTGCTTTTCATTTGTAATATTTAGGCTATTCATGATTATTCAGATTGTGCCTACTAAAACAAATTGTAGCCTAATTGCCACTCGCGCCCCCGCCCACACACATTATAATGTAGCCTATCCTTCCATCACTGTCGATCGCTAATTATTCCCATATAGGGACTATTTGGTGACCTTTGGGCTAGGCTACTTTATTCATTTTTTATTTTTGTGTGTGATGTGAACTGGCCTTCTAGACCTAGGCTATTAAAGGCATCCTCCTATCACTCTTTTTCGATTAATGAAACAATGCCATCGAACCGATTTAACAATATAGGGACGGTAGCCTATAAAAGACAAGCCTCCTGCAGAGTTGCAGATGTAGCCTAATGACTGCGCATGCAGCCCCGACATTACATCAAGAGTGACAAGTGACAGCTCTCAAATGCAGCCAGCAACATCTGCTGCATTTGGCAATCTGAATAGCGGGGCTGGCCGCCAAACGATGTCATCAGAGAGCCTGAAAAACGAAAGAGAGAGAGGCACCATGAAGAAGATCTGCATGTCGGAGCGCGTTTTTATTACACTCGATGCGGTCGTGGGTTGCCTACTATTATTTGGCACCATATGCATTATCCCAAAGAGATAATATTTCTTTTAGCTCAGTGTTTGTTTTTTTCCCTCCGTCGCGATCCTTAAGCTACACATTCAGATATAGTATTGTGAAGAATAAGGGCAGATAGCCTACAGCTCCGGACTACGCACGCATATATTGCCAAATCGACCGTTTCATTTGCGCAACTGCGCATAGGCGACCCCCACTTTTGTCCAAAGTGATGCGGCTGCAGCACCGAGGGTACCAGCCTCTCCGCCACATCCACACCGCCTGGCAGCAACATCTGGACCTCTGATCAAGGGCAAAGGAGATCAATCAAGGGTGCCCAGTCTGCCCACACACGCAGAGAGAGAGAGAGAGAGAGAGAGAGGGAGAGACCCTAACTAACGGAATGGCACAGCACGTATAGCCGTCGAGACAAAGGAGCAGCAGAGACGGGGTGAGTTGCAGATAGGTAGGCTGGCGGCCTGGGAGAACCCATCACATTGTTGCTAATCAGCCAAAGAAGCTGGAAAACGAGTTGTGCATGTATTTTGAGATTTTGAGTGATTTGGTTATTTTAATCTCCATATAATAGCCGCCTACATCATGGTGATGGCGAATAATTGTTTTCATCAAATGCCTATTTATTTGTATGGTTTTGGTGGAATGTCACTGTATAAATTATTAGGCTATGTTGTGGTTGTGGAATGTTTATACATTTTTTCTCACTTATTAGGCTACTCACTTATAATAGATTAAAATAGCCTACTCCTAACTTTTGATCTGAGCTTTCGTTTCGTGGACACCAACTCCAACCTCAAAAAGTTATATATGGGGAGAGTTTCTTGAAATATCAATAGGCTAAATGAAAACATGTGAAGGGTTTTTGCAGGCCACCTCAGGCCACCATATGCGTGCATAGGGCCACCATATGCGTGCATAGGCTATATGAGATAGTTCTATGTGTGTGTAGATTTCATCATAATAATAATAGCCTACATCTTAATAGGGTGTAACATTGTGATTGAAGTCTGTCATTTAATTTGACAGTTAGAGGCATTGTGATAAGAATGCGTAGCGCGACATGCCTAGTTAGTGGCCGGGCCAGCGAAGCGGCAGGGCCACTTCTTGTATTTGCCTGTATTATTATTATTAGGGGTCCAAGCACGAAGTGCGTGGATCCCTATTGTATCTGTTCCGATTTTTTTTTTTTTTTTTCTTCTTCTCCGGTAAAACTGTATGTACAGCAGAAACTGTAATGCTCAGCGTAGCCAGACTGGGCACATAGATTGTAAATGTGCCTCACTACTCAGAAACAAAAAATTACCCATATCGGCCAGATGGTGGCGCTATAACAGACCATTTCGCGTTATGGTCCATATCTTCTGAACCGTGAGGCGTAGAATCAAAATTCCACTTCGGCTGTATTCCCTGGATCAATACGCATCTATCCATATAGGCCACGCCCATTTGCGTGTGCCTAGATGTTCCGCCATCTTGGACTTTGTCAATAACCTATTTTTGCTATCTCCTCCCAGGCCATTTGCCTGAATGAGCCTAAACTTTTTCTGTGCAATCTCTGGACTTACCTGACCAAAACTCTTACACAGAATTTGGATACGTGAAACCGTCTTGAAATGATAAATGTTTAAACTTTTGTGTATTTACTTTTGTTCTTTTCCTGCCCTAAAAGTGTGTGGATCTCAGAAACCATACACCCCCCATCACCCAAACTTTCCACACAGGTTCACGACATCACCCACTACTCAGAGTAAAAAAATTACACCAATCCACCAGATGGTGGCGCTATAACAGCCAATTTCACGTTTGTCGGTCCATAACTTCTGAACTGCGAGCTGTAGAATCAAAATTCCACATCTACTGGTTTCCCTGGAGCATCATGTATCTAACCCACTAGGCCACGCCCATTTCTGTGTGGTAGATTTTCCGCCATTTTGAATTTAATCAAAAACCTACTTTTGCGAGCTCCTCCTAGACTGTTTGGCCAAATCACACAAAACTTTTTCTGGGTTATCTATGGACTACCCCGACCTAAAGTTATTAAAGGATTTTGGATACGTGAAACCGTTTTGAAATGATAAATGTCTAAACTTGTGTGTATTTGCTTTTGTTCTTTTCCTGCCCTAAAAGTGTGTGGATCTCAGAAACCATACGCCCCACATCACCCACCTTTCTACATAGTTTCAAGACATCACCCACTACTCAGAGGAAAAAATTACACCAATCCACCAGATGGTGGCGCTATAACAGCCAACCACCACTACTACTGCCGCTGCTGCTACTACTACTACTACTATTCTTAGTACTTCTGCTGCTACTATTGCTACCACTCCCACTACTACCAACACTACTACTACTACTACTACTATTACTACTACTGCTACTACTACTACTACTACTACTAGTACTGCTTGGAAACCGTCAGGTCACCGGATCTCAACCAAACTTTGTTTACTTGTGCACATACCTTGGACTTGTGACTAAAGACTTGAGACATGACTTGGACTATAGCTAAAAGACTTGAGACTTGCCCGGCCACGACCCATTGCTGCGCAGCAGCTATAATTGTTTTTCGTCTCTTACCATGCTTTTATCTATTCACTCTGGAGGTTGTGTCATGGTGGGACGGGGGCTCTGGGTGTGTAAGCCCCGGGTTGGAAAGCGAGGGAACAGACTTGGACTCGTGCCTCTCCTCTGCGTGGTGATCGTGACCGTGGCGCTGCTCGCCCTGCTCTTCGTGGACCGGATCGAGTCATGGGTCACCTCTATGAGTATGAGCACCGCGCTGGAGCCGCACGACGCTGGCATCGCCCCCCTACAGAGCCTCCCTCTCCCTCCCACCAGACCCGAGGAGTTCCTGCTCATGCCCAGCCCGCTTGTCTGCCAGCGTGCCAAGCCATACCTCATCACCATGGTCACCTCGGCTCCTGCCAACCAGAGAGCACGCCAGGCTATAAGGGACACTTGGGGTGGGGAGGTGGAGGTGAGGGCCCGCCGGGTCATGACCTTGTTCATGGTGGGTGTGGCGTCTGACCCAGGACTGGCCAAGCTGCTGATAGAGGAGGCCCGCGAGCGAGGAGACCTGATCCAGGGCCGTTTTGTGGACACCTACTCCAACCTGACGCTGAAGACCCTGTCCATGCTGGGCTGGGCCCGCAGGTTCTGCCCTCAGGCCCACTTCATGGCCAAAGTGGACGACGACGTCCTGTTCAACCCCAGTGCCCTGCTGCACTTCCTGAACAGGAGCCGAAATCCCTACGAACAAGGGGACCTGTACCTGGGCAGGGTGCATCTCCACGTGGCTCCCGACCGCGACCCCGAGAGCAAGCATTACCTCCCATTTGGAGCTTACCCTGCCTCTGTCTTTCCAGACTATTGCAGTGGTACAGCCTACGTCCTGTCCCGCTCCACGTTGCTCAAAGTGTCTCTGGCAGCCGCTGCGTCGCCTCTATCCACGCCGCTGCCCCCCGAGGATGTGTTTGTGGGCCTGTGTGCCCGTACGGCCGGGGTGCTGCCCTCGCACTGTCCGCTTTTCTCTGGTGGACCGGCTGTGCCGTACGGGCGCTGCTGCTATCAGGCCATGGTGTCCATCCATCACATCCCACCCAGGGAGATGCTGCGCTACTGGGCTGATGGGCATTCGGCACCCCGCTGCTCCTGGCTGAGCCTACGTGCTTCCTTGGGAGTCTGCAAAGTCAGGGCCATGATCGGGACAGCCTTGGGGCTGGAGCAGGGGCTGTGAGGGGAGTGCAGACTGCCTTGGAAGGATGGTTGGACTCATTGTGGCGCTGTGCCCCACTTCAATTCTGTGAATAGCACAAGCACTGTTCTGGCTGTGAGGCAAACACTGTGTACACTAAGAAAACAAAATGTGATTGTATTTTTATAGCTTTATTTTTTGGATTCCAATTTATTTACTCTCTAGACCACACATCATGGTATGGAGTACAAACATAGACAAAACATCAGTACAAATGGTAAACAACCAGAATAGATCTTTGACACAAATGACAAAATATTTTGGCACATAGCCAAATTTTACATTGCAACTCAAAATTGTATTCATTTAAACACCTGAATGCATTTCTATTAATTTAAAAGGCATTTTGGTCAAGGCCAAAAGAGAAATGATCAAATGGTACACAATAGTTTGAAGATATGAAGACTGTTAACAGTATCTTGCAATGTTACATTGACACACACCATAGCTATAAATAACAAACACATGCAACTACACAATATTCACACACTGCTAGTGTAAAGTGAAGATATACAGCTGCTTGTTATATGTGATACATGCACTATGGAACAAGTCTTTCTATTAACACAGAAAGCATGAACTAATAGGCTGCTACCAGTACCTACACATTGTAAGACCTGTCTAGTCTGGCACCGACTGCTTCCAATGTAGATTTTAGTCACAAAAAACAGATGCATTAAATGCATGTTTTCCCCAAAAGCAGCACACGTAGATATCAAACCTACAAGCGAGTCCTGAGACACAGCGGGAAGAAAATACCACACTGGTACTTGATTTATTAGCCAAAACTGTTTATGTTCAGAATGGTCATACTCACTGTGGTACTGTCATGATGTATGAAGGAACATTGGACACTTGGGGCTGGAGAGAGCTAAATGTATTTGGCCTGTGTTGTGGATAGATAGCAGAGGAAGTCAGGCACCATTATGCTCATCTCTCCTGGAGGCCCAACTGTTCTGGAGGTGCAGCCTCCCACCAGACGCTGAAACGGCACCATGGACGTGGTGTGATACACGGCTATTGGCACACTGAGCCGCAGTATTTTTAAACTCGTTCCATCCAATTATGTAACGCTAAACAAGTGGAGTGTGAATGATGGCGTGACACTGCTTGGTCTGGACTGATTCATTTGCAGCCTCTGCTAGTATAGGACTTGGGATAGATAATGACATTTAAAAAGGCAGATGGGGATGGGTCAGGACGGGGCCTCAGGCCGCGTTTTGCTCCTCCCCTCGTTTGTGTGTGTTTACACTCAGGAAATGTATGAATGGAATGCTGTCACAAATAAACCACTCTGTTTTATTTCAGGCTTTCCTGATGTCTTTGTGAGGAGATTAAGTTCACATTATGTATGCGTGCCTATTGACGACACACTGAGGATTGTGGGAAATTGGTTTTCTCCTTTTTAAACTATCTGTAGAAAAAGTTAAGGAAGTTAAAAGCAGAATGACATGACACCTGCAACAAAAAATGGAACAAGCTGCCTATTGAATAGTAACTTTTTTTTTGTTATAGCCAATACCAACCGTTCTGTTTAACCACTGATTGGGAAAGACGAGAAGAGGAATGAGAGTAAAATGTGGTTGGGTTACTTCCTGATTTGGAAAAAGATAAAAGAAAATAAAAAAAAATCACACACTGATATTTTAAATCTCAATCTGTTTTCAAATCCGTTTTTTGTTTTTTCTCTTTTGCATTGGGCTCAGCACCTGCCCTCTTATGGTTTGGATGTGTGTTCATTTATTTCTTCTAACATTTACTTCCTTATCTGCTGAGATCATGTGTCCTCCACTTACCACTTCCCTTTTAGAGTTTTCCTGAATGCTTTACGAACAGTGTTTCTTGAAGCGCTATCTCTGAAGCCATTAACACGTATTTACCAAGTGTGCAAAACTTAATGCGTGTTCTCTGCCTTTTGCAAAACTGTAAACACAACTCACTGTTTTACATTCAGTTTGCAATTAACACTTATAGCAAAACTGTAAACATTGCAATGAAAACACTTTTATATAATGTTAAGTGCCCTATTTTTTTTTGGGGGGGGGGGGGGGGGGGTGACTGTCAAAGGTGACTAGTTTGCATCCCTGCAAGGTGAGATTTAGCCTCTCTCTTCTTCTTTTTTGCACAAATGTCTTTTGTTGTTTGAGCAGCAGTGTTAGAATTTTTATTTTATGGATACATTTTTTGGGGGGGAGGTGACTTGTTCTCCTTATTTGTATTGATAGTGTGTTATGTTCATAATACACATAGACATTTGAATACCTGTGTGTATCTATGTTTACTACAATACTTTCTTGTTAACTGCTATGCCCTACACACAGGAAAGCATTAATTTCTATCAGTGCGTATAGTTGGTGCTTTTGTGTGCTAATTCAATTGATTGTTTGTGTGTACTGTATCAATGCAAAAACAATATTTTAAAAGCATTTGAATAGTTTCGGAAGAATTGTTTGCTTTAGCAAGAGATGTAACCGAAGGGCCACACATTGGACTCATAACTGCCAATTAGTCTCTCTATTTTGAACCCTCTCTCCCACTGTGATTGGTCATTTCTCCTGTTAATCTCCTGATGCATAGTGATACAAATCAAATGGCTGTAGTGGATGAGATTTATGAACATAATGCTGCTTTTTATAGGCAAAGTGGAACGTCACTTCCTGCTTCAGCACTGTACCAGAGATTTTCATCCGCCATTTCTTTTCCCGTAGACATGTCATAAAATGCTTATAAAATAGTTGTACTTCGTTGAACCAAATGGTTCAGCTAACGCTATAATCGGGAGAGACCATAGAACATTTCACTCAGACCAAAACTTAAAACATCGAAGAAATATTTTCTTTAAACCCGCATTTTTTTTAAACGTTTTGGTCTTAGTGAAATGTTCTGCGATCTATCCTGTTTCTAAATATATCTGTACCGTTTGGTTTGAACCAGTAAAACTATTTTTATACACATTTTACTAAATGTCTATGGGAAAATAAATTAAAGTACCAGAGATGAAAATCTCTGGTACAGTGCTGAAGCAGGAAGTAGGCGGTCACTTTGCCTCTCTATTGAGTTTTTGGAGGTTGTTTTCTTTTCTTTTGAGGAGGTTGGGGGCCGGATTGGGATGGTCCAGGGGCCGGCCACATTTTGCCCATGTGTGCCATAGATGCACACTGACTGTTACTGTTGGTAGTGATGATAACAGCTGTTACTGTTGGTAGTGATGATAACAGCAGACGCCTCTAAAAAGAAAAGTTAATTTCTGTGCCCACCTCATCAGTATGCAAGCTGAAATTCCTTATCAGTTGACAACATGCAGCATTTCTGCAGGGTCCGTTTTGTCAGCAGGGAGGAATGTAGGACAGTGTCAGAGAATGCTCCTTTTATACAGAGGTCAAAGGTCACCACAGAAAGTCACTGGGTTTTGGCCTGTACAATGGTTCCTTTTCTATTTCTTGAATCTGTCAACATTATTACCTCCATCATCGTTCACTGGTCTCCATTTCAGATAATTAAGGTAAAATCTTACTGGGAGGAGCCCGCATAGATGATAATAATCATAACAGATGACAGCTAAGGCAGTGGTTCTCAACTGGTCGAGGCCTCAGGACCCACATTTTTCTTAGTCATTAAGTTAACAAGTTTATCACCAGTTTAAACAAGTTTAAACTGGTGATGCTTGCAGCTATACCAGGACTTAAAATTCACTTTGCAAAGTAGGGGGGAATTCCCCCCTTATGTTCTTCAGATAGGGGGGATTTATACATTTTGGGGGGGGATCTATAGACTTTGGGGTGAGACACTAACCCGAGTTCCCAGTAAAAGTGCAAATACTCAACTAAAAATAGACTCAGGTAGAAGTTGAAGTAGGGGTTCAAATCCTTTAGCCTACTCAACTCATATTATAAAAGTACATAGTTACAGAATGTTAAGCAGCTGAATTCACACAGCACCATGCATTTTACAAATTGAGCAGCTCATTTCACCCTCCTTATGCTCAAGTATGTACCATTTCTGCTGAGACTTATCTTTAGGTTTGATCTTTTTCCTCTTTACATTATGGGTGCTGCGTGTCTCGGGTTCATTAACGTCGTTCTTGTTCTCTGGATCATCAACAACAACGTTGACATCACTGGCACTCGGCATCGGGAGAATTAACGTTATTAATGTCATTGTCACTATCGATTTCTTCATCGTCAGTAACGTAAACATCACTGACACTGACGTTACTCGGTGTTACGTTAACGTTACCACTAGAAGTGCCTTGTTGTTCGACCGTTTGTTTTTTGTGACCGGGTCCCCCTTCTGACGACGTAGTTTTCCTTTTTAGCCAGCGATCAATCACGTTTGCAAGCAGCTGTCTGTATCCACGAGAAACCAGCAGAGGAGCGTTGATGTCGAGAGAGGACTGAGTCGACAGAGCTAGTGTGCTAATGTTTGTTGTCAACTGGCCAACGAAGTGAAATTTGCCCAGTTGTTTGAATGCTGCAACGTTCCGCACAAACACAGATCGGTCGACACAAACCGGATTACTCTCCCTTTATAAATTGAAAATATGCGTGAATTCGGGAAAATGTGCGGGATGCCCTCAATGGATAAAGGACTTCTAGATACATATCTGGCTTAAAAAATGAGCCTGATACAGCCTCTGAAAGACAGCATGAGCCTGATACAGCCTCTGAAAGACAGCAATGTCAGGGAGTGGACGCCGCCAACCTCAAGGAGTAGAATAACTCTTTTTTTCCATGCACACATCCGCTACCCACTCAAAACAGCCCCACGACCCACTTTTGGGCCCCGACCCACCAGTTGAGAACCACTAATATAACGCAATCTGCTGTGGGAGAGTTGAAGGCTGTGGTAACCTCATAAATCTTACTGCTTAAGAGACCAAACTGCATTCCATATTTCAGCTTCAGCTAGTTGACATGCCATGCTAGCCTGGGTAAACCCAGCCTCCACGTGACCTCTATCTATGTGCTATCAGTCATGTTACTGACAGCACATAGATAGAGGTCACGTGGAGGCTGGGTTTACCCAGGCTAATGCCATGCGGGTGTTCTTTTGAACCCAGTTCTACCAGATGGAGTTGACAAGCTGACAATCAGACACTGTCTGACATAGAACATTTGACAGATATACTCTCGGGTCCATTACCGGTCACTCAGACAATTTCTCTGGCCTGGCCTGAGCAGTGTTCTCTCATTAGTCAGTCTAGCCTTTTTGCTCTTCAGCTCCACCACCAGGGGTCTCTGCTGAGTCCAGTCTACATTCATTTGGGCTGGTTCTACCTCTTTCTCTTTGATCCCACCACCTTCAGGTCAGTCCAAGGACAAGCAATGTCAGGTGGGTTACAGCATCTCTAATTCTAGCAGCCGCTTTTTTGAAGGACGCAGTCAAAGCAGTGACCATGTATATACGTTGCCATAAAATTACATATTCTTCTAGACTAATAGCAATTTGTGATCAAATGTTTTTATTTCAGAAATTTGTTTTAATATAAAATAACTGACCAGTAATTTGATCAGACAGTCCAGTCACTCCATCTTGACATGGTCAGAAATTAGTGGCGCGGGGGCTGTTTTGCATCTCCCATAAATTAATCCACCCATGCAAACCAGAGGCCTACGTATAGAGGAGTCGCGACATCTCCATTCACTCCAATGGACAGTTTTTTACTCTCAAAAGTTCCAGGAAGTAAGCTCCTGGATTAAGCAGCAAAATGGACAGTTTGCATTGTATATGAAGGTTTTATTTATTTTTAAATCAAATTGTACATTATCAGCTTTATTTTAGCATTCAAAAGTAGCACGAGACCCCTTCCTGGCTGTTCATTGGCTAATGAGTCACGCATTTTGGGCATCTGCTGACACCACTCTCTCTAGAGGACACTGATGCAAACAGACGACACTCCAGGCAACAGGCATTAAATGGATTTTCCTGACCTGGGCACTGATCACAGGCTACACAGATGACCTAATTAACCATCAGAATGCAAAGTTGAAAGCCCTTATCAGTTGACAACATGCAGCATTTCTGCAGAGTCTGTTTTGGCAGGGAGGACGACTGCAGGACAGCGTTAGAATGTTGCCTTTTATATCAAGTTCAAAGGTCACGCCCACAGAAAGTCACTGGGTTTTGGGCCGCACAATGGTTCCTTCTGTTCTATTTGTTGAATCTGTCCAGAGCCGACCTCTGGCCAGATGATGCCTCCTCTTTCTTCTCCCTCTCCTTTCTTTCTTTTTCCATCTTCATCTTGTCTTCCACTGAGGTCTTGATCACGTCCTGGGGGGGTGACGTCAAAGAGTAATGAGTCAATCGCTGGAGATCCAGTATGCGAGGGAGATCACAATGTGATCAAATATGACAGCATGTGATATTGTGGATAACTTACCCTCTGGTCCACATGAGCCACTTGCTTCTTCCGCTTTTCAACTTTGCCAGTAGAACTCCGACCTTTTGTCCTTAACCTGGGCATGAACTTCTCTTTGGCAAGTGGGTCAAAACCCTGAGAAGACAAAAATATATAAGTTCATCTTTAAGAAGGCGGGAAACAATCAACATGGTATTCTGGTATAGACCTTATTCACTAACCCCGGACAGCGCCATATTGTTGACATACCGTCCTGCAGCTGACAACTATAGTAACGGCCTTATTGTCGTTTCTGTTCCATTAAAAAATAGCGATAGTGATGACAGCAATAAAAAATCCCAGAGTTGTTGTTTGTATGCTGCCGTTAATGCCTGTAATAATAAACAAAAGAAAAAACGAGGTGAACAGACTTTGCTGTGAGGAGCTGTCAGAAAGTTTCACCTGTCTCTCCTAACTATCCACACATCTCCTGTGCTGCTGACGTATCCTCCGTCTCGCTCCCTTCACGTCTGTGGACGGTAGAGATAGAAACAAACCACGGGGACTTTATTGCTGTCATTACTACAGCCGTGTGTAATGCAGGTCACCATCCGAACACAATTGGAACGATACAGGTAACGCTAACGGCGGCTAGCTTCCTATAAACTCTGCTCTTACATAGGCTGTCACTTAAAGCGGCTGCGCTATGTCAACAACATGGCGGCAGTGGGCGTGCCCGTACGTGAGTGACGTCAATCGAATAAGGTCTATACATTTTCAATAATTCAAACAAAACATAATGTGTGCCGACAAGAAGCTTCCAGTCACTAACCAGGGCTTGGACTCTGTCTTGGTGCCTTTGCTGGAAGCTAGCTTGGTCAACCTGGCTCAGCTGGCCTGGGTCTAGGCTTATCAGATCTGGCTGGATCTTCTCCAATAAAGCCTTGACCTCCCACTCCTGCCTCTGCTTTGCACTGCGGTATGGATTTGCATCCAAACCGTCGAAGTTGGGCTCACCAGCACCTGTCAAAGGCAAGGGAGGACACAGAGGTAATTCATTTTCTTTGCCTGGTTTGCATTTTCTTTCCCTCTCACTCTCCTTTACTTGAACCTAGTTGCTCCCACGTTCAAGTTTTGGTGACCAATCCAAAGGGAGGAGGTGTCAATCAGCAGCAACCAATCAGTGGGCTCATTGTTTTAATTTTCGTTTCTCTAGATAGTTGCACCTCTCCTGAATTAATAAAACAAAATCTTGCCTTTGGTTTGGCATCTCTCTCGCTCCTTGTTTTCCTTGGTGTTTCAAGGTGTAAAAACAAAGACTAAAGCACCCGGCATGGTTTTGCGCAGCCACGACTTGGAGCCTTGCTGCCGCCGAGCGCCGACAGCGAGACTGTGCATACTCGAACGTAACTCGTCCAAAACACGTCCACAACGTTATCGTGTCGTTTACCAAGAACTTGCAATCATGTCGGTGGGGGGACATTTTATTGTCCCTCCATTTCAAAACTCATTCCGGTGAGCCTGCAGAAGGCTTTGCTAGATGAGGGACAAGCATGTTAACACGTTCACTGCCATTGGCGAGTTGACTCGTCAAAAAAAATCCAACGGTTGACTGCCATTGACGAGTCAAGTCGTCAAAAAAAAAAAAAAAAAAATTGACGGTGGGACGTGGATCAACGCCCCCCACGTCTCCTATAAAAATATGGGAGCCACCGAACGTGTACAACCCATTCCACCGACCCACTAAGTGGTGACAGTGCTCTCCAGACTAGAAAAAGCCGAGCCAAAACTGCAGGGGAACGCGCGAGGAAACCATTCTCATACTGTAAAATGGATTGGCGAAAACGCTTTCGCTTTCGCGCATTATCGCGCTGGGAGCTGGCGGTGGGGGATTGCAAATTTGCATAATAGATTATGCGTGCAACACACTTTGAAACACCGGCAGAAAGCCCACAATCGCACGCAGCTTCATTCCAGCTGAGCTCACAACCGAAACGACTCATGCAGACTCGCCCAAAGAGCAGCCGCCAGCAGCCAGGCAGCACAGACAGGCAGAGCCTCGCTTGTACCGCTGCAGCCACAGAGAGAGGAGAACACACACGGAGGGAGGAGTTTGAAGGAGAGGGGGGTTTCCTGCTGCTATGGAGGAAATTACTGTTCAAAACTATTGTTTAGATGTCTGACGTCTTACGCCAAAAATAAATGGTTAAAGTGACTGTTCTATCGAATTTCACAAAAAGCCATTTATCTCAGCATAAATTTTCAGACGCTGAAACCATGCTGTATTCTACTGCTAATGCCTACATAACTACTAACTCTACAAACTAACTCTTTTAGACAGAGAAAGCACACATTCTATTAGTTCTTTTGAGATAATTTGTGTTCACAAAATCTTAGCAGAAAAGAATCCTCGGCTCTTGAAAGATGAGCCAGAATCCTCAAAAAAAAAAACTTGGCAGAACCTACCTACAGTATTGAAAAAACGGCTGGCAGTGAATGTGTTAAATGAGGAAATAGCATTTCCTCATTCCTCACAACAAGGAGTTGACGGCACTAGACGGCGCAGGAGCTGCATGCCCCCTACGCCGAGCTGCGCCGATAGTACGCCCAGCTGCAGCGACCCCCTCGGCGCAGTCAGCGCCGTCGATTTCGCTCAAGCATAATTTGCGCTAAGAGATTTCAGCTAAATTCTTATGTTTCTGTCCTTCTGCTCGTTCATCCATCCCATTTTTGCCATCACAATAATCATGTTTATGTTGATAAATATAAAACCTCACCCTCCACCCTCCTACCATACTGTCTCCCCTCACCCTCCTACCATACTGTCTCCCCTCACCCTCCTACCATACTGTCTCCCCTCACCCTCCTACCATACTGTCTCCCCTCACCCTCCTACCATACTGTCTCCCCTCACCCTCCACCCTCCTACCATACTGTCTCCCCTCACCCTCCTACCATACTGTCTCCCCTCACCCTCCTACCATACTGTCTCCCCTCACCCTCCTACCATACTGTCTCCCCTCACCCTCCTACCATACTGTCTCCCCTCACCCTCCTACCATACTGTCTCCCCTCACCCTCCACCCTCCTACCATACTGTCTCCCCTCACCCTCCACCCTCCTACCATACTGTCTCCCCTCACCCTCCACCCTCCTACCATACTGTCTCCCCTCACCCTCCACCCTCCTACCATACTGTCTCCCCTCACCCTCCACCCTCCTACCATACTGTCTCCCCTCACCCTCCACCCTCCTACCATACTGTCTCCCCTCACCCTCCACCCTCCTACCATACTGTCTCCCCTCACCCTCCAACCATACTGTCTCCCCTCACCCTCCTACCATACTGTCTCCCCTCACCCTCCACCCTCCTACCATACTTTCTCCCCTCACCCTCCACCCTCCTACCATACTGTCTCCCCTCACCCTCCTACCATACTGTCTCCCCTCACCCTCCAACCATACTGTCTCCCCTCACCCTCCTACCATACTTTCTCCCATCACCCTCCTACCATACTGTCTCCCCTCACCCTCCACCCTCCTACCATACTGTCTCCCCTCACCCTCCACCCTCCTACCATACTGTCTCCCCTCACCCTCCTACCATACTGTCTCCCCTCACCCTCCTACCATACTGTCTCCCCTCACCCTCCACCCTCCTACCATACTGTCTCCCCTCACCCTCCACCCTCCTACCATACTGTCTCCCCTCACCCTCCACCCTCCTACCATACTGTCTCCGCTCACCCTCCTACCATACTTTCTCCCCTCACCCTCCTACCATACTGTCTCCCCTCACCCTCCACCCTCCTACCATACTTTCTCCCCTCACCCTCCTACCATAATGTCTCCCCTCACCCTCCACCCTCCTACCATAGAGACACTGAAAAACGCGTCATCATTCAGAAGCCACGCCCAAGACGGGGGAAAATACAAGGAAGCACTGCCTGACGACTGCAGCTGGCAAAACAAACTGCGGCTAACCGGGGCGAACGTAGGAACTCTCGTCAGATAGAAATAGTTTTGCAGGGTTTTACAGGGATTTGGACAGTTTTCTTTTTAGATAATGTCAAAAGATTATTTCAGTACACTCCCCTCACCCTCCTACCATACTGTCTCCCCTCACCCTCCTACCATACTGTCTCCCCTCACCCTCCTACCATACTGTCTCCCCTCACCCTCCACCCTCCTACCATACTGTCTCCCCTCACCCTCCTACCATACTGTCTCCCCTCACCCTCCTACCATACTGTCTCCCCTCACCCTCCACCCTCCTACCATACTGTCTCCCCTCACCCTCCACCCTCCTACCATACTGTCTCCCCTCACCCTCCACCCTCCTACCATACTGTCTCCCCTCACCCTCCTACCATACTGTCTCCCCTCACCCTCCACCCTCCTACCATACTGTCTCCCCTCACCCTCCACCCTCCTACCATACTGTCTCCCCTCACCCTCCACCCTCCTACCATACTGTCTCCGCTCACCCTCCTACCATACTTTCTCCCCTCACCCTCCACCCTCCTACCATACTGTCTCCCCTCACCCTCCACCCTCCTACCATACTGTCTCCCCTCACCCTCCACCCTCCTACCATACTGTCTCCGCTCACCCTCCTACCATACTTTCTCCCCTCACCCTCCTACCATACTGTCTCCCCTCACCCTCCACCCTCCTACCATACTTTCTCCCCTCACCCTCCTACCATAATGTCTCCCCTCACCCTCCACCCTCCTACCATAGAGACACTGAAAAACGCGTCATCATTCAGAAGCCACGCCCAAGACGGGGGAAAATACAAGGAAGCACTGCCTGACGACTGCAGCTGGCAAAACAAACCGCGGCTAACCGGGGCGAACGGAGGAACTCTCGTCAGATAGAAATAGTTTTGCGGGGTTTTACAGGGATTTGGACAGTTTTCTTTTTAGATAATGTCAAAAGATTATTTCAGTACACTTCCTCCAACGGAGAGGGAAAGGTACATCGAGAACATGAACTCAGCTGGCCTGGAGCAGTGTCCCTTTTCATTGCCCAAACAACGCTGGATAAACGATCCCACACAGTGGCCTGAAGTGAAATACTATGACATGAGCTTTTAGGCATGTTTAAATTAATGAAAATAACGCTGGTGTAACGTCAGACAGATGGCATCAGACGCGCTGGTGTTCTCCTACAGTATGTCACGTAGTTGCACACAAAGATCATAATTATATATGGAAGATGAACGCTCCTACTTCCTTGACAGCTAAATCCACATTTTCTTCTCGCGGATGCTCAATGGCTTCCTTGTTTTGCTTGGGAGTACAAAAAAACTATAATTGGCGATTTTTTACATTTGTTGTCTGCGCAGCCCACCACACAACAGCTTTTAGCTATGTTTAATTCAAGGAAAATTACGCTGGTGAATGGGAGTAAACGGAGCGATTTCCCCCGTGATGGGCGTGGCCTATTTCATGCAGTGTCTCTATACTGTCTCCCCTCACCCTCCACCCTCCAACCATACTGTCTCCCCTCACCCTCCACCCTCCTACCATACTGAGGTTGATGGTTATTGTCGTAAATCGTAATGTTTGGATTTTTGTCAAAGTTAAAGGAAAGAACTGCATACAGATTTCAGTGATGCTGGCTCTGATAATGTGGGATGCTGCTTTTTCTAGCATTGCTTTTCAATGTTCTGCACTAACTACTTTTCTCTTGAGAAAAACTGCACCATCCATGATCAAGATGGCACTGGAGATAACACCATCTCAAATACAGTTTCATCTATAAATGGATGGTTGTTCCATGCCAGGAAATGCACACCATGCTAGTGCTGAACCACCAAATCTTTTTAGTCTAGTCTAGTGGAACCTTATGTAGAGACACTCACACTGCATCAGTATTGTTGGAGCCCAAGACAAGTCTAATCTTATCTTAATCTTAGCTTATTATTCTAACAATTTTTCAAATATGTAGGCATCGTATAAAATCCAATCTGACCTGGAACCAGCATGCTGGTGAAGCCCTCTCCATGCCCGACTCCGAGGACGTCCTCAAAGGGACAGAAGTGAAGGCCCCACACTGCTCCGCGCACTCTGTGTGCCATGTAGGGTTTGGTCACTGCAGCACTCCATACATCCCGGTACACCTGCATGGAGACATTTTCAATGGACTAGTGTCAATTATTGAGGTTATTAACAAGATGTGAGTTTGCATTCAAAAAATGAGATATTATCCATTTGAAAACCATATGATCAAATTAGACAGCAAAAATTTAAATCAATGGTGGTGTTTGTAAGACAAAAACAGAATCTCAATCTTTAGTTTTAAGCGCTCATTGCTGTGCCATTTTTGCACTGCACTCATTTGACAATCAAACCGTGACAGCGGTAGTCTTTTTTCCTTTGATTTTCAGTTAATGAGGTTGATGAGTTTCTATAGCTACTGGGCTTTGTCTTTGTCTGCTCAGCCATGGTGGCGTCGATCACTTCTCACTACAGTTCTTCTATTGATTCCAAACACACCGCTGTTGCTGCTACCGGAAATGCTAAACGTTTCACTTCGTGTGTGCTAGTTAGATTTTTCCCGGGTAACAACACCAAGTGTTTAGAACAGGAAATGTAAAATATTTCATGAACTGGGTGCAATAATTTTGTTCGTTATATCAATAAGTGATAGAGAGCAACGATTGACTCGACCCGCAACAGGTTCAGCTCATTTCATATCTCTGCTCATTGTAACAAAGTTGCTGTTATGTACGAGACACAACTCTGGCTGGCTGGGATTTATGTTCAACGCTTTTACGAGGCTCGTGGTACCAGAGCTACTGGCAGCGAGATCTGTGGTTCTGAGGGGGAGACTGATCAGATCTGTGGTTCTGAGGGGGAGACTGATCGGATCTGTGGTTCTGAGGGGGAGACTGATCGGATCTGTGGTTCTGAGGGGGAAACTGATCCACAGCGCTCAAAGAAGCAGGTCCCATCTGCACCTCCACACGGGAGCCACAGCCTGGCGAGCGATCGGGCAAATTGACGGCAGCAAATGAACATCCGTGTTGTGTCTTCTAATGTGCGAGGGCTGCGTGTTGGCCACAGTGAGGCGGATAAATCACGGCGTGTTGTTGTGGATCAACTCTTTCACAACTATGATATTGTATAGATCCAGGAGACATTCCTGGCCAAACAAGACCTGGAGAGGCTCAGTTCTATACACAAAGATTTTTATGGGGCTGGTGAATCCACTACAGACCTCAGCACTAAAATAGTCCGTGGTAGGACGCCAAGGTGGAGTTGAGATGAGATGATGAGATGAGATAAACTTTATTGTCCCAGAAGGGAAATTTGTCTTGAGCAAAAAGTGCGCATAGCCACATCCAGCGTTACAAAAACACAAGAACACACAAACAGGACAGACATAGCATTGCACTAAGACACAGTGGGTAGATGCCAACTGAGACAGCCCTATTGCACAATTTGTTTAAATCATACATGCCCGTAGGTAAAATAATATAAAATCAAAACCTCAAAAAGAATAAAAGAGTAAAAGAATAAAACATTAAAATAAGATTAAATGAAAAGTAAAAGAAATCAAATAAGAAGGTAAAACATGGGGCTAAGATTACCGTTCCTACTAAAAGTGCCTCCACCTACATACTATGGGTTGCTACAGCCTGGAGGAAGAGCAGGCTGTTTGTTAAGAAGAAGTGCATTTGAGGTAGGGAGGAAGGAGAGCAGCGGTAAGAGTTGCTATCTTATGGAATAATAAATATGATCAGCTTATCAATGTGGTTAGACTGGATGTTGATTGGGCGATTGGAATTGAGTTTAATTGTAATGACAAAAAGTTCATCATTTTGTAATTTTATTTAAATTTTTTATTTAATTCTTAAGTTATTAGTGTCGTTTTATTTTATTTTATCAGCCGCACCAGACGTACAGCGTACGTGTATGCTCTTTTATATTGGCTCATCGTATGTCTAAATGTTGTTACATCCTGATTATTTATGACATTGTACGTATGGTTTGCACTTTATGTTTTTATGTTTCAAGCCTCTATGCCTGCTGTAATCCAATTTGCCCTTTGGGACAATAATAAACTACTTGAACTTGAACTTATATCAGTGAGGCTTGGCACACAACCTCATGGCTTTATGACTGCATATGCACAGTCGATGCACACGATTCTCTCGATGCCATGCAGATTAACTATGACCATATACCCTTGTCTATGTTGGTAAATATGGGCAATCTACCTCTGTTATCGTCTGTGGATGGCAACAAGAAAACAGGGAAATTAGACTGGTCTAACTTAACTAATGCTGCCTACACACTAGAGGATTTTCAAATCTTAACCGATTTTAAAAACATGAGACCACCAACATAAGGACAATTTCATCAGATTTTAACATTAAAATCGCCTGAACGCACACACTAGACGATTCGGTCAGACTGCAAGACCACACACCAGCCGTTTGAAGTACCGACTCACAGCGATTCCAGCAACTAGACTGTTAGGCTGTTTATATCCCACAAAACTGCAATTTTTTCCCACAGACAACAGCAGATGGCTCTCCAAACATGCACCGAGCGGCGGGTCCACTACAAGCAGGCGGACACCCTCGCAAAATGAGCTAAAACAACGTCCTGTCTGAGAGCTCATATACAGCATATCCGCTCCCTTGAAGCAAACAAACCGCTCCCTCGGCACATGTTTGGAGAGCCATCCGCCGCTATCCACCCTGTTTTAAGCTGCTGTGAGGATGCTGGGGAGAGAGGAGCTGCTACATGGCACTGCTGTTGCCACAACTCGTTTGTTGTGAGCGCTGCATTAACATCCGGGTATGACGCGTCGACGCGTCCCGGTCTGCTCGCTCTCATTGGCTATTGCGGGTTCCGTCGGGAGACAGCCATCGTAAATATCAAACATGTTTGATATGCCCGATTCGAGATCGGGCAGGCTCCGATTCAATCAATACTTTATTGACACCAGACACTTGACAATTATTTTGACAAAAAATCGGTTGAGACTAGCCTCGAATCGGGCCACGCCCCCCCCGAGGGGAATCGGGCATTAAATCGGGCCTTTTATCCTCTAGTGTGTGGGAAGCATAAGGTAGATCTTGAAGAATATTATGTTTAAGACTGATGCTCTGCTGTGAAATATTGAGCTTCCTAAGGAGGCCATTTTGTGTTGTGATTTGAATTGCAATGACTCACTTTGATTTTTATTCTCTATGTATGATTTTATTGTGGAGTCTCTTTCTATCTCCGGCAGCGTGTGGGCAATGCAGACCGGTTTGGAACGACTATGTAGAAGAGCTGCATGCTGAAGCCAGAAGGGCTTTTAAAGAATGGGCTGAATCTGCTAAAAATAAATGTGCTTCCTTATTTAAATACAAGAAACAGGCCGATGCTAATTTTAAATACGCTCTCCGTTTCATTAAGAGAAACGAGAACACAATGAGGGCTGATGCACTTGCGAAAAAGCTACAAAACAACAGTCCTACTGACTTCTGGATACAAAACAACAGTCCTACTGACTTCTGGATACAAAACAACAGTCCTACTGACTTCTGGATACAAAACAACAGTCCTACTGACTTCTGGAAAGAAATCACAACCATCACCAACTGTAAAACATCTCTCCCATCGAATATCGATGGAGCAAGTGGTCCTGAGAATATCTGTCATTTGTGGCAGAAGAAGTTTTATGATTTGTTTAACTGTGTGTCAAGCAACCCTCTTAAAGTGGGTGAAATAGATGACGATGAAGAGGTGTCTGTCACCCCACAAGAGATTCATGAAGTTAGATAATAATAAGGCCTGTGGTATGGATAACATAACTGCTGAACATTTAAAATTATTTGCCCGTAGAAAACTTCATCTTTTGCTCGCCATTTGTTTCACTGGGTTTTTAGTTCATGGTACTTTACCAGATTCTATTTTATCTGTTATTTTAGTGCCTGTCATCAAAGACAAAGTTGGTCAACTAAACAGTTCAGAGAATTACAGGCCTATAGCTCTTGCCAGCATTTCGTCTAAAGTGCTGGAAAGAACTCTACTTAATAGGCTGGAGCAGTACATCCTGACTTCTGATAATCAGTTTGGTTTTAAACGGAAACATGGCACTGATATGTGTATTTTTTCTCTTAAGGAGATTTTCCAGATAAATACTCAAGGAAAAACTCCACAATGTGTATGTGTTTTATTGATGCTTCTAAAGCATTTGATCATGTCAGCCATGGAAAACTATTCCATAAATTATGTCAACGAGGGGTCCCTAGATCTCTGGTGAGGATTCTGGTTTATTGGTATGCTCACCAGACGATGCACGTTAAATGGGGAAACTCTGTCTACTCCGTCCCATGTGAATAATGTACACAGATGATTTGGTGATTTTCTGTCCATGTAGTGCTGGTCTTCAGCAGTTACTGAGGATTTGTTCACAATATGGTCTAGATTTCAACATCAAATATAATGCAAATAAGAGTAATGCTATGATTGTCAGAAGTAGGGAGGACAGAAAATGTGTCTTTCTTGACTTCTTCCTGTCTGGTGTTTCTCTTAATAAATGTAATGAGGCTAAATACTTAGGCCATTAGATAACCAACGACCTATCTGATGATAGGGACATGTTCATTAGATATCCAACGACCTATCTGATGATAGGGACATGTTCATTAGATAACCAACGACCTATCTGATGATAGGGACATGTTCATTAGATAACCAACGACCTATCTGATGATAGGGACATGTTCAAACAGTGTCGTAAGATGTACGCACAAGCAAACATGTTGATTCATAAATTTAATTTATGTTCTGTGGCAGTGAAGATTGCTCTTTTTAAAGTGTTCAGTCCATTTCCATAGCTCCAAGCTGTTTGGCAGAAGAAGAAGATGATAAACACACTCAAACAAACAGTTACAAGCCTGGGGGAAAAAGAGATTCAAACAAAAATCTATCCACTGCAGGTTACCTAGGCGACCAACTGAGCTATTTGAGCTAAGAACGCCTATGAGAGAGCGCAACAGCCGATGACAGCTCAGCGATCAGCAAATCACTGTATCGTTGTAGCCTACGTGGAGAGTGACACTGTAGATAGGATGAAAGTGTATCAAACTTGGCCCAGCACTACTGATGACATAAAAGATATCAATCCAAGCACTTTCAAGTACTGTCCAGGCCCGTGGCAACCCTGAAATGTATGCAGTAATTACCTTTTTTTTAAGTGGCACCAGAATTTTGACAGTGGGCCAAAGTTGCCCCCAAAATATTTTTTTAATTTCCTACACTGCCTAAAAGTGGCCAAAAATAATGAACCAGCCTGTCCTGGTTAATTCAAATTTGTTTACCTATTGCTCTGTGTGCTATTTAACAGACGTTTAATAGTGTTTCACTTCACCCTTGACATATCATTAATTATATGGTGTGGAGGAGATAGTGACCTGGACGATGTCCCCTGTGGCTGCAGACAGCAGCCCCCTCTGGCTCAACGACAGACTGGAAGCTCCAGCAGGAAGGAAGTAGGACTGGAGTGGTTTGAAGGCTCTGATGTCATAGACCTTCAGCTTCTTGTCCATGCCTGATGTCACCATGTACCTAGAAGACACAAGATGAAAGCATGAAGAGACTGCTCTCTAATGGACGTTAAGGGAAGTGCAACACACCGAAAAAGACAACCTTGTTAAAGTCGAGCTGAACCCAAAAATGACTTTTCTTTTCTTTTAGTTCAAATACCTGGGTATGCAGTGCACCTATTTAATAATGTACACTATGCCAAAAAAAAATCACAAAAATCAAATTTCTTCATTAAAAAAAAAAAAAATCACATCAAAAGTTCATTTTTCAAGATTTCATTCATAACAATAATCTACAGTTTGCTGACGTCACCTACTAACAAATGTCTACCCCATTTCAACCAATAATATCACGACATGGCAGCTGTCAATCAAATCTTTATTTCAGGATAATTTTCTCCTCCAAATGAAGGAGAAAATGGCACCTAGTGCCTGTCATCTGGCAGAATTCCTATCCCATAAACTAACTACTACTAACTACTTGGCCAATTGTATGTTGATCTACACAATAAAGAAAATGGTAATGCCTAAGAATGCAAACAAATGTAACTGGCTCGTTAAAACTCATTCCAGGAATATTGTCTTTACCGCAATAGGGATAATGGCGCGTGCCTGAGAGCCTGGTTGTCAGGGGTTTGCACCTCGGAGATTCCAGGCCGACGGGCTGCACTCTCCACTCCGGCAGCTGGCTGCCTGCGGCTCACTGAGCTCCACTCAGCCACTAAACCTCGTGTCACCAGGCTCTTACCGAGGAGAGCGCCACAACACGCTGAATCCCACTCGATTTGGGGGTGGAACACGCCAGGATTGGCAAAAGCCCAATCCAGTCGCCAGAATTGTCAACTAAAATCATCAACATGCTACTATGACCCGCCTGTCAACCTGTCATCTCAGACAGGTTATATTTTCAGTCTGAAACAGACTCCGACCCACGTGCCACTACGGGTTCAGTTCCACTTTAAGAAGCAAAATGACATTTATCAATAAACTCAACATGCCAAGAACTCATTACACTCTAAGAAGAAAGGGCAAAAAGGGGCGGGAGCACTTCAGGGATCAACATTTGCTTGGCACCAGCATATGATTTGGTTGCACTCGCACTTAAATGCAAATCTTTTCTCCTGTCATCCTAAAGTTCCTGCAGCTTTCTCCTCTTGTTGTTCCTCCTTGGAATCATCAGCACGTCTTGGTGGCTCCATCTCCTTTTCTCTTCCCCTCGTTTTTTTTTAAGTACTCAGCTATAGATTGCTTCAGCTTTCTATTGAAGGAGTTGGTTGAGTAACCTAAGTTTGTGCGATCATTACTGTGAATAATTTAGAGCCCTACATGAGTTATGTGTGTTATGTCATGTTATGATGGGGCATCGTCTGAGGCCTATACCACGAAGCAAGATTAGTGGCTTAGTGATGTAACTTCGGGTTTAAACCTAGGTTTGCTGTACCACGACGCTAGTTAACTTCTTACCGAGATAGATCACCATAGCAACTTATGCTCTATGGCTAACCTGGTCTGTAGCAGGTTAAGTTCAGAGGATAAGATCAAAACCCATGAAAGACCCCCCTGCTTACCAATCAGCTCTCTGGAAAAAGCGAGTTGCCATTCATATGGTCCCTATATGAAAAATCCATTGCATTCATATGAAAAAGAAAAAAATCCATATGGCTCCTGTTGAATTAATCGAGGACTGAAGTCTTGCATTTGTTGCAGGCTACATTTAAATTAAGCCCTACTTACCACTAGGGATGCAGGGGTTAACCGGTTTGACTATTAACCGCGATTTCAAACGTCACGGTTATATAACCGCAGAGGCTCCGTAACACCGGGTGTTTTGTTGTCAAAATAAGTCCGTCAGTTTAAACTCCCATGCGGCGCAGACAGCGCTGGAACGAGAGGAACCGGCCTCTCGCTTCGTTTCCGCACGGACTATTTTAGCGGGTGCACAAAACACAGCTCTCCCACCAGTCTGCTATGCTCCCAATAGCATAGCCATGGACGTCAGCCAAACATAAACTTTTCAGAGACGTGCGCGATGCGACAGTCGCCTGACACGAACTGTGGTCTCCGTGGCCTCTTAATTTGTTTACTGAACGGCCATCGATGTAACGACGTAACGCTAGTTAGTTATCTAACTAGCGTTAGATAACTCCCTTGCCTCCCTTGCCTACGCTAGCATTACAGCTAACGTAATGGCAGAGCCTGAGAGACCACAAGCAACTCAAAGAGATGATCTCTTCCCCCCCAAAACATGTCTAAAGTAATCGGTATGGCAGCATTTCGGTTACAAAAAGGACACCCAGGGTGTTGTTAAAGATGACGGCTCCCCAATCTGCAAAACCTGCCGAAGTCGCAGTCGCAGCTAAGGGCTCCAACACCTCCAACCTTCTACAACACCTGCATAACGTTAGATGATTAAAAATGAATAATAATCAAACTAATAGGCATGGATGAGGATGACACAGTTGATGATAACACTCAAGTGTATCCACATTCGTTATATTTCTCATAGGAGGTCACTAAAAGTTAATCAACATTTACACTAAAAGATAAGTTAGATCTGTTTTTCCACCAGGTTTTACAAGTTCTCTACTCAGGTGATCCAAAAGAAATGTAGAAAAATAATACACCTGCCTGACTATGTTTTGTTCCAAAGAGATCTACTGTCATAAATATTACAGTCAGACTTTGTTTATTTTATTTATCATTTTGGACAAATATTTGCCTTTATTTACCTTTCAAAAGACAGCAACCTTTAAACAATGCATGGACAATACAATAAAACCTCTGTTCAAAGAATGCTCATGTGATTTTTATACGTCCATAAATAATCGTGAAACCGTGATAATCGTGGTTTTTTCTCAGACTATAATCGTACATCAAACAAAATAATCGATGCATCCCTACTTACCACTTTGGAATATGTTTTTATATATTTGTGCTCTCAAGTAGGCTAGATACGTTTGACCCCGCCGATCGATTGCAGCTGAATAGTGAGTGGAGAAATATCACTAAACCGGCGTAAAAAGGTTACATAAACGTCTCCAAAGCGCACGATGCCGTGTGCGCAACGGAGCTGAGGCTGACGTTGGTTTGGACATGGTCATACATGCCAGAATAGCCTACTACATCTAAGCAATTTAACTCATTGAGTGCCAAGGACGTCGATCGACGTCCAAATAAATAGTGACGTAGAGTGCCAAGGACGTCGATCGACGTCCAATACGTTTTTTGCAGAGCAGCACACAACACTGACCCAGACAGACGCAGACAGCAGGACAGGATTGGCAAACGCAAGCCAGAATATCCGATGCCCACCAGCAGCAAATCAAGACCAGCAAGAAGCTGCAACCAGCAGCGCACGCAGGGGCCAGCGCTGCTGGTTGCAGCTAAAAAATATTATTCTGCCAAACAAAATTCCCTGGCCTTCACTGTTTTATTGAAGGAAATTATTTTTGAGGTGTGACTACATCAGAAAATTAGCTTCAGAGTCAGTGATGTGCTTGAAATGTTTAATTTCACAAAAGGGTCATTATCTCAGCTTCTAGAAAAAAACGGCTGTTTTTGGTTAAATCAAGCTATCTTCTCCGGCTGATAACTAAAGAACGGAAAATTATATCAATAAACCTGTTTTTGCTGATGATAGAAGAGAGTCTCATTGTTCTTTTTGCGTGTTCAGTGTTTACATAGTAATATCACACAATATTCTGTGGGCCTCGAGAAATCACTGAAAAAAGCTCTGTAACTCTGGCACTGGGAGCGTCCGTTCTCCAAAAGTGGCTGGCACTCAATGAGTTAATATGGGATCGCCTGCACACAGATGATTCATATCTATTCTACTCCTGCATTTTTCAGCTGCAACTGTGTTGCTTTTGGCCTGTATGATGTGATTGAACTTCATATTTCCAGCATAGTCCTTGTATGAAATATGGAGATATGCGACTCTGCTGCCAATAGCCTATATGTGACCACAAAATAGGCTATTTTTTATAAATGAAATCTATGCCCGCACGTACCGTGTCGATTCGGTTCAGCAGCCTTTTTTAAATTTATTATCATGAGTTTTTTATTGATAGCCTATTAGCCTATAGGAATTATTCCATCAGTGCGACCAAACACATCATGAGATCATTATTATTCATTGAGCCTAAATGGTCTAAAAACGCCTACGGATTTTGGAAATTTAGACTGAGATAGATTACACATTACTTCCACTCGCAAAAAAGACATGCAGGTTTTATTGAGTTTATTGAGAGGGTGAATTGAGCTGCTGTAGGATAATACGTGGAGGCAGAAACCGCTCTTCAAAGAAATGACTGATGTGAATAAAAGCGGTAACTTTAGACAGTCATTCGGGAACAGACTAATAATATCCAACACGGATTTTGATTCTGACATACATAGTAATTAGTAAAGCTTCATGATTTGCGCTTTGAATGAATGAGGAAATAGGCGTGTCTGATGCTGTAAAAGCTGGAGCAGTCAATATTGCATTGTGATTGGCTAGTTGTTAAAAACCATGCCTCTTTTGCGGGCACAAGCTCCTGTGCATGGGCATTTTCATGTGCACGCGCTCTCAACTTGATTAGAAAAACCTGGATGCACTTAACGAGTTGAGAACTACATTCGTGGTAGACTTAACTAGAATCCAGCTAGATGGCAATTATCTGGTTAAGCCAAACCAGATCAATGGACAGATCCTGGATCTGCTTATCCTACATTCATGGTATTGCCCACTGGTGTCAAATCATGTGCCATAGACTCTAGAGTCTAGAGGACCAAGAGTCTGCAGGTTTTCCTTTCAACTAAACCAGAGGTGCCCAAATTCTTTCGTATGAAGGGCCAACATCAATCTGGGTGGAAGGTCGTGGGCCAAAAATAAATGTTGATGTTATGTGAAAAATTACATTAAAATTATATTATTTATAGACTATTTACATTCTGCAGAAAATCTAAAATAGGTCTTCTAATTTCATATGGTAAAAGTATCATCAAGCTAGCTGTAAAAATGAGCCCGCCACAGCCTCTGAGAGACAGTAATATTGGCTGTGTTTTTTTCTTCTTCTTTCAAAACCATGGAGGGCCAAAAGAAAGTGAGCTTGTCTAAGTTTGGCCCCTGGGCCCCACATTTAGAAAGTGAGCTTGTCTAAGTTTGGCCCCTGGGCCCCACATTTAGAAAGTGAGCTTGTCTAAGTTTGGCCCCTGGGCCCCACATTTAGAAAGTGAGCTTGTCTAAGTTTGGCCCCTGGGCCCCACATTTAGAAAGTGAGCTTGTCTAAGTTTGGCCCCTGGGCCCCACATTTAGAAAGTGAGCTTGTCTAAGTTTGGCCCCTGGGCCCCACATTTAGAAAGTGAGCTTGTCTAAGTTTGGCCCCTGGGCCCCACATTTAGAAAGTGAGCTTGTCTAAGTTTGGCCCCTGGGCCCCACATTTAGAAAGTGAGCTTGTCTAAGTTTGGCCCCTGGGCCCCACACTGGTCACATTGGTCCCACATTGGTCAGCCATGAACTAAACACCACACCAGCAACTGATTATGCACAATTATTTGCACACCTTCAACAAGAGAAAGGGAGCAATTAGTGAAATGTACTGGTGTAGTAAAAGCAACGCTTACTTGATTGTACACCACTGATATAGATATAGATATACTGATATATATATATATATATATATTGCCTTTATTAACTGTTTTATACAGGATAATCTCTGTACTTGTGTCTATGTGGTTGGTGATTGGAATGCTGACATTTCTGATAGAAGCTCCCTATTTGCTAGACACTTGACTCAATTTTGTAATGATAGTGAACTCACTATATCTAGCCAAGTGCTGTTGCCAGCTGACAGCTTCTCTTATATTAGTGAAGCCTGGAACACCACATCTTGGTTAGATCACTGTGTTTGCTCGGCTGATGCCCATGCCAATCTGCCCTCTATGGAGATTGTGTATGAGGCTTCAATGAGTGATCATTTACCTTTTATTTGTTACATTGAGTTAGACAGTCTCCCTGAGATGACCCGGGAGGTCAACAACAGATCTAGGTCCAAACTAGACTGGTCTAAACTCACAGATAACGATGTCCTATTTTACTATGGGAAAACGGAGGCTCTTTTGAATCAGGTGTTGTTACCCTATGATGCTATCCTGTGCTCGGATGTTAACTGTAAAGATACAGCTCACCACCATGATCTCTGTACTATGTATGATGCCATTGTTGGAACATTGTGTGAGGCCAGTAGCCCCTATATCACTTATACTAATTGTAAAACAGGTAAGCCAGGTAAGCCAGGTTGGAATAAACATGTAGCCCCCCATTTTGCTGCAGCTAGGGAGGCCTTTAGTCAATGGGTAACGGCAGGCAGGCCCAGGCAGGGTCCTGCTCTGGACCACAGAAAGAACACCCATGCCAGATACAAAGCTGCTATTCAGTATATAACCAAACATGAACAACTCATGAGAGCAGACTCAATGGCTGAGAAGCTCCTTAGCTGCAATGTCACTGGCTTCTGGAATGAGGTGAAGGCCTTGAATCGAGGCAGTACGCTGCTACCTGGCATGATTGAGGGAGTCTCTGGTGCTGCTGACATAGCTGAGCTGTGGAGGCAGCATTATTCTGCTGTGTTTAACTGTGTAAAAAGTGACCCGTTGCCAGTGAGCAGCATCCCTAACAGTGAGGCTGTTGGTTTTACGGTTAACCAGGTGCTACAACCTATAACTCAGCTGGCCGATAACAAAGCCAGCGGCCAAGATAATATCTCTGCAGAGCATCTTAAACATGCGAGCCCCAGGGTGGCTGTCCTGCTCTCCATCTGTTTTACAGGCCTCATGACACATGGGCTGCTGCAGGACTCCTTACTGTCGGTCACTTTGGTGCCAGTCATCAAGGACAAGGCAGGTAAGGTGGGGAGTGTGGACAACTACCGACCTATTGCACTGGCCAGTGCACTTTCTAAAGTTTTAGAGAGAATTTTATTTGATAATTTAAGTTCCTTTTTAGTCACGTCTGACAATCAATTTGGATTCAAAGCCAAGCATGGCACTGACCTCTGTATCTATGCATTGAAAGAGGTTATTGATATGTATAAAGGTAAGCATTCCTCTGTTTTAGTGGGGTTTATTGATGCCTCTAAGGCATTCGACCGAGTCAACCACCAGAAACTATTTTTTAAACTGAGGGAGAGGGGCGTGCCTGATAGCATTATTAGAATCCTGGCATTCTGGTATGCTAACCAGACCATGCAGGTAAGGTGGGGTAATACGGTCTCTGCTCCTTTTGGTGTCGGCAATGGCGTCCGTCAGGGGGGGCTTCTTTCCCCCGCCCTGTTCAATTTATATATGAATGAACTCTCTGTACAGCTCAGCAGCTGCCGAACGGGATATGTGATTGGTAATACCACTGTAAATCACTTTATGTATGCCGATGATTTGGTTATCCTGTCTCCAAGCAGTACTGGTTTCCAACAGTTGCTGAATATCTGTTCTGACTATGGAGGTCGTTTTGATGTGAAATATAATGCTAAAAAGAGTGTCACTATGATCTGCAGAACAAGAGGTGATAAGGATCTCTCCTTTCCTTCTTTTTATCTGTCTGGGCAGGTGCTGGCAGTTTGCTGTCAAACTAAATATTTGGGTCATATTATAACTGATCAAATGAGTGATGATGATGACATGTACAGACAGAGGCGTGTACTGTATGCTCAAGCTAACATGCTGAGGAAGAAGTTTTATTTTTGCTCAGATGATGTAAAGGTTAACCTGTTTAGAGCCTACTGTACTCCTCTGTATACTGCCCCCCTGTGGGTCAAGTATAAGCAGGCTAGCATTAAAAATCTCCAGGTTGCTTAATGACTGCCTGAGGATCCTTCTTAGGCAGCCACGCTGTAGTAGTGCCAGTGAAATGTTTTGTGGAGCAGGAGTGAGCACCTTTCATGCCCTGTTGAGACACCTGATGTATAGGTTTATCTGTCGTCTGAATATGTCTCAGAATATGCTCATTATGTTGCTCTCTCAACCCAATCTCAGTGACACTAGATACATGTCTTCCATCTGGAAACACTGGTACAGTGCCTTACTGTAGAAATGTTAAGTGTTCTTATTGTGTTGTTACCTGTTTTATATGTATTGTGTGTTTTTTAATGGACCTTGTGTCTGACAATAAAGTGATGATGATGATGATGATGATGATGATGATGATGATGATATACTGATATATATACTGATATACTGATATATATATATATATATATACTTGATTGTACACCACTGATATAGATATATATATACTGATATACTGATATATAGATATATATATATACTTGATTGTACACCACTGATATAGAGAATCATACAGCTTCCTGCTTCTAAAAGAAATACAAGTGGAGAAACTCATCCTGCCCCACATCAGCGGGACACCATGTTCTAAGAGACTCACGTGCCAGTCTTGTCCACTGCGACGGAGCGCACACCACCCTGGTGACATAAGAGACTCACGTGCCAGTCTTGTCCACTGCGACGGAGCGCACACCACCCTGGTGACATAAGAGACTCACGTGCCAGTCTTGTCCACTGCGACGGAGCGCACACCACCCTGGTGACATAAGAGACTCACGTGCCAGTCTTGTCCACAGCGACGGAGCGCACACCACCCTGGTGACAGAGCATCTTGACAAGGGCTTCCTTCTGGTTGGGGGACCAGAGGGTGACGGTGCCGTTGGGGTGGCCCAGATGGATGACAGCATTTTGAGGGTTCTGGCACATGACGTCAAGCCGGCCAGCCTTAGTGGGAACAGCCGCCACCTCCTTCCCCACAGACACATCCAGGTACTGCAGGAAACCTGTGGCACTCTGACCGTGAACGGGAGGGTTTTAACAACAGAGCTCTCAACAGAGCAGCCTCACATCTGACACACACCTGTGTCTGTGTGTGTGTGTGTGTGTGTGTGTGTCTGTGTGTGTGTGTGTGTGTGTGTGTGTGTGTGTGTGTGTGTGTGTGTTTTTAGGCCGAGGCAGGTATTATTAACACAAACATGCAACATATTTTGCATCAAATCCAGAGGAGAGGTTTTAGTGAACTACTCACCGCTGTGGCCAGCAAAAAGTGGTATGGGAGGAACTGCATGCGAAGGACATCGTTGAATTTGCGAATGCAATGGAGCTCAATTCCATTAGAGTCATAGATATATAGCCACTTCTTCTGAGCCACTGCGTACATGTGCTCACTATGGAGCCACCTAGATGAGGCAAATTAAATATGATTTCAAGAGGGAAAGATGTTCACACACACCTGTGTATGGGTGAGGCGTGATTGTAATTAAATGCTTGTATTCACCTTATTCTTTGCCCATACAAGGACGCTTCTGCATGACGTCATTTTGTAATCGTCTTTCCGGTTTTAGACACGGAAGTAGATTACACCTACCATAATCATTTTTAGACTTGCCACAAATCTGTTTTCAAGCAAAAAAACCCAAACTGTTTGAAAGTTTAAATATTTTTCGGGTGAGAACGTAATTGTGTGACCAGTTTATCAGAATAACGCTTATTTGGAAATATTTAACGAGCAGCGAGGACTGGGAGCGCTGGCTGTGCTGACACACTGTGTCGGACAAGCTATCTGTCAAACCCTACTGTAGGCTACTGGCACGGCAGTGAGAAAACACTGTCGACGTGCTTTTGTAACTAACGTTAAATGCTGACCAGGTACAGCCATCGGCTCCTCGCAGCAGTAACGCTAATGAGCTTTGGCCGCCAATCAGCGCTGAACCGGAAGAACAAATACAATTGCGTGTAACGCGGAAGAGAGAAAAAGTGGGCGTGGTGAATAAGGTGAATATACGCTGTGTGATGCTGGCTGCACAATGCAGGGTTGGCCGACTTACTTCACATCAGTGACAGACTCCATCACGTTGATCTCACACATTAGCTGTTTGGACTGCCAGTCTAGGCAAGCTACATGACCTCTCCTCCCACCAAGCAGCAGGTGGCTGCAGCAAAGAAAACACAAAGCATTGAAAACTACGTCTTGTAACCATGAACACAATGCCGAACTCGGAATAGGCATTCAACTGCAGCCACCGGCAGAAACATAAATCTATTCATAAAGGCTGTATACATTTCCAACCAATACAGTAAATTGCCATAAATTAGCTGTGGCAGTTGAATTCATTCACCTGTATTTGATGAAAATGGGAGTTTATATTAATTAAAAATTAACCATGATTTCCATTTGGTGATGTAAACAAATAGCAGTAAAGTATTAGTAGACATAAACGCCAAGACAGACTTTTAATACATGACTGGGTTTAGATGTGTGATACTGACCGGCCAGTCTTGCTGTAATCCAGTCGATACGGCCCAAACTGAGACAGATTAAGATTAAAATACTGGGGAGAAAGTAGGGGGGGAGAGAGAAATGTCTTTAATTAAAATGCAGAGACTCAGAGCACCACAGAATTAAAAATAATAATAATAATAATAATGTTAAATCATCCATGTTACACCCTACTACGTCTAATGAGTGTCTCACCTTTGCCCCAGATGTTATATCCACAGCATCTGCAATGTCCTTCTGTGAGATGGTACATGTGTCCTCATCCTCGTCTCCCTCTAGGAACCTGAGGGTAAAGGCAACGGTGTCAGAAGAACCAGGAAGTGCATTTCAGTGGTCATCGACCTCGCACACGATGATGTGAAAGAGGTGTCGCATCAGAACGTAAATACCCTGCATCCTCTGGAAGGAGAAGGTCAAATTGCGCAGCCTGTTTCTGGGCCATTTCTGAGACAACCTCCGACTGAGCCACAGCCTCTCTCAGCTTAAATTGATGATGCGGAGGCTAGGAGGAGAAGAATAAAGGACAAATAGTCAACTCTAGTCTACACATTACCGAAAATGTGAATAAAGAAAGAGGGTAGGGGAGGGCTTACCAGTTTACTTTTCTCTTTCCTCCGAAACTTCTTAAGTCTCTCTTCTGGAACTGGAGCAGGCCCAGGGAACGGGTCCGATTTCTAAAGGAGCATGAGTAACAATCAGTGGAAATCAATTTGATTTAATTTCACAAATATGAAGTGAGTAAGGGTGGTAAATACATAGTAATAGAGGTTAGTGTGAATGACTGCAAGACATCCCTGTTACTACTCACACACTGATCAAGTCAGACCTTAGCCTCAACGCGAGACTCTTCAGTCATTCTTCCTTCAGAGTCTCGGATGCGTGGTCCCCACAGCCACTGCAACGCCTGCTATGCGGCTATCAATCACAATAAAACTGTACCTACCTCCGAGCCAATGTTGTTATCAAAGATGCCGGTGTCATGCCGAGTTTTGCACCCCCGCCGCCAAATGCATCCCCACGTCACGGGAGCGTATTTTAATGATTTATGCGGAAACTTAACTGTTTACAAATTATATAATTGTCTGGGTAGACGTGATCTCCAGGCCAGGGGGTCTGTCCTGGCTCATGGAGACTGACTTTGATGCATAAAATCTGCATCGAGGTGACTTCCATGCTTGGGGCTCTCTTCTGGCTCATGGAGGCCGACTTTGGTGCTTAAAATCCAGCTACAGGTGACCTCGAGGCCTGGGGTCTCTCCTAGCTTTATGGAGGGGGAAGCAAGTCTCGGCGGTTTGTACCTGCCGAGATTTGCATCCCTGTTTTTAAGTTAAAACAGCCCCAAAATGTGGTGGGGATGCAAAACTCGGCATGACACCGGTGCCCTGGAACTCCCAAATAGTGCGTACTTTCCAATACCGAGCCCTGCAAGTCTCGCATTGAGGCTAGTCAGACCTCATACAAATAAATAACAGTGACATATTGACGCATTTGTGCTCAGATAAACTCATTCACTTACCCCTGATATGAGTTTATTTCCACCTCTCGGATCTCCTCCGTGCTTTCTCTTCTTTGCTCCTTGCATCCTTTTCTGCTGCAGAGCCCGTCCACTCTTTTTTTCTCTGACATGTTGACCTTTTGACTGACTTTCGCTCTTCCCGTCCTCCTGTGTCTCCTCCCAATAACGCGACGGAGGCTGTCAGAAAGAGAGCAAATGTTAGCGGAATACGGTAGTTAAAAGTGACTGTATCAAAAATAAGGAGAACAAGTCAGGGGCACTTCGCATATGTTACCTGACATTAGCTAACCAGTCAGCTAACTTTACCTTGGGTCTGGTGGTATACAGTAGCTTTAAGGCAAGACACTGCCACTGCTTCTCATGCAGACAGTGACTACGTTTACATGCACACAATATTCCACTATTATTCGGAAAATGACAATATTCTGAATTTGATAAGGGTCATGTAAACAGCATATTCCAGTTGCATTTTCTGGATTTGCCCTTTTTCCGAATTTAGCATTTTCCGATTAAGACATCTGGGTTATTCCAGTATTATTCGGGTTTTCGGAGGATTCTTTGATCATGTATACAGTGCATTCGGAATATGGGTCTCAATCAGGGTTTTTACCACAGTTTGCGACGCATGTTGCCTGTTTGTGGTCAACTGCTATGTGCTAGAAAGCACTAGAAGAGGCGATATAATCATATAATCCATCATATCTGGCATACGAAAAGAAAAGCCGACATTTCTGATCGGGAGGAGATGAGAAACATCGATTTAAAGAGAGAGAGAGGCCCAATCTCAATGTCCGCAGTCCGCACTCACAGACTTTGAGGCGCATGCCCGCGAGGGCTTAGGGCTGTCCCACTGTGAAATCGTCAAGTGCATGATGGCTCTCGGCAGACATTTTCAAGCCCTAAATGCAGACTTTCCGTAAGTCCGCACCTCTGCAGACTTTGCCCGAGGGGATTTCCCACAGTTCATAGCGTTGTGATGCTACATTTGGGTTACCGTGGTTACTAGGGGGTTTCCCAGAAGTGTGAAAGAAACGGTAAACACGATGGAAGGAGCAAACGTTGCCGCTATCAAAAAGAAGTTCACATGTATACTGTTTTTTTTTGTCTTGTGAAGGAATGGGGTGAGGGGGTGGGAGGAAGGTGGCTGGAGCAGGTATATATACTTGTTTGTAAAATAATATATTATACTGTCACTGTTACAATCATTTACAAACTGAAACTAATACAAAATATTGTAAAAAAAAAAAGTAAATGTAAGAGAACAAATCCCAACCCCACAAAGCTGAGAAACATGGCTGCACTTGTTGTTGGTGTTGTCAGGGTAACGTGAGAGTGCTGTCCCATTCCTCTTTATACCATTTTGAGCCATTGCAGCCTCTCCCCCTCAATCACTTACCAGCTGATGTCGTCTGTGAGGGCTCAGTGCTTAGGGGGGACATTGAGATTGGGCCAGAGAGTAGCCTATAGTGCCCAGTGCCCACGGAAGTCCACAATGCTTGCGAGCCTGCGAGGTTATGTAGGCTACTAGCCTACTTTTTATGAAAGACTTGGATGCGCAACACCAAACTTTTCAGCAGCAAGCTCCTGAAATGGACCAAGTGATGTTGGTAAGAATACAGTGCTGCTCTGTTTATTCTCAACAGAAAAACTCCGCCTACCTGCATCTCTCTCTCTCCCCTCCTCCCTCACGTGTCGGGGAGGGCGAGCTACGGCTGCATGTAAACGGGAATATTAGTGGATTATTCATTTAGTCGGAATATTGTCATTTTCCGAATATGGGCAAAAAGCGGAATATTGTGTGCATGTATTGTAAACGTAGTCAGTGTCGCAGTCGCATCGAGGTTTAAGTCTGGTAGTTTCAACAGCACGGACAGTAACGTAGTTACTAACCAATGAGTTGAATGTAAATAAAGTACCCACATGATTACCACATGATATAACGGCAATGGTGTCTTCTGACAAGTGAATATACTGAATTTAATCGTAATAGTCACCTTTTTCTTTTCCCCCACGTGTGAAACCAACGTTGTGGTCTCTCCGGCCGGCGCCATCTTTGTTGTGTACGTCCTCCAGTTCCGCTGACGTCAGCAGCCAGTCTTGTGCTGCGTTTGTGGCCTTTCGGAAATATCAAGGTTAGAGCTGATTGCACATTAACGAACCAAAACAGTTTTAGAACGTAGCGATTCATAACGAGTTGACTTTAGGGTACCTGTCTTGAAATAATGACGGAGAGCATGGAGAACAACTGAGAGCAAAAAGTATGTATTTTATATGTAGTTCTTAATATTTGTTAGCATTCTATGTAAATGATTACTGTTGTATGTTTATATTTCAAGTACAGTCATTGGTTATTGGTCGTTGTGCTTTATTTATTTCTAAAACAACAACCAACAAATTACTATTCATTACAGGCTAATTTTGGTTCGTCCGGGTCCGACCAGAAGCCGTTAAATGCTTCATAAATAGCCTAATTCTTGTCCGAGGAGTACTTGAAAGCAGCATTAGGTGAGCCCTTCTGTAGTCTCTCAAGCCTAGTCCCCCCCATACGTCTCTTCAAGCCCTCTACTCTCTTCTCATTAACTGTATACAAATACCGGTAGTCTCTTCTACATTCTGCGAATCCATCACAGTCTGTATTTCACACCCACAGAGCCTGGTCAAAGGAAGTTGGGAAAAAACCCAGACCGGATCATGTTCGACTGGATGCAGGTGATCTGCTCGTATTTCTCCAATCACCTGCCTTTAGGCGGGACATCCGGGACATCGCTCATTATTTTCTCAGAGTTTCCCTTTTCGCTTTGGCCAAGTTTTCCCAGCTTGAAGTACAGACTGTATGAGACTGTATGCATTCACAGAATAGAAGAGAGTCTGGCATGAGAGACTCCCTTCTGGCATGTCAGTAGGAACTGGGTTGACTTCAGTCCCGCCAAAACGTAGGTCACGTAGCAAACCGTTTATTCCAACGGAAATCGTGATGCTTTGAACAGCCTGTTGTGTGACAAGCGTTGCAGCCATCTGTTGGATCTGTCCGTTGGAGTTCTTGATCGTGGTGGATAGCTCAGGGCTTGTGCCCTTCCAACTATCCACTAGGTTCTCAGGCTGCTACGCGGCCTTCAAATCTAGTTTGGTGGGACCTCGGCCTGGTGTTGTGTTGTGTGTGTATGTGTAAAGGTCTGTGTGTGTCACGTAAGTGCCAGACCTAGAAGCACGTATAAGTGTCAGACGTGAAACCACGTAAGTGCCAGACCTAAAGCCACATAAGAGCCAGACGTAAAACCATGCATGGGAGGCGGATGCTCTAGAGAGGAGGCTATGGGCTCTAGCGTCTGTCGCTAGAGCATCGCTTGAGGTCTTGGGGAGTGAGGTTAACACTCACTGCACAGCACTACCCCCCCCCCCCCCCCCCCCCAAAAAAAAAAGTCATGTACCCTATAGATTCAGGCGATGTCTCGTCTCGACGAGTGGTCAGCGCACTAACATCAATGGGTCAGCATGGGGGAAATCCCCCATGGCCCTAAAACGGAAGTAACGTGTGCACATTCCCCCACGCAGACCGACTGTATCTATACATTTCATCAAAAAAAACTAAATTAAAAACATAGCGCCCCCCCCCCCCCCCCCCCACGCACGCACGCACACACACACGCACGCACGCACGCGCACACACACACACACACACACACACACACACATACATACACACACACACACACACACACACACACACACAAGATTATACATACAATTCCATATAGGTGCAAGTTTAACATGTAAATACAGGTGAGTATATAGGCGGGCTACATTTATATGTTTATTATTATTATTATGATGTTCATTATGAAGTTATTTCCACAGTCCTGAGCAAAGGATTTAGAGATGTCGGAGTGCAGATATTCCTTATCTGAAAAGCAAGAGATAACTTCTCTGATGGTTTTCAGTGTCCCTCCCTCTCACGCACTGCCTTGGTTTTCAGTGTCCCTCCCTCTCACGCACTGCCTTGATTTTTGTTCTCTGACACGTACGTCCTTGAGTACAGCAGACTCCGACTAGACCAAATCAGTTTCACATGCTCCACACATTCGTTTCTCGTACGAAATTCCAATGCTCACAATACACAATTGTACATATTCCCCATGCACATCAAAGAGCCCACATGTTCTTGCTGCAGAGGCTTGTGCAAAGTGTGTACAGTGCTTGCCTTCCAGACTCAATGTGCTGACAAGCATTTTTGAAAAGGGGCCAAGTATCCCTTAGGGGAGGATGGGGGATTTCTTTGGGTCAGCATATAAAAGATAAGTTTCTTTTCTTCTGTATTCATTTGCCTGAACAGAGCGATGAATCTGACAAGAGCATGGTAAGAAGCCTAATCTATTCCTTCTCCCATACATTTTTGTAGTATAACCTCAAAAGCACTAATATACTGTAGGCAAGGCGAGTTTATTTGTATAGCACGTTTCATATACAGAGGCAGCTCAAAGTGCTTTATAAAAATGGATCAAAAGAAAAGAGCATAGAGAAAAATAAAAATAAATGTTAAGAAAAAAGTTTTACAAGGTAAAAAATAATAAACTGTAAGTACAATGAAATCCAAAAGATCCAACTGTAGAGGAGAAGAGAGCCATATGTTTGGAGTCAGACCCACGCAGGCTTTCCGGATAACTCCCAAGTGACTGACTTTTTTAAATCATGCACATGCTGGACATTCAAGCCCCAGAGCAACAGGAGAGATTTGTGTTGTGAACCAGCAGATCGCAGTTAATCCATTGATACCTGATGCAGCATTTGTGTGTGTATCCCTTTAAGACCGCGAACCGCGCTAACGCGGTTCGCGGTCTTAAAGGGATACGCACACAAATGAGGGATATACACGCAAATGCTGCATCAGGTATCAATGGGTTAAATCAAAACTAGCATGAATGAAGTTCAGTTCAGCATGAGCCTGCCTCAAGCGTCAGTTCTGTTTATGTTCTGCCTAGGCTGTGATCAAAAGGCTGGGGCGGGCCTCCACAATAGGGGACTGAGTTTTCCGCTTGGAATGACAAGAGGTGAAAGGAGAGGTCATAGCGTTACATAACCCGAGGAACGGAAGGAAGTACAATAATGTGCCAGAGAGGGAACTGTATAGTGGAGCAAGAGAAAAACACCCAGCAATACGACAGAGAAAGCAGTTTGGATAAGAAGATAATATTACTAAACTATCAGCACTGAAGTTTACGGTACCGAGACTAAGGTTTGTGAGGGTAATGTGTCTTCTGTGTCTGTCTGATTTGCAGAGTTATTCTCGATTAGCTCCCAATGTTTTTTTGTTTTTACTATTAGTTCAAAATGTATCATGGAACTACTGAAAACAGATTTGTACATAACGGTAATCATTTGTTTTCGTCCCCCTCACTTACAAAGACCGTGGAGGGATTTTATAACTTTTCTGTGAACTTCACACCGATTTGATTGTTTTGTCATTTTGTCCATGTCGCCTGCTCCCCTAGCATGAAAAACACACGACTCCTTATTTAGAGCTTTATTTCTGACAGCCTCTATCATGATCACATTTCTTTTCCAGATGGATTTACCTCCTCGGCCAAAATTATTGGATTTCCACGGAGTCTCAATGACGCACCCTTTCACAGACAACTGGGACAAAGTTCAATCTTTCCAGGCCAGGCCAGATGATATACTGATTGCAACATATCCTAAAGCAGGTTGGTCTACTCTATAAACATGAGAGGACTGTGTTTACGGGCTGTGTTCCGGTCCACAGAATATAGGCTAATGTTTACACCCGCCTCCCCTCTCTTCTCTCTTAGGAACCACATGGGTCTCTTATATGCTTGACCTGCTGTATTTTGGTCAGACACATTCAGAGCGTCAGACATCCATTCCTATTCACGAGAGGGTGCCTTTCCTGGAGCTCTTCATCCCAGCTGTAACTGCAGGTTGAATCAAATGATCACGCACACACACACGCACACGCACACACACACACGCACACGCACACGCACACACGCGCACAAACACACACACGCGCACGCACGCACACACACACACACGCACGCACACACACACACACACGCACGCACGCACGCAATGCTGTTTCATTTAACAATCAATATGCAATCGCAGTTATTTTCTAACTTTGCTCTTTTTTGTTAAACCTATTCTTAGACCCGATGAAACATACAGTGATTTCACTTGACATAATAATTACATCATCTTGTTCACAATGAGTTACATAGCATGTTATCACGAGTGTGCATCAAAGGTGAGTGTGTGAAGTGAGAGTAAAGGTAGTTCCTTTCTTCCACCATCTTCACCCCTCCATAGGAACAGACGTGATAGAGAACCTCCCCACATCTCCTCGCCTCATCAAAACTCATCTTCCAGTTCAGTTTGTGCCCAAGTCCTTCTGGGAGCAGAACTGCAGGGTAGGCTACAGTAGGCTATATGAGTTTCTTCCTCTCTCTCAACTTATGACTCCCAGTACTATGATGCTGATATACTGCAGTCTATTTACTATCATCTAACGATAAAGCAAGGATCTTGTTTGTATGTGTGGCTGTGTGTTATTCGCATAGCTCGAGCAGCCCGTTTGTGTTATTGATCACATCACATAAATCTGTGTTTTTATTTTACAATACGTCCCAGAGTATGGCGCAAATGGTTTTAGCATTTTCAATTCACATGCATGAAACGGTTTAGCATTTGAGCTAAAGTTATAAAGTGATTAAAATCCTCATGCAACATAGGGGACATTTTTGTCCCATTGGCTCCCATAAAAATGTATCCGCCTTTTTCACAGTAGCCATTTTGTGTCTAAAAGGCAATAAGTAACACAGGTGCAAGCACAACATTAATGATAAGTAACACAGGTGCAAGCACAACATTAATGAGGGCCCCAGCACTGGAACAGCTAAATAGATTGCAATTGAATTAATTAATCACTACCTAAGTGTTAAAACACAAGGTAACATCTGATGCAGGTGAATTTCTCTGTTGCCATCGGGATTCGGGATGTCGTTATGTTTTGCCTGCTTGCAAAACTAACCATCATTCTGAATTATTTATTCCCTCTGCAATCCGACTTTTAAATGCTTCATAGATTGTGTAGGTGGGAACGTTTGATGTACTATTTACTTATACATTTTACTTTGTATTGTCCCTTTTTATGGTGAACTCCACATTCTAACTCCTTGGGGTACTTGTTTGTATGTTTGATGAGTCTGTGTTTTTGTATGTAAAGCTGCTCAAATCCAGTGAGATTAATAACGTTTTTAAATTTGAACTTGATGCTGGTGTAATTTAAGTGTTGTTCTCTCCGTGCAGATTGTCTATGTGGCCCGTAATGCCAAGGACAATGCAGTGTCCTATTTCCACTTTGACCGGATGAACATGCTCCAGCCTGAAGCAGGAGACTGGAGCAGCTTTCTGCAGAGGTTCATGGAGGGAAAGAGTGTGTATGAAATAGAGTAATGGAGTTATTTTTAGTGGAACAGGGATCTGCAGATTTCTTCCATATTCTCATCTAGTTGTGCTTTCATGTAGTCAGCACCAGTGGCTCCTGCATTACATTACTGGCTTTCCTTGGGAAGCTAAGCAGGTCTGGCCTAGGATACTCCTTGGATGGGAGACTGATGCTGGAAGTGGTGCTGGAGGACCAGTAGGAGGTGCTCTTCCCCTCTGGTCTGATATCTGATCTGATGAATAATCTCCCCAATGCCCCAGGGCAGAGACAGGGACTCTGTCCTGTGAGTGAGCACCGTCCTTCAGATGAGACGTTAAACCGAGGTCCTGACTCTCTGTGGTCATTAAAGATTCTATCGGCACTCTAAGCAAGAGTAGGGGTGTAACCCCGGTGCCCTACATGGCTAAATTCCCAAACAGGCCTTCCTTCAATCATGGCCACCTAATCATCCCTCCTTACTTAATTGGCACATTCAGTCCTCAACTCTCCACCGTGATAGGCTGATGTGTGGTGAGCGTTCTGGCGCAAACCAGCTGCCCTGCATCACCCAGGTGGGTGCTACGCATCAGTGGTGGTTGAGTTGAGTTCCCTCCCCCTCCCTCCCCTGATATGTCAAGTGCTTTGAGTGTCTAGAAAGGCGCTATTTAAAGCCCCAATCAGTAAGATTTTTGACATTTTTTACTGTAATATAACAGCTTTTTAGTCACAGGACATGGTAGATTGACTTGTAATAAGGAGACCCTCGTCTTTATTTATCCCACACCGCCCTCCATTGGCCAGCACTGGGACTAAGCAGTTTGTCTGCCACGTCCCATAGCAAGAAAAAAGAAAAAAGAAAAGCATGCGCGCATGCGCTGTACAGCGGAAGCGCTGTGTTCATGAAAACAAGGAAGTAACTCGATTCGGATTTGCTACGAAAATGATGTTTCACGGAACTATGGATTATTATTTCATCACGTGGTGAGTACCCGATGTCACAACATGTACATAGAGCTTTCTGGCGCTGTGTTTTGTTGACTTTGAACGGCGATATCGTTATCGATACTATTGGACCCAGAGGGCGCAGTTTCTCCAACAGTAAAACTTGGAAAACTTACTGAATGGGGCTTTAAATCCAATCAATTATTATTATTATTATTATTATTATTATTATTATTATTATTATTATTATTATTATTATTATTATTATTATTATTATTATTATTATTATATGTTTTCAGTGGTGTTTGGGCCCTGGTATGACCATGTGATTGGCTGGTGGGAGAAGAAACAGACTCATCCCAAAATACATTACATGTTTTATGAAGATCTGATTGAGGTAATTGTGTGTGTGTGTGTGTGTGTGTGTGTGTGTGTGTGTGTGTGTGTGTGTGTGTGTGTGTGTGTGTGTGTGTGTTTGTTTCATTTGGAGGTGGAGGCCTATGATCCTTCCTCCAAAATTCTGCAGTAATTGGTGAGATGATGTGTGACCGTTGTGTTTCCAGGATACTGGACGGGAAATAGACAATCTCTGCACTTTTATTGGTTTGTCTCCATCAGCCGAGGAGAAGGAAAGAGTGAAAGGGGGAGTGCAGTTCGACAATATGAAGAAAGACAACATGGCCAACTATTCAACAGTCGCCATTATGGATTCCAAGATTTCTCCCTTTATGAGAAAAGGTACAATGAATAATAGCGCATACAATATAATATACCAGTAATTATGGATATATAATCTCACCACACTATAATTGGAGAGGGAGTCACGCAGCGCACAATTGCTCAACAGCAGCCGAGTTGCGTATAATGTGAGCCAGTCGGTCTGGCCATCGGGAGCACCGGGACAAATCCCGGTGGGGTGGTGGACCGCTTGACCATTTTCTTTTTTTTTGAGACAGTGACCCCCAGCGGCCCACTTTGCAAATGCACCATCCCCACAGGATTACTCAAGTGGAAATAGTGTAGAAGCTAGTGTAGAAGTGAGTGACTAAGCTAATAACGATAACAGCACATAATTTATAATTGACAAAAATCTCGAAATAAATATAAAGTATTTACCCTAATAAGAAAAGGAGCAAATATTGATGGTTAAAATGGAATAATGACATCACAACAGTCTAATGTTAATTTAAAATGAGATATTCCTCTAAATCTGACCACCATTTTAGAAAAACAGCTTTTTCGGTGGAGACCTTTGGTCGTCTGTGAATTTTGGCTTGCTCTTGTGTTTGTGCGTCATTTGGGGCAGGGGTTGCGGAGTATCCGCGCCACGGGCTGGTTGAGGTGGGCTGGTCTGGGTAGAAAAGTCCAGGGCTGTTTTTTAGTCCCAGTCCGACTCTGGCCTGCGTAGCGGGTGAGGCCGTGCGAGCTGTGTCTAGCCCGCAAAGTGGGTGAGACCTCGAGGGGAAACCAATGAGGCACGGTAGAAATGACCAATGAGGAGGAGGACGGGAAGGAGGGCGAGGCACAGTGGGCTAGAAAGGAGCATTCTCTGTTTCTAGCAATAGTAATACATGAAATAATTATGCAAGTAGACAATTGACAGGGACAGTTTCTAATGTGCTCAGATTGTTATTGCTCAGATTGAACAAAAACACCTGATTGACTGATTGACTGTCTCTGTCTCTGTCTCTGTCTCTGTCTCTGTCTCTGTCTCTGCTTCTCCAGGAAAGGTTGGTGACTGGAAGAACCATTTCACTGTGGCCCAGAATGAACAGTTTGATGAAGACTACAAGAGAAAGATGAAGAACCCCACACTGTATTTCCGCACTGAAGTGTAGAGAGGTCTGGCCAGCCTGTGCAAGTGTAAGGATGGGCCAATCAGTCTGTATAGAGACACTGCATGAAATAGACCACGCCCATTGTTGTTTTCCCCATTTTGGGCATGGTTTCTGAATGTGTCTCTATGATCCATGTTTGACTGGATTCACAACATGATGCTTCCAGATCACCATGGCATGCCTGAGTTATTTTCCTTAAAGGACCTGTTTTTAAAAATGGCTGCCCTGATTTAGATGAATACTCTGACACTGTGACCTCATATATCCATTTTGTTGAAAACATAATGCATTCCCTCCAAGACTCATGCGGCTCCTTTTAAGTCCTACTGAAGAAGAAAAAAATCACAATTCCGTCAACATTTCATTCTCATTCTCAAGTCACATCAATCTATTACTGTAACACCCAGTACGGTGTGGCCTGCTCGGTCTAAACTCAGTGGACCTTTATATTAGTCTTATACTGTATAGAAAGGAGTCTGTTCTTATGTTTATTCTTTGTGTATAATTATAACTTGGCCTTAGAAGGGGGGGGCATATTTCGGCAGCTGCAAAATCCACCCTGCCGAATATCGCACCCCCTGTTCAATTTCCTTTCAGAGACTCTAGGGTGAAACACAGTTACCAGCTGATATTTTAGGCTGTTTGCGAATGACATGGAGAATTTCATAGAGGCAACAGTCACCTGGCCTTAGAAAGGGGGGGGGGGGGCATATTTCAGCAGCTGCAAAATCCACTCTGCCGAATATCACACCCCCCTGTCCCTCATAGTCTGAATGAGTTGGCTGTAAGTTATACAAATATTTTTCATAACAATACAAAAAAAAAGTAAAGACTATAAGGAGTGATCAATTAGACTTCAGAGGGTTACACACTCCAAAAACATGTCATTTCTCTGTACTTACAGGCAGGGTAAGTAGGGTATGATGTGAATTGACCCTGTAAGTAGCCTACTTGTACAGGGTACCAAATCTGTACTTAGGTTACAGGGCAAGTGTTGTGTTGTGTTGTTTTCTTGTCTTTAAACTAATTCTATTAGGCCAAATCTGGTACCCTGTACTTATAGCCTATGTAAGATTAGATGACATTGTTGTCTTTAAACAGTAGCCTAATGTTGACCTATGTTGCGAGCTGTATGTGTATCGCCCCCCAGGAATAGCGCTGGGCTGTGAAGCCATTCATCGAAGCCTGTCATCGAGAAAGCAGCCTCAAAGGTCTCCTCAAAAAGCCAGGAGGAGTGTCTGCTCCCCTCTCAAAAAAAGAACACTCTACAAACAGTTAACTGTATCATACAGTATTCACCCATGGGAAAACAATTCGAAAAAATAATAAAAAAACACTGGCACCTCTTGGATACAGATCCGGATCTGAACAGTTTATTCAATACTGCCCCACGGATGGTATATAGGAGACCACCAAACATTGGAGATCAAATCGTGCATTCTGACTTAACCCCTAAGAAACCCCACACTTTCTTAGACGATCTACCTGATGGCAACAGACGTTGTGGAGCTTGTACACAGTGCCATTTTACAACAAAATGCAACGTTTTTAACCATCCAACAACAGGCAAAAAGATTAAAATCAGAGGAAAGATATCTTGCACAACCACCAATGTTATTTATATGCTCACCTGTCCCTGTGGGAAATCCTACGTGGGCAAGACGTCAAGAGCACTTAAGACATGGATAGCAGAGCACCGCAGTACAATCAGAAACTGTGATGTAAAAAGCTCAGTAGCCATTCATTTCACGCAAGCACACCACAATGTCTCCCAACTCAGATACGTGGGCATTGAACATGTTACGACCCCTAGGCGCGGGGGGAACATGGACAATCTCCTTCTAAAGAGAGAATTATGGTGGATTGACTTTTTGGGCACCATGGCACCTATTGGACTCAATGAGGACTTTGATGTCAGACCTTACTTGTGAGACCTCTGTACTGTACTCAGTTTCCAGTTGTTTTTTGCCTTTTATTTCCTTTTGATACAAGACTGTATGGATGAATGTTCTCTGTGAGATACTTAGAGGGCCAAGCTGATTGACGGCGTCCATTTCTAAAAAATATGCTTAAAAAATATGTTCAAAAAATATGTTCTAAAATATGTTGTGCATATATAGTGTGCAGTGATTGCTGTGTAGAGCTATTGTATGTTCATTCGGAGAGCTGAATAGATTATGCCACCATTTTCCTTTTCCTTAGAATGTGATTTATGCTTTGTGAAACTGCTTTAAAGATTGTACCTGGGTCTGCCTCCACACCACTAGGCGGAGACAAAGACCCATGAAAATGCTATTTAAGCACTTCCTTGTAAATGTATTTTTCACTTGACACTGACGAAGGCCCGAACCAGGCCGAAACTGTTTGTCGTCTGAATAAATGTCCGCCACGGGAGCTATCCAAAAAAATTGTGTTGCGAGCCCTTTTTTTGTTTTTTTATAGGGATAGTCTCATGGAACTGTCTTCCTGGTGACATTCGTTCCATCACAGGAAAGGCAGATTTGAAAAAGAAACTTAGATTTGATTTATTTTCACATTAACTTGTATTTTATCTTATCTCTTGTCATATTTTGTGATGTCTGTTTTAGAGACTACATTACAGTATTCCAGTAATGTTCTATTTGATTCTAGTTTTACTTTTTCTATTTTCTAAATGTTTCTTCTTTGATATTTTCTCTTACTCTTTGTGACATGTTTCTAGACATTCAATGTTTGTCTAACATGTAATGTATTTGTTGTCGTGGACCCCAGGAAGACTAATGGGGATCCTTTTTAATAAACTAATAAACAAACAAATAAACAAGTGTCCTCCTCTGAAGGTTTATATGATGTGATTATGGCTGGCAACATGTGTTTTTCTTATATGTTGTTTGTTTGGCTGTTTGTCTTCTGTTGAACTGAAAATTTGAATAAAATACAAGTGAAAAAATATGGCATGTTTTACATAGGCCTAAGTTGGAAGTAGTTGTCTTACTTTGCCCAGTGAATGTGTACATTGACATTACATGAAAAGCATTATATTTATGTCTGCATCTGTCAGTGGGCCATCACGATAAGAGCATGTATACTGTGTTCATGAGGAATATGTTATACTATAACTAAGTGGATCAGCACCGCAAACGGCTCTTCTGTCATCATCTCTCACGAGTCACGTGGTCAGATCACGTGACACTCCAACCTACCCGTCTAACCCGCGTGCAATATTTTTTTTCCCATGATGGCGAAGGCTAGGCGAAGGCATGACCCGCCCCTCTCTGCCTCTGATTGGCTGACTGCACTCGGCTGCTCCCACCTTCTTTCCAGGCGAGCTAGAAGTATCTCAAACGAGCCGAAACAGTTTCATTCAATGTCACGAAGCAGCGGGGGGAAAAGTAGGCTACTTCCAACCAAGCATGATTCCTATAAATATTAGTGTTTGCTGGACAGCTAACATTCATACATGACTGCAGTTATTTGTTGCTGAGGCTATGGTCATCTAGCATTTGTTCATAACGTGAGCAGCAGGTGCAAAACAATCATTAAATCAACAAGCATGAGATACTTCATTATATGTTACAATTGCAAACCCTATAGACAGTTTTAACTTGACAACAATAACAACCGTCACAACCCACCTGAATATCCGGTTTACTTCCTGTATACATAGCTGAGCGCAGGCTGATATTCGGCTCTTATTAAATGTTAACGTTAAGCCGTGTCTCCGACAGACACATTAACAAGGTAGCCTATTTCGGTCTTTATGTCTTGTAGTAGTTAGTAGTAGTTGTTGTTGTTGTTGTTGTTGATAGTTGCCATAACAACCACCCCTGTCGGAAAGACGTGCACACGCTGGGTAGGAAGCGTTGTTGTCCCGGAGGCGATATTCTTTTTTCGGATGATGGCGAAGGCATAACCCGCCCCTTTCTGCCTCTGATTGGCCTAGCGTCAAACTTCCATCCAAACACATTCGCTTGGCTATCCTGCATTACATCTCTTTCTACAGTCTGTGGTCAGACCGTCAAACTCAGTGGGTCAGACAGACATACAGCAGTTACGCTTGCTAGGGCCAGGGGTGGGTTATGCCTTCGCCGTCATCCAAAAAAAATATCGCTTCCGGTAAGCTAGCTAGCTAGCTAATGTTAGCTGCTGGTTGGTTGGCTAACTAGCGAATGTTAGCCGTTAGCTAACGTTAACACATTAACTAGACAAACACAGACATGCAGAGCTCCAAAAACAGAGCAATTCGTGATTTTGTTACTGTAGTTTCTGCAGAGTAACGTCCATGTCACGGATCTGACTGATAGTGCAGTAACAGTCAGCAGCTATGATAGCGCAGCCAGGGGGGGGAGGAAGTCCATATATGGTCCATCCGGTCATGGGTCGTAGGACATTACGTCATCACAGGATAACGCGATTGGCTGGCTCAGATCTGTTCAAATCTGAGCCAGCCAATCACGTTGTCCTGCGTTGTTTGAGACGTGTATAAAAGGCGACCGCGGATGGGGGTGGGTGGGGGGAACCAGAGGAGAGGAGAGCAGAGGGGGGAGAGGGGGAACCAGAGGGGGGAGGGGGGGAGAGGAGAGAGGGGGAACCAGAGGAGAGGGGGGGAGAGGAGAGAGGAGGGGAGAGGAGAGAGGGGGGACCAGAGGGGAGAGAGGGGGAGAGGAGAGAGGGGGGACCAGAGGGGAGAGAGGGGGAGAGGAGGGGGGGAACCAGGGGGAGAGGAGAGGAGAGGAGAGAGGGGGGACCAGAGGGGAGAGAGGGGGAGAGGAGGGGGGGAACCAGAGGGGAGAGAGGGGGAGAGGAGAGAGGAGGGGAGAGGAGAGAGGGGGGACCAGAGGGGAGAGAGGGGGAGAGGAGAGAGGGGGGACCAGAGGGGAGAGAGGGGGAGAGGAGGGGGGGAACCAGGGGGAGAGGAGAGGAGAGGAGAGAGGGGGGACCAGAGGGGAGAGAGGGGGAGAGGAGGGGGGGAACCAGAGGGGAGAGAGGGGGAGAGGAGGGGGGGAACCAGGGGGAGAGGAGAGGAGAGAGGGGGAGAGGAGGGGGGGAACCAGGGGGAGAGGAGAGCAGAGGAGGAGAGGAGAGAGGGGGAACCAGAGGGGGGAGAGGAGAGGGGGAACCAGGGGGAGAGGAGAGAGGGAAGACCAGAGGGGAGAGAGGGGGAGAGGAGGGGGGGAACCAGGGGGAGAGGAGAGGAGAGGAGAGAGGGGGGACCAGAGGGGAGAGAGGGGGAGAGGAGGGGGAGAGGAGAGAGGGGGAACCAGAGGAGGGGAGAGGAGAGAGGGGGAACCAGAGGAGAGGAGAGCAGAGGAGGAGAGGAGAGAGGGGGAACCAGAGGGGAGAGAGGAGAGAGGGGGGACCAGAGGGGAGAGAGGGGGAGAGGAGGGGGGAACCAGGGGGAGAGGAGAGGGGGAGAGGAGAGAGGGGAGAGGAGAGAGGGGGAGAGGAGGGGGGGAACCAGGGGGAGAGGAGGGGAGAGGGAGAGGAGAGGGGCTGGATCCCTCCAGGGGCACTGCCATCCCTCTGGGCGGCCCTGGTAGTGGAAGCGATCATCTTGCTCTATAATGACCAGAATGGGTGTTGTTCAAACTGAACATTTATTTCTTCAACATGCTGCAGCAGAAAGGGAGATAAACAGCGGACACTATTTTCGTAGTTAAGCTATGAAGTAGCCTACTTCCCCCCGCAGCATCGTGACATTGAATGAAAGTATAGGCTATAATGGCTCGTTTGAGATGACTTCTGGCTCGCCTGGGAAGCAGCCGAGAGCAGCCGAGTGCAGTCAGCAAATTAGAGGCAGAGAGGGGCGGGTCATGCCTTCGCCATCATGGGAAAAAAAAGATTGCGTCCCGGAGCTAGCCTGAGAGGCTAATAAAAGCTACATGTTACAGAGTAAGCTGACTATCAGTACGTTATTGCACGCATAGGCCTATCTTTACATTTAAACGTTTACATAGCAAAAATAGAAATAGAAGTAGGCTATGTCAGTGTTTTCCCCGAATAGCTGAGAAAGTGGACACTGTCAATAGTTAGCACTGTGAAGCTGATACAATTCAGGTGGCGGTAATGCAACATTTAAGGATGCCAACCGCCATAAAACACAGAAGAAGAAGCTGAGAAAAAGGAAGTGCTGTGGGGTTGCAGCTGATATCTGAGTTATTTAGGCCTACTTAGCCTATTGCACAGACGTGTACTTTTTTCTTGTCATTCTGAATTTAATCACATTGATGCTCTGATTAATATTTCAATTCAAATACATGTCACTCTTGTGTTAGAATGAGTAAATGGATATTGACACTGTTTTTATATAACCCTTGATCAATTCTCATTAATCTTTTATCTTTTTTTTATTTGTCTGTAGGCTACATACGTGCACTGCCAAGAGTAGCGGAACCATTATAAACCTGCGACCAGACTATATCAAAAACATAAACACACAGTGGCGTCTTTCATGCAAGCTAGCAAGCGAAACTGCTGTCTGTCTGACCACAGACTGTAGAAAGAGACGCAGGATAGCCAAGCGAATGTGATTGGATGAACGTTTGACGCTAGGCCAATCACAGGCAGAGAGGGTGCCTCCAGCCTTCGCCATCATCCGAAGAAAAATATCGCTACCCGCATAGCATGGCAATGCATGATGGGAAAGTAGAATTATACATGATCGAGCCAAATAAAACTGACTTTGATTTTAAATCGTGTAGTATACGGTACGCCTTCATAATATTGGTAGGTTGATGTAAATATTGTGTGTCCAGTCCAGTTAATTGAGTCCAGTTAATTTGCGGGCACCGTCTTACAGACGTGCCTGTGTGTGAGTGACGCCTCTGTGTCTGACGTGTACAACTCATACTTACCTGGCAGGGGAGACACCATGATCAAGAAGGTGGTTCACCTTTGGCGAGGCTCAGCCATTGCACTTCCGGCTGTGCTGACCCGAGCGAACGGCCCTGGGACCATGTGACGTGCAAATGACTGTAAAGCTAATTGGACTAGGCTCTATGAAGCAGAAATGTTAGATTGTGGGAGGGGTAACCCAAAATAAACAGAATATTAAGTAGCCATGCGTTTGACCGGTCCCATGGCACCATCTAGTGGATGAAGAAAGGAATGTCAGTTCTGTATAAGCAAATAAATCCTACTACATAATTCATGTCATGATTGATTTACAAATATCCCCCTATTTTAATGATTGATTTACAAATATCCCCCTATTTAATTATTAAGAAATATACCCCATTCAATCATTGAGATTCCACAACTCTGCTTTGTTGTTTTTAAGACTTATGTTGTTTTTAAGACTTAAATATTTCCAAGGCTGTTTAAATTTACTGTAACATTCATGTTTATGTGTAAAATGATCTGGTGAACGATGCTTGGGGGATGTCCTATCTCATACAGCACCGACGCCCTCTCTCATAAGCAAGAGGAGCGTCACATCATGGAGTCATACGCCATACTCAAACCGTCTATTCTGATTCAATAAAGGTTGTTAAAATTATATTAAGAGTCTCTCATGATTGAAGTGTAGTCGTAGACTGAATTTCAATCATGGAAGACCAAATAAGGCATTAATAGAGCACCCCATGCTGTCATACCCTTCAGCCCAAATGACGTCACTAAATGACGTCACCATCTCCGACGTCCCAAATGACATCAGTTATGACATCATAAATGACATCAGTTATGACATCATAAATGCCCTTTTCCCAAATGACATCAGTTATGACATCATAAATGACATCAGTTATGACATCATAAATGACATCAGTTATGACATCATAAATGCCCTTCTCCTCCCCAGATCACCACCAATGTCATGACTCCTGTTGGAAACAAATCCCCTTAGGGGGGATGTCCTATCTCATACAGCACCGACGCCCTCTCTCATAAGCAAGAGGAGCGTCACATCATGGTACAAATATCCCCCTATTTTATGATAAAGAAATAAACCTCCAATCAATAATCAGAATCAGAATCAGAATCAGAAAGACTTTAATAATCCCCGGGGGGAAATTGGGACAAATCACAGCTGCTCGTTCACAAAACACACATATCCTAAAATAAATACACAGTAGTAGTGCAATAGTAAAATAAGCAGAATAGAATAGTGCTGTATTCAAATAATAAAGAAATAGTCAGAAATATCAACTACAAATAAAATCACTGTCAGTACTAAAAAACAATATAAAAACAACATAGTACCTGATGTAGGAGCAATGGAAACACTTAAGGTGCAATGTGTTTGGCTCAGTTAAAGTGCAGTTTGTTATGCTCACAGCTGGAGGCAATAAGGTGCATAGAATGAAGCAGCAGTACATTACACAAAACATTTGCAAAACTTTGAGGCCATTTTTCTCAAAAAACATAGTTTGGAAACAGTCAAGACATAAAGAGGTGTATCTCACTTAATCTTTGGAGTACAATGATGATTTTGATATCACCAGAAAGCTTAAATTCTCCTCTTTCCAACATTGTATAAAACTCAAAATGTGTTTTGGGGACAATGTGACTAATTTTGACAGAGCATAAAAGGTGTCAGCAGTAATTTGCCCATAATTGTTGCAGTGTCCACACACAGGCCAGGGGAAAAGATGAGAAGGGCACTAAAGGGCAAGTGTCAGCTTCTGAGGGGCAGGAGAAAGACCATTTCAAATGTCCTCCTCAGGGACCTGGGACTGTGAGGCCAAAACCTGGTCCACCGCCTTCTGAAAGTCAGCCAACGTCTCAAAAGTCTGGAACGCCAGTCCTTTAGAGGTGGAAGCTTTCACCTTTTCACAGTAGGTTTTTTTTCTGTACTTTTTGTGCCCTTGAGTGGACTGGCCACACAGTATACAGGTGTACAGTTTCACTGTTTTCTGAGGTCCAGTACCACTGCGCTGCACTTTAGCCGCCTTGTACAGTGTGGATTGGGCTGGCTTGATGGCTGAGGACGGCTGTTGTGGCAGGGAAACAGAGGCCTGTAGCTGGCGATGAAGAGCTGGGTGCAAGGTCACCTGCGCTGCACTTGGCTGAAGGAGGACAAAGGAGGGCTGGAGTCCTGCTGCTGCTGTGCCCACCGGTGTGTGTGACGGCTGAGGGAGCAAAAAGGAGGGCTGGAGTCCTGCTGGTGCTGTGCCCACCGGTGTGTGTGATGGCTGAGGGAGCAAAAAGGAGGGCTGGAGTCCTGCTGCCACTGTGCCCACCGGTGTGTGTGATGGCAGGGTGGGGGGTGCAGCAGAGAAATGGTCGTGATGTCATTTATGATGTCATAACTGATGTCATTTGGGCACGTGCCTCCGTGTGAGAGAGAGAGTGTGTGTGAATATGCACACATGGGGTAGATGGATTATGCATGTCATTACATTCATGTAACTAACATTTCTGCTTCATAGATGACTTGATTAGACATTAGCTTTACAGTCATTTGCACGTCACATGGTCCCAGGGCCAGTCCCGTGCACGGGACCATGTGACGTGCAAATGACTGTAAAGCTAATTGGACTAGGCTCTATGAAGCAGAAATGTTAGATTGTGGGAGGGGTAACCCAAAATAAACAGAATATTAAGTAGCCATGCGTTTGACCGGTCCCATGGCACCATCTAGTGGATGAAGAAAGGAATGTCAGTTCTGTATAAGCAAATAAATCCTACTACATAATTCATGTCATGATTGATTTACAAATATCCCCCTATTTTAATGATTGATTTACAAATATCCCCCTATTTAATAATTAAGAAATATACCCCATTCAATCATTGAGATTCCACAACTCTGCTTTGTTGTTTTTAAGACTTATGTTGTTTTTAAGACTTAAATATTTCCAAGGCTGTTTAAATTTACTGTAACATTCATGTTTATGTGTAAAATGATCTGGTGAACGATGCTTGGGGGATGTCCTATCTCATACAGCACCGACGCCCTCTCTCATAAGCAAGAGGAGCGTCACATCATGGAGTCATACGCCATACTCAAACCGTCTATTCTGATTCAATAAAGGTTGTTAAAATTATATTAAGAGTCTCTCATGATTGAAGTGTAGTCGTAGACAGAATTTCAATCATGGAAGACCAAATAAGGCATTAATAGAGCACCCCATGCTGTCATACCCTTCAGCCCAAATGACGTCACTAAATGACGTCACCATCTCCGACGTCACCTTCTCCATGACGTCCCAAATGACATCAGTTATGACATCATAAATGACATCAGTTATGACATCATAAATGACATCAGTTATGACATCATAAATGCCCTTTTCCCAAATGACATCAGTTATGACATCATAAATGACATCAGTTATGACATCATAAATGCCCTTCTCCTTCAATAATCAGAATCAGAATCAGAATCAGAAAGACTTTAATAATCCCCGGGGGGAAATTGGGACAAATCACAGCTGCTCGTTCACAAAACACACATATCCTAAAATAAATACACAGTAGTAGTGCAATAGTAAAATAAGCAGAATAGAATAGTGCTGTATTCAAATAATAAAGAAATAGTCAGAAATATCAACTACAAATAAAATCACTGTCAGTACTAAAAAACAATATAAAAACAACATAGTACCTGATGTAGGAGCAATGGAAACACTTAAGGTGCAATGTGTTTGGCTCAGTTAAAGTGCAGTTTGTTATGCTCACAGCTGGAGGCAATAAGGTGCATAGAATGAAGCAGCAGTACATTACACAAAACATTTGCAAAACTTTGAGGCCATTTTTCTCAAAAAACATAGTTTGGAAACAGTCAAGACATAAAGAGGTGTATCTCACTTAATCTTTGGAGTACAATGATGATTTTGATATCACCAGAAAGCTTAAATTCTCCTCTTTCCAACATTGTATAAAACTCAAAATGTGTTTTGGGGACAATGTGACTAATTTTGACAGAGCATAAAAGGTGTCAGCAGTAATTTGCCCATAATTGTTGCAGTGTCCACACACAGGCCAGGGGAAAAGATGAGAAGGGCACTAAAGGGCAAGTGTCAGCTTCTGAGGGGCAGGAGAAAGACCATTTCAAATGTCCTCCTCAGGGACCTGGGACTGTGAGGCCAAAACCTGGTCCACCGCCTTCTGAAAGTCAGCCAACGTCTCAAAAGTCTGGAACGCCAGTCCTTTAGAGGTGGAAGCTTTCACCTTTTCACAGTAGGTTTTTTTTCTGTACTTTTTGTGCCCTTGAGTGGACTGGCCACACAGTATACAGGTGTACAGTTTCACTGTTTTCTGAGGTCCAGTACCACTGCGCTGCACTTTAGCCGCCTTGTACAGTGTGGATTGGGCTGGCTTGATGGCTGAGGACGGCTGTTGTGGCAGGGAAACAGAGGCCTGTAGCTGGCGATGAAGAGCTGGGTGCAAGGTCACCTGCGCTGCACTTGGCTGAAGGAGGACAAAGGAGGGCTGGAGTCCTGCTGCTGCTGTGCCCACCAGTGTGTGTGACGGCTGAGGGAGCAAAAAGGAGGGCTGGAGTCCTGCTGGTGCTGTGCCCACCGGTGTGTGTGATGGCTGAGGGAGCAAAAAGGAGGGCTGGAGTCCTGCTGCCACTGTGCCCACCAGTGTGTGTGATGGCAGGGTGGGGGGTGCAGCAGAGAAATGGTCGTGCCTCCGTTTCAGGTTTCTGGTCCCTGCCAATGATGGAGGGACCTCATACTGTACTTGAGGCCGACTGGTGTGCGGCCTCTCTTCTGGAAGCTCTGCTGATGTGGGTTGGCTGGTTCTGGAGAGACTTTGGTGACGTCGGAGGAGAGCCAAGCCTTGATCAGTCACATTTTTGGCTGACAGGGCCTCCTGTCTCCTGATGAACACCGCAACAGACTTTAAATTAATCTTCAGGATTGGAATCCCAAGTTTGCAGAGTTCAGGGTCATCAACAGTCACTCTCTGCTGCACACGCTGGTAGAGCGTTGTGATCTGCTTCTTTGGTGGGGACCCTCGCACCTTTTTTCCACCACAGTCAGGATGGAGCCACAGCTGTTTGATGATGCAGTACATTAGCCGGTTTTTTCTTGAATCCAGCAGGTGGGCGGGCGAAAACCTCTTGGTGAACTTGAGCTTCTGAACCAGAGCTGCCTCTGCAGGATCACCGTTGGTTCGTCCGTACCGCGCATTACCCCAGCGTGCTCTGTAGAGGCTGTCAAACTGCTGGATGTTGCGATCATGGAGGTCAAGCTTGCTCCATGCACTGATGACTCTCTGCCTTGTAGAGTCACTGAGAGCTAGCTGGCCCCCCTCCAAGGCAATCTCGACCAGAACAGCGCTCAGCTCCTCCACGTACTGGTACCCGGGGAGATGATTTGGACCGCACACATCCTCCACACATGGATCCAGCTCAGGGGCCACAACCTGGTCAGTGAGACGTAGGTTCTTCCTCAGTGGAGTCAGACGGTCGCTCTCACCGTCAGAAATGTAGCCCCGATCATCCTCCACAGATTCTTCCACGTCAGCAGCCACCTCATCCTCGTCCTCCTCGGTCGCTTGAAGCGTCTCTCTGGTCTCAGCATAATGTTCTGTCACGCTGAATGGCTCTGATGACTGGGAGAACAGGTACTCCAAGCCGATCCGCTCGTCCCCAGCAGGAACAGGAGGTCGGTAGTTCACCTCCTCCACCTCACCAAACAACTCCTGGCACCTTTGGTTGAGGCGATGTATCAGAGGAGACACGTACACCATGTGCTTCCTCCCCTTCTGACCTTTCACGCGGTCCGACTCCCTGTCAGCGTTCCATCGGGCCATGCCACTGAGGAGATAGACCTGGAAGGGGACAGCAGCACAGTGGGGCCCTGGGATCATCCTGGGCAGGAAGCAGTGGAAGCCCTCCAGGCTGTTGTTTCCTCTCACTGTGGTGTAATACGGCAGGCGCACACCGTTACGGGTGGTGTGATGGGTGATGGTGTACATGTCTCTTCCTGGTGGATCTTGCATGCACTCGAGGTGTTTCTGCTGGTTCTGCCACACTCTGTCGATGGCTGCCGCGTCCTTGAACAGACTGACCTGGTTTTCGTCCATCCCCGCCGGTCCCTTGAGGGTGTCGATGATGCTCTGCACACGGGCAAAGGTCTCCTGGGCTCCGACCGTGATCCTCCTGACATGATGCCGCAGATCGTATCTGCTGACGTGCAGTTCAATGATGTCAGCATCAGACAGGGAAACATAATGTGAGTGTCCTGCCCGCATAGCCTGGATGAGCAGCGCCATGTCATCCTTGTTGTACGCGAACACAGCAGCCGAGAGCGCAGACATAAAGAGGGCGTACTTTGGATGGTGATCTGTTCTGAGGGCAGCGTCGAACCGGCAAATCCAGTGGAAAATGTCCAACCGCACAATCATGCCGCTCTGTGTCCAGTCATCAAACATCTGCTCCAAAGTGGTGACACCGTACATGCGACAGCAGCCGCGGTCCGTGTACATGAGCTCAGGAGGCGCCTCTCCTGCCCTCTTGTACCTCTCCATGAGACCTTTAGCCATCGGCCTGATTTTGTCCAGAGATTCCTCACAGGTGAAGACAGACATGAGGATCTGGCTGAGCTCATTTGCCACGTTGGTGCACCATTCTGCAGTCCCTTTTCCGGGTCCAGAAAGTTTCCTGCAGATCTTAAACATAAAACAAAGGGAGTAAAAAAAAATTATGCACCTTTCTTTATTACCATTTTATTTTGTTTAATCATGTATTGGCAATTATCCTAAGCATTATAATTGTTTAATTATTGATCATGCTATTATATGTACAATACTGTTTTCTGTTTACCAGTGTTTTGTATCTCTTAACATGGAATGTCCTTATCCTAACTATTTTCCTACTATGTTTCAGATTCTATTTTTCCTACTGTTTTAAGCTTGTATTTTACCTGCCCTGGGACTACGGGTGGAAAATAGCATTTCTGCTATAACCTGGTATGATGCATCTCTCCCAATTTTATAGGGTTAATGTTCTTGTACACTGTCCCTGTATTAAAAATAAAGAAATTCAAACTGTGCACCACACCAACTGTAATTGTGCAATAATCTCAATAATACTAATTACAACTGTGCAATAATTAATCTACAATACATACACTGCATTATCTATACTGTTATTACCACTGGAACTAACTTTATCTGCAGGATGCACATACTATATACACTCACTTTACTTCGATTGACTGTTTGTTCAATTAAACATGTTCCCCTCGTAAGACTGTGTCAAAGTTACCTTCCTGGTGGAGTCGTATTTGAGGACTTTGCCAAACGTGGACATGATCTGTGTACGGTAGTCCTCAATGTTTTCCGCTTCAGAGAGGAGGAAGGCTTTCCTCAGCAGCCTTGGCGACGGCAGCACCCTTCTTGGTGGCGGTCGCTGAAACTGATGGCCCCCCAAGGTACCTGGAGGCAGAGTGAAGAAGAGAGAGGTTAATGTTGTCACTTATTTTATATGTAACTCTGCTTTTATTTTGATCTGCTGTGATCACATGGCACCCCTGTAAAAGAGACTGACAGTTTGCGGTATAAATAAAGGATAATAATAATTGAAATGATCTAAATCTGACTGAGCATTGATTTCTACATAGACTAAACACTGGGAAAACATACAACTCAAATCTGACTTACTTATGATCCCACCACGCTTGTTCATCTGGCAGAGGAGTGTGGTATAGAGGTCTTTCCTCTGCAGATACTCTTCACAGTGGCTCTCCTGGACCTGCCTCCACACCTTGGCCATGGTGTTGCCCTGGGTGCGATCCCTCAGCAGGCCAATCACCTGCTTGTCAACGCCGCGCCTGCAATTAAGCACAATGGGCCCTTTTCACAGCTGCCATTTTGTGTCTAAAAGGCAGGGTAAACACAGGTGCAACCAAAACTCACTAATTAGGGCCCCAGCACTGGAACACCTAAATGGACTGGAAGTTGGAAGCCCTAATTAAGGATTTGGTGCACCCTGTGTTACTTCCTGCCTTTTAGACACAAAATGGTGGCTGTGAAAAGGGTCTATCATGTGATGCCAGTGAAACTATGTTCTCTAGCACAACTGTTTATAATGCAAAATATTGAGTCGAGTTGAGTAAACTTTACAAACTGTAGTTTAACATAAAAACATGAAAACAATGTGCGATACACACATAAATACAGTGAATATGTATTGTGAAATGAGGTAGACACTCACATTAGTGTTAAAACAGCAGGAAAGACTGCTTGGTGAGCTGGACTGAGCTGGTTTAGGATGGACGCATCCCACGCCAGGAAGCGGCCGATGGCATATTCCTCGGACTCCTTGGCAGCTTTCCTGCACGCGTTACAGGCCAGGACCTCCGTCAGCATGGAGTACCAGCGAGACATGTGGCAGATCTGTCTGACCGTTTTGGAGTAGCCGCAGCGGTACAGAAAAGCACTCTTGTCCGCACGCGCAGGGCACTCGGACCTGGGGCATCGGAGGCTGTAGGCCCACACGCCTACCGGCCTCCACAGGAACAAGCTGCTGCGGAAGAAGCTGTCTGCTGTTGGCACTAGTCCCCCTGTCACCACTCCAGGACGCTCAGGGGGGTGAAACCACATCCGGTCATCCTTAAGGACCTTCCTTCTCCTGATGTTGCCGTGCTTGTCCTCGTACGTCATCTCCCTTTTGAAGATTGTGGTAGTGGGGGACTGCGTTCGCGCTCTCCCCCTGTATTCATGTGAAAAGAAAATAACACACCGATGGTGAGACAAGTGTTTTCACTATGCATAAACTGTGTGTTCAACTTTGTTTTCTGATAACCTCATTATGGTTTCCTTGATAGGCAAATTGATTGACAAATTTGACACAAATTTCTTGATTGACTTTCTGAGCTCTGTATCTGCACATCACCAAAGAAGAGAATATCATTCTGCAGTCAAATTCAGAGAAAGATTTAGTGGCATTCATCAAGTAGGCCTACTAGCGTTGCCAATCTAAGGATCGAATACAGCAAAGGATAAGCAAATTACACGAACACGATTAGAACAATTGGAGTTGGATCAGGTCAAACTAACTGTACATTGTAGACTGTAGATTGTAAAACATGTTCCTTCATTTTCGATCTTAACAGGAGGTGGCGCTGTTTTAGCGCTGACGTCAGACCCCTTCCATCTCTGCTGCGAGCAGAACAGAGAGAAAATAACTGTTTGTAGAGTGGATGGTGACGTCACCACGGAGAGAGTCCAGCTATATTTAGTTATAAATAACTAAACTGCTGCTTTTTTACGTCTTTATTTCATGATTGCGTTAAACACGGGTTATGTTATCTCCGGAATGTAGAGGCAAAAAAACCAACAACATCCACCAAGTCTGGTCAGTCCCCATTACCCATCGTGCACTGCGCGTGATAGTTTACTAGCCTATTTGAGAACAAATCACGATTTCATGATAATATAGGGTCCTAAAATGGTATAAACAGTAATGCGTGTTTAACGATATAATAAAATAAGGACACAACAAAGCACCAGTTAGTTGCACCGTCCATGAGAATAGTAGCTGAGTGAATCCGTCCGTCCGTCCCTGACGTCAGTGTTTATCTTGATCCGTATCCATATTTTTAATACGATAATTTTTAGATAGCCTGGCCCGCCGTGGTAGGGCTACTTACCCTGTCGAACGCAAAAGGATGATTAAACGCGATCAGAATCTTCCTATTGCGTAACAGCCGCTCACATGTAGCTCCACATTATAGTAATGCTACACCTGACTCACTTCTCAAGACCCTTTAGGACAAGAAGGCCCTAACGCCAAATCAATCAATCAAGATATATTTTTGATCAATCAAAACATATATCTTGATTGATATATATATATCTATATATATATATATATACTGTATATATATCAAGCCACCTGATCTCCACTCCAGCCAGTGTGGCCAAACCCTGTGACTAGCTGAGCTTGAGAATATACTGTATATCACAGTTCTTGTAGCCAGCACTGTGAATGAGAAACACCAGGTAAAAATTATAGCTACTTTATTCCACCAATAAGAAGAAAAAAACCTCAGCACTCAGAAGCCGGATCATTATGTTTCATTTCATTATTCTATGGATTTCATTGTTCTTAGCCTGGAGCTACAGATACTAGTCTAACCATTTCTAATCACTGCAAAGGTAACTTGGTGTGTTTCATCCAACACTTGAAAGTGAAAGACACCAAATAATTAAGCAGAAAACCTTGAATTAAACCATTACCACAAGTATTTTTTTTACTTTAAGCTTCTGCCCAAAATACCTCCAATATACTTTATTTCAGATGATGGTAAAACGAATTACTGTAACAGTACAAACACAGCAGAGCCGTTACATTAAAGTAAAAAATAATTTAATGTCATTGTCTGTTGTTTCCTTTTATCATTGCCTGCCTGAATAAAATGGGGGGGGGGGGGGGGTTAAGAAAAATCAATATGAGGGCAATTATATAAAATCTCTAACAGAGACAGGCAGTTTACATTGCTGTTAAGCATTTTTGGGTCCCATTGTGTTCTAGTCTATGGATTACAGTCTGAAAAGCATTAAGCCATTTTAAATAAACCTGTGCATCTAGTTTGGGACAACACACACTTGTAACCATTATAAATACTTGCCAATAACATGTTTCAAGGCGTTGCCGTTAACGTACAATAACATGTTTCAATGAAGGACTTGCCGTTAACATACGGTTTGTCAAAAAATGGACACGTGCGTTGTTCCAAATGAGATACAAATGTGTGACACTTTGTAAGAGTGCAGTGGAGACATTCTAAAATTGGATCCACAATCTACATTACTAGTAGTAAACTTGGCCATTAACCTGGGCGCAGAAACAGAGTAGGGGGAAAAGACACTTGTCTTAGTAGATTGTTGCACTTCTATGGAGTGAACCATTCCTTTAAACTATTCTTCAGGGGCGGTTTTAGCATCAGAGCTTTGGGTGGGCTCAGCCTGGCTCAGCCCACCCAAAGGTCATGGACCACTGAACCCCTAGGGGGGTCTGGGGGCATGCCCCCCCGGAAGAAAATTTTGTACAGTTTCAAGTAAAAATGGATCAAACTGGCGCACTTTGAGATCAAAATGAAGAGACTAGATCTATGAAGAACTACACACATCAATATCTTCTTTACCATTCTGTGGTTTTACAGCGATGAAAAAATAATTGTTTCCCTATATATACTATATATATTCTGCATACAGGTTACTATGGTAGAATTATGCTTGCATAAATAATACCAAAATCACTTCAGGGGAGTTTCAAGTAAAGTAACATTTTGCTTTGTAGGCAAAACAAAAGTAAAATTAAATCAAAAGGGAACTTCCTAACTTATTGTCTGGAATAATATTCCGACAAGATAATAATATACGTTAAGCACTCGTATATCCATCTATGGAAAAACAACAAATGAGGATTTGTTCCCATGCTTAAATTCACTGAAGACTTAATTGTCTTGGAAATTGACATTTGAAAATCACATTGTATTGTTAGTTAGGCTACTTAACTAAAAACTATAAAACACAATACATTTTAATGTAATTCCACAACGTTTATTTTTGGCCCTCTGCCCTGCACCCAGATTGAGTTTTGGCCCTTCATGGGAAAGAATTTGGGCACTAAACTGACCTGGGAGCTTACTTTAATTCAGTGTGCGGACTCTATTTATTTTCAAAGAATTTGGGCACCCCTGCTCTATATCTTCTTTTGAAGTGATAATCAGGATCGTTTATATGCGCTGTAACTTCATGTGGTGATTTGCATTGACTATTGGTTGGATTTGGGCATGTAGGGAATGGGATATGGGGCGGATCCACGTGCATAATCACTGTGGGAGCTGGTAACCAGGGGAATTGCCTGCAGGTGTGCACGCAGTCATTGATAGGTTAGTTAGTCATTCGTTAGTAGGAGGGATTCTACGCAATCCTTTATAAATGAGGATTGTAAGCAGCAAGTCCGAGTGAATGTGATTTGGTGAGTCTTGATATTGAGAGATATTTTGAATACCAAAGCAAATGGCGGAGAAAATGGCTCTTTTTGAAAGTTCTCTCAGTTGCCATTGGTGTTTAGAGACTTTTGGAGATCCTGTGTCTCTGAGCTGCAACCACAGCTTCTGTTCCAGCTGCCTGAAACAATTCTGGGAACAAGCTAACAACAAAAACTGTCCCATTTGTCAAACTAAAACGTCAAATGATGATCCAGCAGTGAACTTTGCCCTGAAGGAACTAGCTGACTCCTTTACTGACGGACAGAAGGCTGCATCATCTGAGACTGATAAAGAAGAGGAGAAAGCGGAGGTGGTGTGTCCACATCCAGGAGAGTCTAGATGGTTCTGTAAAGAGGAGCAGAGAGCTGTGTGTCCTGGCTGTGAGTTCCCTCTCCACCAAGGTCACAACTTGGTTCCTGTCGAAAAAGCAGTCAGTGAGCTGAAGGAGGAGCTGACATCTGATTTAAAGTCTCTCCAGGACAAGAGGGACAAATACAAAGAGGTTGAGAAGACATACAACAATGAAGTGAATATACACTCCAAGGAACAGCTGTTGGCCACAAAGAGGCAGATCACAGCAGAGTTCAACAAGCTCCACCAGTTCCTGAAAGAGGAAGAGAAGGCCAGACTAGCAGCTCTGACGGAGGACGAGTTGCAGAGGGGGAAGACTGTCACCAGAGAGATGAAGATCATTCAGGAGAAGATCTCCTCTCTCTCAGACAGCATCTCTGCTGTTGAGGAAGACCTGCAGAAACACAATGTGCCGTTCCTCACCAGTTATAAACCCACTCAGACCAGAGCCAGAGATCAGTGCTCACTGTCAGATCCACAGCTGGTCTCAGGAGCTCTGATAGATGTGGTCAAACACCTGGGCAACCTGTCCTTCAGAGTCTGGGAGAAGATGAAAGGGGAAGTCAAGTTCAGTCCCGTCATTCTGGACCCAAACACTGCTAACCCCTCGCTCTATCTGTCTGATGACCTGACCAGTGTGAGATGTGAAGAAGACGCATGGCAGCAGCTCCCTGACAACCCAGAGAGACACACTGGGTATCCTGATGTTATGGGCTCTGAGGGCTTCAGCTCAGGGAAACACAGCTGGGAGGTGGAGGTGGGAGATCATCCTGACTGGACTGTGGGTTTGGCTAAAGAGTCAGTTGACCGGAAGGGGGAGTCATCTCCCTCACCAAAATGTGGAATCTGGGGTTTAATACATCACAATGAAAAATACATTAATGTGTCTGGTGAGACCCTCACAGTGAAGAAGAGACTCCAGAGGATCAGAGTCCAGCTGGACTATGACACGGGGGAACTCTCCTTCTATGACTCTGAGGACAACACTCATATCTGCACTCACAAAGACACATTCACTGAAAAACTCTACCCATTTCTCTCTATTGGAGATGCTGTGGGTGCCAAGACCATTGATTGCAAAGTCTGTCAAGCTGAGGTTTCTCTGTCATATTAGGGGACGACAGTTAGGTGTGTGTGTGTGTGTGTGTGTGTGTGTGTGTGTGTGTGTGTGTGTGTGTGTGTGTGTGTGTGTGTGTGAACTGTGGGTTTTCACATTTGAGATTTTACCTGTCCATGTCTTAAATATTATGGGTTGATTTTGATTTTAATAACATTGAAACGTTATTTAAATTGTCTGTTTTCATTAAAATAATTATAAAAAAAAAAAAGACTGTTATTTCCTCAAAATGTTACTCTTGTCAGTGTGGAAAAGATAATATATTGTAAGCACTCGTATATCCATCTATGGAAAAACAACAAATGAGGATTTGTTCCCATGCTTAAATTCACTGAAGACTTAATTGTCTTGGAAACTGACATTAGTTAGGCTACTTAAGGCCATTTCATCACACATTAATGCAATTTGTCTCTTTTTGGATTCACACAAACTCTTGTGTGTGAATCAGCTTACATGTATATAGCAGCCATACACATTTTCTACAAATCTGACTGGTTGGTAGCATGTTAAGCTATCATCATCATCACATCAGACAGGCTGTGTAAAGCAGCCACTTGCGATTCTGAAGGGCTTAATTTCATTCAGATAACAAGGGACCCGTTTGAAAATATGTTTGTCACTTATGCCCATATGTTTCTCAAAAAACATTGCATCCATTTACACCAGCTTTACTGCGAGCTAGCATGACATGGCTGGCTGGTGCCATGGTAGCCTACCTACCTTCCTCCAGTCCACCTGTTTGTCTGGCAGGCACAGCGACAAGTTGCATATCAATATGCGCTAATTAAGTAACTACTGACGACTGACTGCTCAATGTTCACCTCACAGTTTCATTGATCATGAGTGGGGAGAACGATTGTGTGGACTGTGGAGGACCACTTTGCTGCTGTACTGTGTGTGTGACCTGTGTGAAGTGATGTGGGATTAGGCAGATAGATGGAGGAGGGAGCGCCTGCGCAGCCGCGGTTCTAGAAACTTTTCGGGTGGGCTGAACCCCCCTACATTTTTGTCTCAGTCCACCCTAAGAACATAGAGGGGGGGGGGGGGAAACACGCACACAGCGCATTGAGTGTAGTCTGAAACTGCTACTAATGACCACCATGGATTTGGAGGAAAAAAAAAAAAAAATGTTTTTTTTTGCCTCTATTTTTTTTGGGTGGGCTGAGACTATTTTTGGGTGGGCTAAAGCCCACCCAAAAAAGGCCTAGAACCGCCCCTGCTATTCTTCCAAGGTAATTCGGTTCTACATTCTTATAACAGAGGAAAACACGACAATTGTTGAAACTATAACCAGTTTAATTATTATTTCTTCACATGCTCCATCTCACTACTGTAATTACTCCCTATTTTGTTACACAATTCAAGTTTGACAATCGGTTATGCAGGTTGTCCCACCATTTAGCCAAAGCCTCATATCTGTTGTAATATGGAAGTCAGTTTTATAATTCAGTATACAAAGATTGGTTACATTTATTGCTGTTATCTGAGGGCACTTGCAGAGAGAACCCACACACACACACACACACACACACAAAATTTGAGAAAACCCGGTTGGTAAACTAAAACATGCATTTCTGTTAAACCAAAAACCAGGCTGTTTTTCTTACTTCCTAAAAAGTTAACATTTTGGAGTTTTCCCGGAGAGTGGTGATATATCGGTTATATATCATGCGGTGCCACTAAAACAAATCACTCAGACATGCATCTATTTGTATAAAACACAATGTTGTTTACAGTACATTACCAAATGTTAGAATTGTATCGTTGCTCAATGAGCCTTTTTCACCAGCAGTCATTTTGTGTCTAAAAGGCAGGAAGTAACAAAGGGTCAAGCAAACATCCATTTAGGTCTTCCAGTACTGGGGCCCTCTTTAATGTTTTGCTTGCACCTGTGTTACTCCCTGCCTTTTAGACACAAAATGGCTGAGGTGAAAAATGCTAATATTCAAAGCACAATGCCCTGCCTTGCACTATTCCAACCACCATCTAAAGTACTCAAAAACAAAAACAAAAAACGTATAAAAAAAATCAATGAGTCATGCACTTCAAGATAATACATCAACTCACTTAATTTCTTTACTGATGTTTCCTCTGTAAATTTATGCACAAGTGGTGCTTTTGGGGGGAGGGGGGTGGCTAATTTAAGTTTTGGTTCCATATCGGATTCTGATTTGGTCCCAATTATGGTTGCAATTTGCAATACTAAAAACGATTTTCTTCAGATATAATAGATGCATTAACTCCAAACATTTGGAATATACAGTAGTTATTCATGTAAATCTAAATTATACTGTTATTTTGTTGGCAGTGCTCTTGTGCTGGTGGTGGCAGCAGCACCCCAGTGGTAAGTGAATACAGAGGAAACACTGTTCAGGGCTTTTTGCAGATGATAATGTACTTTGGCAAGGCTTGGTAACCACTGAATATGACAGAGATATCAGGCCCTCCACTTACACTGTCGTACAGAACGAGTGGGTCGTCGCCCACAGCAGGTGGCACAATAAGGCCTGGTTGACCAGAGACGGAGCTCCCTGTCAGCACCTCGGCCTCCACAAAGTATAGATACTCCTCATCTGGCAGCTTCTTCCACAACTCCACGGCTGTTTTCACGCTCTTAGTGAAATAGATGCCCTCTCCATACTTTTGGTCTGTGTAGAGGAAAACGCAAAATATTTTATATTATTTTATTTTTTGCTTTATTGTACCAATATCATATTGCGCTCCCAATTTCCACCCAGGGTTCAATCAAGTTCAGATAATTCCATTACTACCTGACAAAAGACAAATTCAAATCAAAAGTACTTTATGTAATAACATTACACCCATAGCGCCTTAGACCCTCCATGCACCGAAGGGTCTTGCAATGCTGCGATGTAGCACTAGCTCTATTGCAGCGGATTGGGCGTGATCGGCCCTTCCGCGGGCAACGTTGCAGACAGAGTAGGAGGGCTGATCCGTGAGCGGCTGCTTCTGGGATGCGGGTCGGGGTCTTAATCGGCCTCGGCTGGGTCTACTGGGCGAGGGTGTATGATGTTTGACAGACCCGAAACACCTTACGACCCCAGTTAACATCACTGATGACGCATCCCAGTGCATGCTGAAGTATGTACTGTATTTGTAACACATTACTTAAACTTTAGATTATATTGAGCAGCATTCAATAACATACCATCGGGTGGTGCGTACTCCCTCTGGAATCCAACATGGCTGACCATGTCGCAGAACTGTGCAGGTATGCGTTGATACATTTTCTGAGAAGGAACCGATGAACCCATCTGTTTTCTCTTGAGCTCAAAGAACTCCTTCAGAGCTTGGTTCTCTACTTTGTCCACCTGCAACACATCATAGATGCAAAAACAATGATAAACAAGGGTCAAGCAGTGGTGTACCAGACCTAGGACAATAGCAATTTTATAATACTGTAAATGAAGTACAAGCAATGCTTCCTCCATCTCAACTTGGAAGTAATGTGTCCACCTTGAAACTGATAGTTGCTGAGTGTTGCTCAATTAGTTATATTTGAAACCATATGAATTTACGTAAAATAAAATACTATCCATTTTGGTGTTAAAAAATAGGGGGGAAAGGGAGGGGGGGTAAATGACGCTCCAAAGTTGGGCTCAATTTTGGCGAGGGAGAAACTGGCATGGCCGTTCTCAAAGGGCTCATTGACCTCTCACATCAAACTGAATGAGAATGGGTTTTATGGGTACCCATAAGCCTCCCTTTTACATATACTGTAGAGTAGCATGATCATTTTTTGACATGGCAGCATAAATCAATAGAACACCATCACATCACTGACGGAATGTCGATAGGCCTCAAGGATGTGATTCTTTTTTTCCAAGGAGCCGATTCTGTAGATGCCTTTGCTGAGAGCCCAGAAAATCCCTCTTTTTCACAGCCTAATGTTGGCAGGTATGATGATGATGATGGTGTTTCAAATGTAGGCATCTACTTTTGGAATACAGCAGTAGCTCTATTTGTGTATCCGAGGATGAAAGGATTACTTATAGTCATATCCTGCAGTTAAGACTTGGGCCCTTTTTTTTTGCACTTAACCTCAGGGCTTAAAATTTGGCGCGGGATTGCGGGAATCCCGCACATTTTCCCGAATTCCCGCATATTTTCAATTTATAAAGGGGGAGTAATCCTGCAATGGTTTGTGTGGACCGATCTGTGTTTGTGCAGAACGTTGCTGCATTCAAACGACTGGGCAAATTTAACTTCCTTGGCCAGTTGACAACAAACATTAGCACACTAGCTCTGTCGACTCAGTCCTCTCTCGACATCAACGCTCCTCTGCTGGTTTCTCGTGGATAGACTCAGCTGCTTGCAAACGTGATTGATCGCTGGCTAAAAAGGAAAACTACGCCGTCAGAAGGGGGACCTGCACAGAAAAAACAAACGGTCGAACAACAAGGCACTTCTAGTGGTAACGTTAACGTAACACCGAGTAACGTCAGTGTCAGTGATGTTTACGTTACTGACGATGAAGAAATCGATAGTGACAATGACATTAATAACGTTAATTCTCCCGATGCCGAGTGCCAGTGATGTCGACGTTGTTGATGATCCAGAGAACGAGAACGACGTTAATGAACCCGAGACACGCAGCACCCATAATGTAAAGAGGAAAAAGATCAAACCTAAAGATAAGTCTCAGCAGAAATGGTACATACTTGAGCATAAGGAGGGTGAAATGAGCTGCTCAATTTGTAAAATGCATGGTGCTGTGTGAATTCAGCTGCTTAACATTCTGTAACTATGTACTTTTATAATATGAGTTGAGTAGGCTAAAGGATTTGAACCCCTACTTCAACTTCTACCTGAGTCTATTTTTAGTTGAGTATTTGCACTTTTACTGGGAACTCGGGTTAGTGTCTCACCCCAAAGTCTATAGATCCCCACCAAAATTGATAAATCCCCCCTATCTGAAGAACATAAGGGGGGAATTCCCCCCTAGTTAGCAAAGTGTATTTTAAGCCCTGAACCTACCCGGATTACTTGCAGCCTTTGATTCCTGAAGATATATTGTTTGCCTTGGAAGTCTGAAGAGTAGTCGTCAACTGGCTTGCGTTCATAGGACACACTCCTATCTGACATGGTCATGGTCTTCTCTTCCTCTCTGACAAACTCCTTCTGGACCTCACAGAGCATGGCCTCCACCCGCACCCCGACGACCGCCGCATCTTCAGCTGATTCCCCTTTCACCATTATGCCTGCATGACCTTCCTGAAAAAACTCCTCAATGACAAGACTCCTTTTAGTTTGGCGGGACAGCTGCTGAAATTCCTGCTCGCCAAAGCACTGGATGAAGTTGTTGGGGACAATGACGGTGCCGGATAAAATGAAGAGGTCAGTGAGCCATCGTTCAGCCTCGCGTGTCCTTTCTTCAGAAGGGCTGCTCAGACTGATCTGTGGACTGGGAGCCCTGCTGCCACGAAAGCCCTCATTCTGCTCAAACCCTGATAGAGAAGACCACAGTCATTACAGCAATTTAGGATAATTATCTAAATGAGTTTCAGTAGCGAAGCAACAGGATTGGTCAAACAAACTTTTCAGTCTGCTGTACACATGCATTGGTATGGTAACCATTGTATAAAAGCCGCAATGCCTTGAACGCTGTTCTTTACTGTGACTGTAGGGTAACTTCAGTACTTCCAATGGTGCGTGCACTCCCATCACCATCACAGTAAAGAACGCCTTCTCGGGTATTAGTGGTATTAAATATGTTGTTACCATGTGAAGGACCAGGATGAGATGCCCTATCCTGGAGATGTCTCATTTGATCCTCAAAAGCCTAGAAAGAGAGGGTCATTAATATTGTTCTTTTTGTAAGAGACAATTCGCAATAGAGAGCCAAAGTCACGCCCACTTCCGGGTTAGGCATGCGCACCAAGAGATTTCATCCGCCATTTATTTTCCCATAGACATTTAGTAAAATGCTTATAAAAATAGTTTTACTTGGTCAAGCTAAATGATTGAGCTATATTTAGAATCAGGAGAGACCCGGACTCTTGTCATATCATCACACACACTTTATTGTAACTGCGGTATGTTAGTGCCTGTATGTCTGTCCATTATGTCAATCCTATTCATCCTTTATGTCACTGTTTTGCAATGCTATTTCACCAATAAAAAATAAAAATAAATCAGAAGACACCATAGAACATTTCACTCGGACAAAAAACAAAAAAATCATAGAAAAAAGATTTGTTTTGGTCCGAGTGAAATTGTTTCTCCTGTTTCTAAATACTGGTATAGCTGAATCATTTGGTTTGAATAAGTAAAACTATTTTTATAAGCATTTTACATAATGTCTATGGGAAAATAAATAGCGGATGAAATCTCTTGGTGCGCATGCCTAACCCGGAAGTGGGTGTAACTTTGGCTCTCTATGAATTATGCAATTATCAGTTGATATAATGAATGCATTGCTTAAATCACTCATTAAAACCCATACATTACAGATTCTGATTGTATTTGTGTTTTATTCCTCAAATCTTACTTTTCTGTGATTGTTGTTATTGTTTAACTTATTACCTCTTATTTATTGTTAAATTTGATATAGAACAGTTTGTAGGCTACTGTGATACATACTGTATATTACAGTTTTGTTTATTACTCCTGCAGAGGCACTTCTGTACTGCCTCAGACTGCAGGCCGATATTGACAGTACAACAATACCAGTTCAGCATCATGACTTGTGGCATTTTTGCGACATAACCTTGAATGTGTCTTGGTCAGGAGGATAGATGACAAAGTGGATGTCCATCCTGTCGGAGGCTTTGTGGGCGAAGTCAGCCGCTGCACGTGTCATGATCTGGGCAGCATCTCTCTTACTGAACTGAAGGTTGCCAGTGCCGATGGCTGGAAAGGCCACTGATGTGTAGCGATGTGAGTCTGCCATCGTTAAGCAGTTGTATATTATGCTGTAAAGTATCTGAAATGAATGAACAGATATAGATAGAGTAGATCATTTGGATGTAATGCTTTGTTTGAAATTTCTGAAAAACTAGTTCTGGTACATCATCACATTAAACAAGTATAATGCAATTTACCTACTTAAAACAGTATTTTCCCAACAGTATCAATGTTTATGTTACACAATTATTATTATTATTTTTCATCTTTGCAAGCTGTATTAAACACTACCTACTAGTATAACTGTTCTCTGGGTGACAACATTAACAAGACAAATTCAAACAGATTAACTAACAGTAAAACCATAAGTAAAACCCAGGGAAAATTATTGTTTTTCTTTCAGAAGATTTTTTCCACTTTTTTTTAATGACCCTCGTCATTGAAGGAATACATTAGCTCAGTGGTTTTCAAAGTGTGAGACTGTGGGCCTCCCCTCACCTAACCCTCCCCATCATGATTTTGTTATTTGATCCCATTACCACTCAACAATTGAGCCAAGATAGCCTGGTGTTGCTGTTGACACACTTAAGAATACACCAAATACATTAAACAAAAGGTCTGTCTGAAGGTTTCTGACTCTGGGAAAGTGGGGAAAACAGTCAAATTCCCCCAAATTACTGCATCTCTGAACTATCTCGAACAAAATCACACATTTAGGCTATCCTATGTGATCTCCTTTTGATAACTAATGGAATATTTTTTCAGTTCCATACACTGAGCATCCCCTGAAACTATTTGTTGTCCCCCTGGAGAGGCCCGCCTCCCACTTTGAAAACGCCTGCGAGTAGCTCATACTGCACCTCCTGCGCTGCTTTGTCCCCTCCTGGAGGACAAACAGTGTGATACACCCGTTTACACTTCAGAGCATATGCCTGTGAGGGAACAGGCATGTGTGTTTGGCCAGTGAGATAAGATCTGCTATGTTTATCCATTTCAATTTGAATTTTCGAGCCAGCTTTCTTGAGTAAAGCATTGGAGATTTCACCAGATGACAAGTTAAAGTTTGAGGATGTGGTGTTCACGATGACATCCGTCTGAAAGGAGACAAAAACAGAGATGGTTTATGAAGAAGCAAAAATAGATTGTTTGTGAGAAGGGCCTTCTACTTTATAAAGTGTTTTCCTAGACTTTAGTGAGGCTTGGTGATAACATCATCAACTGGATTGGTTTTGTACAGCAGGCAGGGGATGATGGGCGAACAGCCTTTAAAGTCGAGCTGAAACGTCAAATGCACAGTATATATATGACTACTTATTGTGACATATTTCCAAAGCAGTCCGCTAAATCATTTATTCGACCCTGCAGTCACGTTTCACTACAGTAAATACAGCACCGTGTGGACTGTGTGCTCATTGGCTGGGTCACTGCACCCAACCCCAGAGCAGAGAAGTGGGCCAGCATTAAATGAAGACATATTACCATTTGTTTTATTTCTTTGATGTTACATGCTGTTGTAGAATGGATTTCACCATTCCTCATCCGCTATATAATAATTATAACAGCTTATAGAAACCAAATTGAATGGAGCCCGGAGTCAGGAAGATGTCTTATGAAAGTATATTTAAGCCATTACAAACTCCATTGTCAGAGGACTGAATCTCAATGTACACATTATGGTATGTCATACAGAGTCCAAATATTCAGTGAAGTAACTGACAGTTGACATGGATTCTTATACTGTAAGGCAGGGAAAAGAGAGAGACAGAGGGGAGGGGTGAATGTCTTGCGTGTGTGTGTGTGTGTGTGTGTGTGTGTGTGTGTGTGTGTGTATGTGTATGTGCGCGTGTGTGTGTGTGTGTGTGTGTGTGTGTGTGTGTGTGTGTGTGCGTGTGTGTGTATGTGCGCGTGTTCCCTTAGCAAGGTCACTTGACATGCTGAGTTCTCTGAAGGCCCAAGCAGAGGGTGAGACCTGCTCAATGCCACCACAGATATGCTGTCTGTCTGTAGTGGCTGTCCATGTCTGCATGTGTGAGATGTCTTATGACTAATAACTCATACCAATAATTATGCGTATGCAATTATAGCTTATTGATTATTAAATGAGCCAATGGAACTTTAATTTTGTACAACACACAAAGTAGGGGTTATTATACTTACATTGTTAAATAGGTAAGTATGAACAGGGATGTGATCGAAATTAAAATAGCTAAAAAGCCATTTTTCATTTCAGCTTGAGAAGAATAAATATATGGCCACTGGGGATATTGACATGAATTTGGAGAAGTCAAGACACAATATTACACACAGGATCATTAGGACTTTGTATAACCCTCTGAGATTCAAGTGCACATTTCAGCAGACTGAGGTCAGCATACAGGCTGAGGTCAGCATACAGGCTGAGGTCAGCATACAGACTGAGGTCAGCATACAGGCTGAGGTCAGCATACAGACTGAGGTCAGCATACAGGGATAGTTAACAAGTCATTCAACAAATCAACATTCAATATTCTCACCTGCTGTTCTTCAATTCGACCCTTCTTCAGTATCAGACGGACTTTCCCAACCTGGACAGAGGTTTCACCTCTCCCATGGCTCCCTGCTGCCTGGCTGTATGACATGGCAGGCGCAGCACCTCTCCCATGGCTCCCTGCTGCCTGGCCGTATGACGTGGCAGGCGCAGCACCTCTCCCATGGCTCCCTGCTGCCTGGCCGTATGACATGGCAGGCGCAGCACCTCTCCCATGGCTCCCTGCTGCCTGGCTGTATGACATGGCAGGCGCAGCACCTCTCCCATGGCTCCCTGCTGTCTGGCCGTATGACATGGCAGGCGCAGCACCTCTCCCATGGCTCCCTGCTGCCTGGCCGTATGACGTGTGTGTGTTTGCTACTATCTGACGGCAGGCTCGCTCCATTTCAGAGACAGAAGGCTCATCATGGTTCACCAGGAAGATCTCGCGGGGAAGAAGACTTCCTGGTTTTTTCCGGTCATAGTAATGTTTCAGGGTTGTCACTATGATGTCCGCACATCGCGGGAGGGGGAAGTTGAACAGTCCAGAGCTCAAAGCAGGAATGGCGACAGACTGCAGATCGTGTTCCTCAACTAAGAAAAGGATGCTCCGCACGGCTTCCGCCAGCCGTTCTTCAGCCTGCTCAACAATGGCTGCAGTTGGATTTCCTGGTACTCTTGGGCCCACGGCATGGATGATCTTCTTGCATGGTAGCTTCCCAGCATTTGTGACAACTGCTTCTCCTGTGTTCAAGGCACCAAACGTCTTGATGTATTCCTGACTCTCTCTCTGGATCTCTGGGCCACCAGCATTGGACAGTGCTAGGGCAAGGCCGCCGTAATGCTCAAGCCGATCATTAGCGGCATTAACAACAGCATCCGCTCTGAAGTTGGTGAGATCAGCCTTCCACACAGACACCTTCACGCCATTCTGCAGCTCAGCAGAAAGCCTCTTTTCTGGGACAATGGTTGGCCTACTCCAGTGTCCTCCTGAGCTTGGATCTCTGTCAAAATCCACACCATGGATTTCGACCGAACACCCAAATTTGCTTTGAAGGACATCTTGCAGAGCAGGTCCACACCGTCTCACAATGTTAACTGAGGCTCCATGAAGAGGAACATCTAGTTTGCTGGCCATGACTCCCACATATAACCCAAGTTTGATCTAGGGAGAGAGATTGTGTGTCAGTAAATGCATCATCAATATGCAAAGCCTGCACAGCAGGGTGGGAATTTCATCATTTTATCGATCTGGCCTTCGGCGTCACAATTGTTTTTAGGACACAAGCCCACATGCCAGCAGGGCACAAAGGCCATTCCTCTATTGACGTCATGAAGAGCAATGTTTCTGAAATGTGTGTTAAAATGAGCCAATGACACATCCTTTGCATAAGGCAGCTACATTAAGCTGAGACCACTGATGCTTTTCAAGCAACTGACAGCAGCAGGCTGGTAGTAAGCAGGGCACTGCCAAGGTGGCCTTAGGGCTCTCAGGGCATCCCGGCCAGAGGGAAGGCCAATGGACGTCCGCCCTGGCTGTCTGTCAGGAAAAATGCCATTTTAGGCCATGTCCACACGGAGACGGAAGCGATCTTTTTTTTTTTTTCCGTTTAAGAAAAGTTTTCCAGAAACACAGAATCGTTTCAAGAAATGTGTGTATCCACATGAACCTACTGAATACCACTGAAACCGCTGTAGTATATATGCCAGGCCGGTAAGTGGCACTGTAACGCTGCCACAAAGTACACCAAAAACAGAGAATAAGACAATCTCAAACGAAGCCATATATATCATCATCATCATCATCATCATCATCAGTATTATAAATGGGAGCTAGGGCTCTGTTTGTTTGTTTGTCTGTCTGTCTGTCCCATGTCCCACTGGCCACTGTGATGTCATAAATCCCACTGTGACATCATCAGTGATGTCATAAATCCCAGTGATGTGTGACATCATCAGTGATGTCATAAATCCCACTGTGACTGTGACATCATCAGTGATGTCATAAATCCCAGTGATGTGTGACATCATCAGTGATGTCATAAATCCCACTGGGACATCATCACATCAGTGATATGTCACACAAAATAATTGAGTCATATGATGATTAGGCTACTGTTAAACTAAACTGTGTTTCAACGCTGATATATTCATAGTATTCCGATGATGTCACAAGCCTTTTTCCTACCAATATGGCGCTACAATACACACATCTCATTGGCTGTTTGTGTCACTTGATTGTAATCACCTGGATCACAATCGTTGTTTTCCTACCAAGATGGCTGTGTGGTGATGTAACAGAATACTATCAATATATAGTGACTTTGCACAAAAACAACGAGGCTGTGTAGTACTCACCTGACCCACCACCCGCCTGGAAAGCACTTCGGTAAGTGAAGTGAAAGGAGAAATGGAGAAACGGCACGCCACTCCCCCTGTGAAGGAGATTTGCCAAGTTTTCAGCTTTTAAATGTAGTAAACTACTAGTAAACTACAGTAACAATAACTGAAGTTTGCCCTACCTTCGGCTTTAACAGTTACCGACCAGTGTGCGTAACTAACCTGCGTTTACCTCGCTGCTCTCAGACAGAATCAGCCTGGTGACGCGAGGTGAACTGGCTTGTTGTGGTTAGTCTGGGCACCTTTCATCCCGCTGTTTGTCATGAGGCGTAAACCACGGAACCAGAATGAACACCGGAAGGCAGTGCGCCGAAAAAACGTCTTTGCTGCCGTTAGCTTGACGTCTCTTGCCTCGATTAATTGTCTGATTCAAAGCTTCTGTATTGGCTTAAAAGATGTGAGATTGTGAATCCGCAATGTTTCTAAAAGAACTTCTTCAAAAACTTCGTTCGCTACGTCCATCTTTTGTTTTGTTGTTTGCCGTTCTGATACTTGTGTCAAATTGTCAAGTTAACGTAAAAGTTGACGAGCTAGAAACGCTGCCCTTCCTGTCTAGGGCGGGCTCTAGGCCGGAACCAGGTAGGGTGACAAAATCAATTGTGAACGGAAGCCAGGCTCTTAAGAGCTTGGTGACGCGAGGTTAGCATTTCAGCGGAAACAAAAAGTGAAACTGACTCGTATCTGGTCTCTCCAGTCTCTCCAGCCACGCAGCGAGGCGAGTTGGGCTCGGGGCAGCGGGCAGCGATGGACGACGCGTATCCCCACGCCTTGCTCGTCGTGCTCGGTAAACACAACATCCCCAAACTGAAAAACAAGTTGGTGAAATATTTCCAAAGTAAGAAATCAAACGGCTCAGGTGACTGTCGAGTTCAGTATGAGGAGCGCAGCGGGATGGCGACGCTGCGCTTCAAAACAGAGGAGGGTGAGTCTGACCACACACACACACACACACACACACACACACACACACACACACACACAGCTAGATGACAACTTTTAACATTAGGCTCTTTGAGAATTATTTTGCCGAAAATGGTTGACTTGTGTGTCTTGTCTTTCAAACAGACCGAGGACGAGTTTTGGGGAAAGAAGGGCATGCGATCAATTTGGATCAAGGGGTGTTGAAGATGACTCTCCGCTTATTTGACGTTGACGATGAGAAATCACCAAAGCAGGTAACGGTGGTACAACGCAAAATGCCCATAGCCTACAGTGAATCAGTAATAATACACAGCACATGTGATCAGAGGTTTCCCATCAGCATTATGTCAATTTGAGCACAGTTAATTGTAGGCTGCTGTCCCCAGTTTGATAAGATTTTTGTCTGTGTGTGTGTGTGTGTGAGTGTGAGTGTGTGTGTGTGGGGGGGGGGGACCCCCATCTGAAGGGTGACAGAACTGGAACCTTTGTGGAAATCTAGCCTAATAAGACCATCCTGATCACATGACCTCTCGTGAGGTCATGTGATCATGAGTGCCCAATAAACCTTGAGGCCTTGTCTAAATTAGACATCTTTATTGTCCAATCACGTGGACATTTGTCTTTGGCTTCACAGACATATTAAAAACGTCCACTGCCATGGGTTAAAATACACCAGATAAAGACAATTCATAAGTGGGCCTGTAATTAGGGATGCATGATGATTTTTTATGCAGATATCCGATATGCCGATATTTTCCCACTCTTTTGGCAAATTGCAGATGCCAATACCGATATGCAAAAAAAAAATTCCACCGAACTTCAGAGATCAAGTCTCTCCTGTAGTGGAATTGACACATAATTATCACTTAAAAAAACCTCCAACCCACAAATATGTTGTTGCTCCGTCTTTCATGTTCGACGCAAGAGATGTGGCCCGTGCACCCTCGCACCGCGGACATGGCGTTGAGCATTTACCATACAATATACTTTATCAATCCCCCAGGGGGGAAACTGAGGGCCACAATACATAATAGGACAGGCAATACAAACGCTATACACAATTACATATCTCAAGCAGTACAGAATACGACGCAGGTGAACGGATTCAACATCGAACCAGGCTATTTCTCTCCGACAGGCATCGAACAGGCTTGTTCAAAGATTTCAGTTCAAAGACTGACAGGTTAGCGAATGTGAAGGATACATACATGCCCTCTTAAGTCAAACAAGTGTGATTTATTGTGTGACAAGCAAACTTGTTTCGTGCTGCCTAGTAGGTTACGAGCACAGACAGGATGAACAGACACAACGGTGGATATAACGTAACTATCAAAGACATCATAAACTCAATGCAAAAGCCCCAATACCACCATGGCCCTGACTCAAATCTGTACTAAATAATTAAATCAAGGCCATAGAGTCATTAAAGCCCTTACATGGCATGCAGCAATCCCATGTCCCCCATCCTAATATTTACAATAATCCAACTAGGGATGCACCAATCCACTTTTTTCACTCCCGATCCGATTCCGATACCTGAATTTGGATATCTGCCGATACCGATATTATGCCCATACCAATATTTTTCTTGAATATACAGTACCGGTATAGGCAAAGATTTGGCCAATTAAAGATTTTTTTTTAAATATACCTTGCAAAAAGCAGACAAAATTAAGAAAATATACAAGGCAAAGAAGGATACTATTATACATGGGCAAATTACGGCCAGCGCCACCTGTGCGGCCCGTGCTGGAATTGCAAAAAAAAAATAAAAAAAAAATCAATTCCGAACCGATCCGTGAATTAGTGCCAAATCGGCACCCGATACCGATATTGGATCGGATCGGCCCCATCCCTATAATAATGTTATAGTAATGCATTGTCAAAACACACCTACATGTATTACACCACACAATAAACCACTGCCCTATGTGACAGATCCTGGCGTTTCGACCCACAAGTATGCCAAGGTCATTTTTCATTTTTTCACAGATTCAGAAACTGCAGACTGTAAGCTTTCAAATGATGTGTCACACATTGTAATCAGAATTCTTTTTTTAAGGAGATATGTTTAATTGAATGTTCACACTTTGAAAAGCAAGACTCTGAGAAATCAGCCCTCAAAGTTGGAGAAGTTTTTCACACCTGAGGCAGCCAGGTAAGGGGGGAGTGGACAGTAGCTCCTCATTTACCTTAACCACTCCCAAACCATTTCAGCTGTCAGTCTCTCTCAGTGCACACAACCCACAATAATCGTTTTTTTGGAGCACCCCTAGTGTCATCACTTCACATCGCATGAGAGGCAAAAACTAGGAGTGTGACATACTGTACTGTATGCAATGAAACATTTCATTTCACTTCATTGCAAAGTGTAACTGCAGGGGATCTGTAGCCATGTGACAAATTTGGGTGTACACTGCTTGTTTTATCCTCTATTATGATCCCCCTGAAAACTAGTTAACATTCAGGGCTTTATGTAAGGCTTCAGAACTCCATGTTAAATTAAGTTAAATTAAGTTTTCTCATTCTTTATAGGAACCTCCATCTGAAAACCTCAACAAGCCCTGTAAGTATTGATAAAGTCCTGTGTTGAGTAATTATGCTTTTTGTTGAAATGCAATTTCTTTTTAATATTGCCTCTAATCCTACATTTATGTGCTATGCCATGTTTTTCTGATTTCTGACTGTCTCTAAACACACACACACACACACACACACACACACACACACACACACACACACACACACACACACACACACACACAAAGCCATTCTGGGGCAGCTGACATCTTACATATTGCACATATTGTCACCCAAGCAGGAGCTAAACATCCTAAATCCTCCAATAATCTTTTTCTTGTAAATATCTATCGCTTTAACTGTTTCCCTTCTTGTTTTCCCCTCTTGCTGCAGGACAGCAACCCTCTGAAAAGCAGCAGTTTTGCTGAGTAGGGCTTCAGGCTCACAAGTATTTTAATGACCTTTTATGGTGTTTGTATGCTTCCCCCCCCTGTTAAAATCAACTGAAACTGAAACATTACAATTTGATGTTCCCAATATAAACAACTGAATTTGGTAAACATGCCTCCATTTTCTGCTTACCATGGAGTGCTGATGTTTTTACCTGATCTATTGAGGTTTATTATTGCATATTTATTTTCTAATTTGTTCATTCAAATCATTCACGTATTTTACCGCTGTGTTTTTCTTCTCGATTGTTTTAATGTTGTATTATGCCGCCTTTCTTGACCAGACTTCACAGCAGGGAGAAGGGACGAGGAAACAGCACGCGTATATGAGAGAGAGCTGCCGTACCGTAATTACCCTACTTAAAGTGAAAATCCATTTGACGATTTTCATTTTTTTAACATCGTCAACTAATTAATTCGATTACGATTCAAAATCGATTTATCGTGCAGCCCTACCGGCTACTTCACCATGCTCCCCCTCAACCATAGAAACAAGCTCCTCAAAATCACAAAAACATCCTCTAAAACTAGAACGACCCCACCGCGGATATATGCCTCCGCCAACAAGTCAGCAGTCGACATGCATGTCTGTCCAGACTTTGACCTTTGAGCCAAATGTGAAGACATTTGGTCAAGGTGTTACTGAGATATGGCGTTACCAAGCTTGAAAATGGCATTCGTGAGGTCACAGTGACCTTGACCTTTGACCACCAAAATGTAATCAGTTCATCCTTGAGTCCAAGTGGACGTTTGAGGCAAATTAGATGAAATTCCGTCAGGGCATTCCTGAGATCTCACGTTACCGAGCATGAAACGAGCGGTTGTGATGTCACAGTGACCTTGAACTTTGACCAGCAAAATCGAATCAGTTCATCCTTGAGTCCAAGTGGACGTTTGAGGCTAATTCGAAGAAATTCCATCAAGACATTCCTGAGATATCGCATTAAGGTCACAGTGACCTTGACCTTTGATCACCAAAATCTAATCAGTTCATCCTTGCGTCCAAGTCGATGTTTGAGCCAAATTGGAAGAAATTCCATCAAGCCGTTCTTGAGATATCGCGTTAAAGAACTTGGGAATGGCGTTCGTGAGGTCACAGTGACCTTAAACTTTGACCTTTGACCACCAAAATCTAATCAGTTCATCCTTGAGTCAAAGTCGACGTTTGAGGCAAATTTGATGAAATTTCGTCAAGGCGTTCTTCAGATATTGGGTTAACGAACATCGGACGGACGGACGGACAGACGGACAGACAACCCGAATCCATAATGCCTCCGGCCTGGCTATCGCCAGTGGAGGCATAATAATTGGCACACAACCCCAGTCACCCTCTCAACCCATGTTTCACCCTCCTCCCCTCCGGCCGCAGATACAGACAACTAGTCTGCAAAAAACCTCGCTTTGGGAGGAGTCTTTGTACCCTCAGCCATAACTGCCCTAAACAGTCTAAACAAATAGTTCACAGACCTACATGTGGTGCTCTTTATGATGTCCTTCCTGTCCTTCCTGGGGGGTTATTTCATAGTTATGTATTTACCATTATTTTAAAATGTGGAAACATAGGTAAAATATATAATAAAGAAAAATGTTGATGTCCAAACATTTGACTGGTAGTGTATGTATTTAGGATTGATTTCTATCATTTGTGTGTTTCTAGTAGTAGATAATGATGAGCCGTACAGTTCATCAGGCAGTAATGACCAAAGGGACACCCATCACAAGCCACCAGCTAAACGGAAGGCAGATGCTGCTGTGTCACCAAGCAAAGTGCACAAAAAGCGCGTGGTTGGTCAGTAGTAGTAATGTGTTGAATAGTTTAAGCATGTTATTAAACTATCCACATAGTGAGATCCATTCATACACAATGGGCTCTATTCTCCCCCTGGCCTTAAATTTGTGCGCCGCGGCGCTATTATTGGGCGTGGTCACGCGCATTCCCTAATTTTTCTTGCCAGATTGCGCGACGCTAACCATTTAACGACGCCTTTTTAAGCGTAGAATTATTCACAACTGTGGCCATTGGTGATCTGCAGTGAACCAATCACATTCCTCCCTTCCAAGCTCTGATCCACGGAGATCCAGCCCGGTTGCGGCTGCATGCTGTCATCTATCCATGCCAATTTGGAGATCTCTCAGCGCATCACAGATCATAGCCTAAACACCTCTCCCACACACACGCTGAAGAAGGGCTGCTGCACAAACGTCTGTGTGGCAATAAAAGTATTCAACTGTCCTCCTTTCTCAACGGTCCTAAAAAATCTAATCCGACCCAACCCAACCCGCTTGAGACGCAGACCGAGATCAACATAGTTATTAGACCTAGGACATTATAAAAAGTGTGCAATTAATGCTGCCGCGGCTCAAATAATGGGAACGGTATGTATGTGTTACTGCCATAAATGTTTTTCAGCTTTCATGCTGTTAGATGGACGTATGTTTATCCCTTTTCGGCCTCTCCTGCATCTCCGCTGCTTAATTACGCACGCAGTACCCCTGCATTTCCCACCAATTTAGTCCGTCATTTTCCCCTTGGCGCACATAAAGAAACATAGCCTGGTAAACCAGCCCGTCACGTCAACTCACATTTCAATTGGTCAAATGAAATGTGAGTTCACGTGACGGGCTGGTTTACCAGGCTAAAAGAAACATGCTTCTGTCACTGTCTGCTTGATGGCGAGAGGGACTTCAGCTGTAGGCTACTCGTGACAAAACCAGACATCGAATTTTCTTTTTTTTAAATATTTTTTCCCCCCCGATTTTTTATCCCATTTTATCCCCCATTAGTGCTCACTTGATTTCTCAATCCTGGTTGCTACTCCATCCTCTGCCGATCTGGGGAGAGCCGAGACTGGCTCCATGCTTCCTCCGAGACATGGGCAGTCAGCCAGCCGCTTCTTTTCACCTGACAGAGGAAGCTTCACCAGTAGGACATAGCACGTGGGAGGTTCACGCTATTCCAACCAGTTCCCCTCCCTCTGAACAGGCGCCCTTAACGACCAGAGGAGGAACCACATTAGCAACCAGGATATTGCATGTTTTTGTGAAGGGGGTTCCTATATGAAGGAAACCCCCGGGAGGCACGGGGAGAACATGCAAACTCCACACAGAAAGGCCCTTTTGCCAACCCCACCCGGGCGGTGGGCACTCGAGGACATGCGGACGGGCACGCATTCCTTCAGCGTTCACCTCGTCCCCAGGTGGGAGTCGAACCCACGACCTTCGAGCTGTGAGGCGATAGTGCTTACCACTGCACCACCGTACCTCCAAGACATCGAATTTTCAACAGTTAACTTTTGCAGTAGCTAGGCCTAGGTTACTGGCTATATCCCCGGCGCACTGAATAAGGCCTGGTTTTGAAAAGCGTTAACCGCAAAATTAACGCCCTTTGGGAAGATCGCTTTAGGCTGGTATTTAAGGCCGAAACGCCCATTCTGGCCTATTCTGGCACTGCGCCACGCCTCTTCAGCGTAAAGTGCATTTCGGGGCGTAAAAACATGACGCTATCTTCCTGAGTCATGGGTAGGCAGGCGCAAAGCGTGTTTTTTTTTTTGCGTTTAACGCCAGTTTAGCGCCTAAGGCCAGTGGGAGAATAGAGCCCCCCATCTTTTTGTGTTAATTGTCAGGTAGCTCACGTCATGAAGAAATGCGTGCTGAGTCACTTAACACCATGTCTCATTACCAGGTGACGATGCTGCAAACATCAGAGGAGCAGGTGGAGATGGAGGCACGCCCGCAGCTGGAGTTCAGACAGAGACGGAAAGCAGAGATGATGAGATGGCAGACGTCGAGCCGTGCTCCACCTCGGCTGTTTTAGGCAATCTTCCACAGAGCATGAACCGCGAGTTTCTGGAGATGCTGGTGGAGAACATTTTAAAGGTTCCAGACTCTCCCTCTCAAAAGTTCAGTTTGGAGCTCCTGCCTGACATCTCCGCTGCTGTGGTGACTTTCCAGAGTGGAAAAGGTAGTCTTGTGTGTGTGTGCGTGCGCGGGCAATAGCTGGGCAGTATGGTTGAAATCAATTACCACGATAATCATAAGGATTTCTTTTAAATCAAGATATCACATTATGGATTATTTGTGCAAAATCACGTAAAATCAATCGCATTGAATTGTTTGTAATGTAAGGGTGATGCCAAACAAAACTAAAAATAGCCATTTGAATCCATTTTAAATAAAATGCTTGTTAACAATTTGACAACAGAATTGTGTATTACTGTCAGAACATCACAATATTATTCTACTCAACGGTGATAAATGTTGATAAGTTAAGGAATGTTAAACTCAAAAGTATACCAAAATCTTTTTATTTATTTTTTTCAAATCAGGGCTGTACACTGTGTGGAAGTGATAATGTCTGAATGCTTAATTTCTATCCCTACCTGACAGAGAACACCGATTTCCTTACAAGCTGCCCCAGCAACGGGATGTTCAAGAAAAAGAAATTATCAGTCCATCCTCTTGAAGTCACAGCCAAAGTTCGAGCTGAAGACATACCAGATGTTAGCACTGATCACCTCTGCCTCTATTTTGAGGGTGTGGAAGAGGATGTGGTCGATGTCACGCTTAATGAGGAGGAACAGTCCGCCATCATCACCTTTAAAGACCATAATGGTAGTGCAGTTATGCTTCTTTTTTTATCAGCCTATATGATAGTATGATAAATATGTAAATCTTAATTTCAATATGTATTCACAATCGTAATGAACAAGGAACAATTAACACTTTCATATGAGGTCTAGATGATAAACCTATGTCATATTTAAGATATTAAAAAGATGTATTTGCTTTCCCAGCTGTTGACAGAATCATCAAGAAGAAGCTTGCCATCGAACAGAAACCGATCAGAGTTTTTCCTTTTTATGAATCTTTGGGAACAGCCCTCTATGGCGAAGACCGACCCACGCTCAAACTCCCTGCTGCTTTCTCTGAGAGCGTTGATGCTGCTATATGGACATACCTTAACGCCAAGCATGAAGCTGCAGCAACCGTTCATAGCGAGCTGGCAAAGCACTTCTGCAAGGTAGACCTCCAACAGTCTCCTGTGTGCTTCAGCCCCTTACCTTCTCTACTGCAGCAAAAGCATGTCAAAGCCAAGGACATCCAACAGTGGACAGAGATGGTAAAGATGGCCTTTGAACAAGCCGTGTCAAAGTTCAAATCCCTGCAGCTTCAGCCTGAGCCAGGGGCATGGGAAGAGTCTGAAGAGAAGATCAGAGAGGCGCTGTTGAATGAGGCTGTGGCTGTAGTCGCAGATAAAGCCAGTGGTGTCTTGTCGGTGGTTGGCTTTGAGGAAGATGTAATCAGACTGAAGCAGACTGTTTATGAGATCTTTAACAGGATCGCCAAAAGGGTACAGCGGGAGAAATTGTGCATAACGGACACAATCAATTTGTCGCCATCCGTTTTCTACATCCTATGTCAAGATGGTCTTCAGGACAAGCTGTTGATTGAATACCCAGAGCTAAAAATAGCATACAAAAATGAAAGCCAGGATTTGTCATTAACTGGCTTAAGCCATGAGGTTTTGGGTGCAAGCAAAAGGGTATTTAATGGAGTCACGGCACTAAAACGAAGGACGTTAGAAACGGATGACTCTGTGCTTGAGTTTTTGAAGGAGGAAGATCAAGAAGTTCTGACAAGCAATCTCCTCACATCTAAGTACATAGATGCAGCACTTGAGATATGTGGGAAGAGAGTGCAGCTCCTTGCTGTTTCAGACAGAGCTCTGAACGAAGCGGAGGATCAACTGAGCACACTGCTGACCTGCCAATACATCGCTGTTGAAGATAGTGATGTCCTGAACAAGCCTCAGTGGCAGCACATCGTCGCTCGGTTGGAGGAGGCCAACAATGATTCATTCAGGAAAATTCTGATTCAGACCCCTGCTTTTCAGACAAGCCAGCAAGTGGTGGTGTCAGGCTACAAGGATAGCGTTAGGACAGTTGGAAATGAACTTGATGACTTCTTACAGCAGTATGCTCAAGTTGAAGAAACTGTTGTGGTCAAGCCCGACATCATTGTCAAATATATTGAGAAACATAACCGAGATGCCTGGTGGTGGGACCAAGTGAAAGACGCAGTGGAGGTTTCTTTCAGGAAAGAGGCCATCTACTTACGTGGTTCTAGAGTCGATGTCACAAAGTGCAAGACCTTGTTTGAAGACGTGATCTCTGAGGTATTCTCTAATGTTTTAAAAGTCTCCAAGCCTGGAGCAAAGAAGTTCTTCCAGGAAAAAGAAGCAATGTACATTTCCTCAGTCATGAGTGAGACTGGTTGCTTGGTCCAATTGGTCGATGAGACTGGTAGTGGGCAGGACAACTTGGCCCTGGGAAAAGTACCAAAACCCACGTACCAGCTTGAGACACCTGATGGAGTAGAAATAGCTGTTTGCAAGGCTGATATGTGCAGTTACCCAGTGAGTGTAGTTGTCAACGCTTCTAATCAGGACTTGAAACACAACGGAGGTCTTGCAGGAGCACTTGTGAATGCTGCTGGCGCTCAGTTGCAGGATGAATGTGACAAACTGATCAAGTCAAAGGGACAGCTCCGGCCTGGAGACTGTGTCATGACCGGAGCAGGCGGGCGGCTTTGGTGCAAAAACATCATCCATGCGGTGGGGCCCAGTTTTGATCAAGCGAACCCCCAGAAGGCCGTGGGGCTGCTGAGAAGAGCTGTGAAAGGAAGCTTAGAGCTGGCTGAAACGTACAACTGCCTCTCTGTGGCTCTGCCTGCCATCAGCAGCAACCTGGGGTTTCCTCTCAGCTTGTGTGCAGACACCATCGTGGAAGCAGTGAAGGGACATTGTGATGACAAATATGGCAACAACACGCTGAAGAGGATCCATTTGCTGAGCAATGATGATGGTGCTATTACTGCTATGGAGGCGGCTGTCAAGAGGGAGTTTGGAACCCACGGCGTCAGTCATTCTCAACAGAATCTGCCTAAGAGACCCAGCCAGACTCCGCAAGTGAGACGTGTTCAGAATCCGAGCAGCTCAGATCACGTGCTGACCAAAGAGGGCCTGAGCATCACTCTGACGAAAGGGAATATCCAGGATGCCACGGTAATTCATATTTATATTATGTAACAATAAGAGCCCGCAATCAACTCGTTGAAAAATGTAATATTCCAACAGAGAGATTTGATTGATATCAGCTATTGACCCTATTAGGGATGTTCATTTTGAAAATTTTCCAAAATCGATAATCGGTGAAAATTAATGATCAATTATCGATTATCGATCATATTAACACATTCACTGCCAGACGTTTTTTTTTTACTGTAGTTAGCTTCTGCCAGAGGGGTTTTTTGAGGATTCTGGCTCATCTTTCAAGACCCGAGGATTCTTTTCTGCTAAGATTTTGTGAACACACAATATCTCAAAAGAACTAATAGAATGTGTGCTTTCTCTGTCTAAAAGAGTTAGTTTGTAGAGTTAGTAGTTATGTAAGCATTAGCAGTTGAATACAGCATGGTTTCAGCGTCAGAAAAATTATTCAGAGATAAACGGCTTTTTGTGAAATTCGATAGAACAGTCACTTTAACCATTCATTTTTGGCATCAGTAAGACGTCAGACATCTAAACAATAGTTTTGAACAGTAATTTCCTCCATAACAGCAGGAAACCCCCCTCTGCTTCCAACTCCTCCCTCCGTGGGCGTTCTTCTTGGCTGCAGCGGCCGTCACAAGCTTGTCACCAGTCTCACTGCTTTGCTGCTGCTGCTGCCTGTCTGCGCGGCCGCTGTTTGAGGAAGTCTGGATGGACTCGCTCGCTTCTTGGAGTTTTGGTTGAGAGCTTTGATGAAGCTTTTGCGATTCTGGTCATATTTATGCTGCGTGTTTCAAAGTGTGTTCCACCTGTAATCTATTATGCAAATTTGCAATCCCGCATCGCCAGCAATCAGCGCGAAAACGAAAGCGTTTTCCCCCATCCATTTTCATGAGAATGGCTGCTTTTTGCTTGCCTTCCTCTAGTCAGGAGAGCACTGTCGCCACTTAGTGGGTCGGTGGAATGGGTTGTAAACGTTCGGTGGCTCCAATAATTATATAAGAGATGTAAAAGGGTTAGATGCACATCCCACGGTCAAAAAAACGGAGTAATACGTCAGTGGCAGTCAACCGTTGGATTTTTTTTGACGGAGTAATACGTCGTTGGCAGTGAACGTGTTAATACTTAGAAAATGTTCAATATATATATATATTTTTTTACAAAATGAATGCCTATGGCAGAAAATACGAAAGACAACGTGTTCTCCTCAATGAACTCTTTATTTCAATGTGTCTCCTCTCCAACACTGCTGTCCCCGGCGCATGCCGGTGTGAATTTCCCATGTTTAAAACAGTTTTGTTGGCACAAAGGCCCGTGCCCAAAAGGCCCGTGCCCAGCCAGAAAACTAGAGACTATATGAAAAGCTCCACCTCACGTTAGTCGGCTGTGCAATGGAGTGGGGCGAGGAGGAACGAATTCCACCCAAACCTAGTCAAACTTTTTTTTTTTTTTTTTTAATAATTAAAAAATCGATCCAAATGCCACAGGATCGATTCCAATCCTTAACGATCAATTATCGATTTTCGATAATTGATGAACATCCCTAGACCCTATCCTCTGGCTTTTGAGTGTGTAGGCTAATAGGAATTCTAAGACTATTGGATGATGTGACAAAAGTAATGTAAAATGTATTACTTGAAATTGAAAGTATTCTGTTAACATATTCTTAGACTGAGGTGATCGTGAATACTGTGGCTGGAGATCTTGTGCTGACAAGAGGAGCAGTTTCAAATGCCATCGTTGGCGTGGCCGGACCCAAACTTCAGGAGTTGGTGAAAGAAAAGCAAACTAACGGAAATCAAGGCGACGTCATCGTTACTGATGCCTGCAAGCTGAAGAGCAAAAAAGTCTTTCATGCAGTTGCGCCTCATTGGGACAATGGACAAGGCACAGCTCAGAAGGTAAAGTGTTCAACTGTGAGGGATATTTATTTATGTATTTACTCAGTCCTCCGATTCCATCTGATTTGATTTTAACCCAGGTTAGTCCTGCTGTTACAGCAGGGATCTTTTTAGGGGGAGACCTGTGAACAGCAGCAATACATTTTGGTTACAGACAGATTTCCTATAATGAACAAACTGCATATTCCTTACTTATAGTTATAATTAATCATATGATGGCAAATGAGTGTGTTTACATGCACACTAATAAACGTGATTAGTGACCTGAGAGTGGTCACATGCACACTAATAAACGTGATTAGTGACCTGAGAGTGGTCATGTAAACAACATAAACTAATAAACGTGATTAGTGACCTGAGAGTGGTCATGTAAACAACATAAACTAATAAACGTGATTAGTGACCTGAGAGTGGTCATGTAAACAACATAAACTAATAAACGTGATTAGTGACCTGAGAGTGGTCATGTAAACAACATAAACTAATAAACGTGATTAGTGACCTGAGAGTGGTCATGTAAACAACATACCGGTAAACTAATAAACGTGATTAGTGACCTGAGAGTGGTCATGTAAACAACATAAACTAATAAACGTGATTAGTGACCTGAGAGTGGTCATGTAAACAACATAAACCCATATGCTTTATATCGGATAAAGGCCGTTAATAGATTATGAGAAATCTGATAAACACACCTAGCTTTTCGCTGAATCATCAGTTTTATTCAGTGCATGGCTCAATCTCAATGTCCACTCAGGACTGAGTTCTAAAGTGCATGTAAACGCCTAAATCAGATTATTGCCATTAACCGTCTGATTAGTCTCAGTTATTGGACTATTGTGTTCATGTAAACGCACTCAATGACTTGACTTTTTTCTTTATTGCACATCTTGCAGAAGATAATTGGATTGATGATAATGTAACTCAAGTTCCATTCAACCATAGTCCCTTGAGGTAGCGGGGTCACTGTAGAAGTAAAAACAAACATAAAATGGAAAGTACATGCTTTGTTGCATGTTCTACAGCAGTGGGGGTCCGTAGCACTTTGCCAGGGGGTCCGCGAAAAGTTTTCAGGAAAATAAAAAAATTAAAACTTTTTTTGTGTGTGCAAAAGCTTCATAGTTCAACGAAAACATCGTATGTTTTAAATCTAAAATGCTTCATGGATTACATTCTAATCTAACAAAGCTATCAATTTAAAAGTCAAGCACGTTACCGTGGAAACAATTAAGCTTAGCCCAAAATCACAAATCAGAATGAGGGGGTCCCCGGTATATTTTCGATCTTGTAATGGGTCCTTGGCTGAAAAACATTTGAGAACCTCTGTTCTACAGTACCGGTAATACGATTTATTGCATCGCAAAAATCTACTTGTTTGTTTTTATATCTTGTTTGCAAGGACTGCTAAATACCTGTAACATTAGGCGCCTGGGTAGTGCAGCGGTAGATTCCCTGCCTATAAACACGCGGGTCGCAGGCTCGTGCCCCATGTTACCTCTGGCCTCCATACAGCCACAATTGGCCGTGTCTGCGGTTGGGAAGCCGGATTAAGGGTATTTCAAAAATGAGAGGCTAGAAGGAAAGTACAATCAACTTTAATGATGCAACAAACAACACAACACAGAGAGAGGGAAAGCGTGGGAGACATTTTGATTGGACAGGAATGGATGGGCGTGCACATTTATGAATGAATGATATAACCTGAACAGGCGTTGCTGCAGGGGGAGGGAGAAATGGATTAATGAATGGGATGGTTAATCAGACATTGACTACGGGAAGTAGCCTTCATTATTGAAAGCATGTCTGAGACATGTGTCCTGGTCGCTGCACTAGCGCCACCTCTGGTCGCTCTGGTTGGAGGGGAGGGAAACGGGGGAATACGGCGATCCTCCCGGCTCCCACGCACTACGTCCTGCCGGTGAAGCTCCTCCCTGTCAGGTGAAAAGAAGTGGCAGGCGACTTCATATGTATCAGAGGAAGCATGTGCTAGTAGTCTACAACTCTCTCCAGGTCAGCAGAGGGGGTGGAACAGCGACCAGGACAGCTCAGCAGGGGGAATTGGCCAAATACTGAAAAAACTGGTCACAGGGTGGGAATACTTGCAACATTACAGTAGTATACGGTAAACATCAATATTTTACTAAACTAAAGAAAATATGTCTTCCAGATACTGAATGGCATTTTTAAGAATTGCTTGCGCCAGGCTGAGGACAGTGGGCTGACCTCCATAACCTTCCCCGCCATTGGCACAGGGAACCTGGGCTTCCCCAAAGACCTTGCAGCCTCTTCAATGTTGGATCAAATCTTGAAGTTCAGCAGGAAGAGACGACCGAAGCACCTTAAGACAGTAGTTATCGTCCTTCACCCCAGTGATGCACAGACCATCCAGGTAAAGAAGCGAAAGTGAAGACTAAGGAACTCTGCATTAGTTTCATGCTTGCCAGCTGTGAGCATCTTGGCAAATTAAAATGTAACAATGGAAAAATGGTAATACCAACCAATAATAGCTCAGTGCTACAACTCACTGTAACTGGTGGTACTGCTAACATACACTTAGTAACGCCTGCTACAGTAATGTTACATCATCAATAAAGATTAAAAAGTAAAAGACAGGACTTCATCAGGAACCTAGGGAACTTGAAATGAATGTTCTACTAGTGAGTGAAACACTTCCACAAACTATTAATACTATGCTTTTATGACAACACATGTGGATGCGTGCATGAAAAAAACACTGCTTTCATATTCATACAAATAGAGTCATACTCATTAAGCAGTATCCCATGTGTTATTAAACTAGGGTGAACATGTATGAAGAAAACTGGCTTAGATGTTAGTGGAATGCTGCTTGGTGAGAATGGCTATATCATTTCATTATCAAGTGGAGACCTCCCACTTCTCAGACCTAGACTCTACTACATAATAATCATGAACAAACAAGCACAATAAATCAAACTGATTGATAGAAACGTGCAGGATACCGGCAGCATTGTCAGGCTGTGTTTTCTATGTGTTGTGTTGCTGTGATATCGGCACGTTTTTGGTGACAGGGTTCTCTCTCATTTTGTCCCCAGGTTTTCACTGATGAGTTTAAGAAAAGGTTCTCTACTATCTCAGGTGGTCCAGTGCCAACAACTACAACACAGACTACAGGTAGGAAACATTTGGTTTGATCTTAAGGCTAAGTTCACACACAGCACCAAGCCTTGCCTACGCCTTGCCTTTACCCAAGCTTTTGAATAGGCGTCCTTTTTAGTCAATGAGGCTGCTGTGTAACACAGGGCGCCTCAACGTGAACCTTGCGTGTACCCACGCCTCGCCTGAGCTGCACCGATTTTATCGTTTAGGCGTGAGTTCTATTTTCAAGCCGACTAGGCGCGTGAAGGCAGACTTTTTCTGTCAAGCCATGAAGGAAAAACGCGACAATATCCGTGGGAAATGGCAAAGTCAACTGAATTTCAAAATAAAATGGTGTTACTACAACAGTGTTGAGCAGAGAGAGGGAGAGAGAGAGATTGACGGGTGGCTATCACGTGGGGCTTTCTCCCCGTCGGTAAACAAATCTTTAGGAGAGAGAATAGCGACCGAAGAAGCAAGATGGACAATGAAAAGTTAATCCACTTAGTACAACAGCATCCAGTTCTCTATGACAACAGTGACCCAAGAAGGAGACCTGGTTATACATATCCAGCATCAATAGCACATTAAATATATCAGATTTATTTTACCTACCCATGATAATTCGGGACCACACGTGACAAAAAAAAACACTTGGGAGAGAGGAGAGGCGCTTGTGACTCGGCGTGGAAGGCGTCCAGTGTGATCGCAAAAGCGTGTGATAGGTTCACGCCCAAGGTATGTAGGCGTAGGCATGGGTTGAGGCAAGGCAAGGCGTAGGTGCCCTGTGTGAACGTAGCGTAACACACACACACATCCCCAACCACTGGTGAAAGAGATAAGGTTGTTCCTGGCTCCTTTTCCAATTGAGAGATGGCAAGTTTGATTGTCATCCTGGCCCATGTGAGGACTTTGTAGGACCTGTGCAGTACAGGACCATGTGAGGACTTTGTAGGACCTGTGCAGTACAGGACCATGTGAGGACTTTGTAGGACCTGTGCAGTACAGGACCATGTGAGGACTTTGTAGGACCTGTGCAGTACAGGACCATGTGAGGACTTTGTAGGACCTGTGCAGTACAGGACCATGTGAGGACTTTGTAGGACCTGTGCAGTACAGGACCATGTGAGGACTTTGTAGGACCTGTGCAGTACAGGACCATGTGAGGACTTTGTAGGACCTGTGCAGTACAGGACCATGTGAGGACTTTGTAGGACCTGTGCAGTACAGGACCATGTGAGGACTTTGTAGGACCTGTGCAGTACAGGACCATGTGAGGACTTTGTAGGACCTGTGCAGTACAGGAGGAGGAGCTTAATGTCGTTGGCCTCACTGTGATAATAATGACCACCACAGATTTACATGTAATGACCTGTGTTTTAGAAATTACCACTGATTGAGTCACAAGAATGACTATATGGGTTTGGAATTCAAGATTCAAGATTCAAGATTTGTATTGTCACTCCATAGTACAAGTATCACGTGTGAAATTCTTGTGCTGTGGACTCCGTTTACAACATATTACAAAAAATAACAGGGCATATAGGTGCAGGAAAACAACAAGAGACACAACAAGCAATAAGGCAGAGTGATAAGACAAGTCAAAATCAATCCCTTCAAATGTTTTTTCAAATGTGTGCGTGTGTGTGTGTGTGTGTGTGTGTGTGTGTGTGTGTGTGTGTGTGTGTGTGTGTGTGTGTGTGGTGTGTGTGTGTGTGTGTGTGTGTGTTTTGGATTGGTGTGAGTTAAGTTGACTGTTTATACTTGACATGTGTTTCCTGCTGCAAGGTCCCTTTTCTAAAGTCACCTCAACCTCAGGAATGCATGAAACCAAAATAGGAAGCGTGGCTGTGCAGGTGGTGACAGGGGACATCACCCAGGAGACCATTGATGTCATTGTCAACTCCTCCAACAGTGATTTCTCTCTTAACACAGGTAAATCACACATTGGGCCATTTTGGACTCAATTCGCTCCCTTTTGCTTTTTTTTGGGCGTTCAATATTTTTCATTAAAGGTAACATCAAGGCAACCTATTTCACGTGTAAAGCAGACTTAAGCTACTTTCAGCATCATTGCAATCATAAACACGACTGCAGCGGTAGCCCAGAGTGTGCATGCAATTGAAAGGTGTCTGATTTGAATTTCCAGACCAGTTTTGTTCATGTTCTCATGTAAATTCAACGTAAATTCATATTTAATATCCACTGATCACTCCTCCACTCATGTACATATTGTATGTATACTTGTATACTTGATTTGATTGCACTTGCAACTTTGTGATTGTCTTTAGTTATCTTCCTACTTCTTATCTCTGTATATTGACCGGACCGCTACGCTGCATACAGACACTAAGATAAATTCCTCGCATGTAACTTGCATACTGTGGCAATAAAAGTGATTGTGATTGTGATTGTTGGTGAGGGAGGTGAATGAGTCCTCATAAGGCCCGCCCCTTACCCTCCAAACTGCTTCTATGGATCTTTTGCCAGCATTGATTCTCAATGGCCCAAACTGGTTGCATGGCTTGAGAAACCTTGTATCTCCAAAAAAGCAAATTTTCACAAGGAAGGAACTTTCACTGGTCCAAAGTACCTGAAACTTTCACAGGTTATTTTGGGGTACCCACTATGGGGGGAAAGAAAATGGCCGGATTTGGAAATACAAGGTTTCCACCTGACAGCGGCAATAGTATAATGCAGCGTATTGCTGCAAAAGAGAAATGTGTTCAGCTAAACTACCTTGGTGAAAAACAAAGGCTTTAAAACAGAATACATGCAGCTGCTATTTCTTGATTTAATGTGTCTTTCTCTCCACCAGGAGTATCCAAGGCCATTCTGAGTGCAGCTGGTCAGGCTGTGGAAACGGAATGCCAAACCCTTGGTAAAAAAAAAACCTATCACACCTACACTTTAAAGGAGAAATATGTCACTCATCGTGACATATTTTTTTCAAATTGGTCGAGTACTCACCGAGATAGCCTTGTTTACAGCTGGAGCAATGTGCTCAAACAGCTACACAGTGTACTGTACAGGGCAAGCTCACACCGCATCGTCAATACACGTTCGCTAATAAAACGGATTGTTTTACCTGCTGGCAAACTGTCAATAGTGTCTTGGCAACATGGAAATGACTCTATATACTGTATATTTAGCTGATTGATGTTTTTGGCAACTTCTCCAACACAGCGCTGTTGAAGAGAGGGGGGAAATCCTCCGTGGTGACGCAGCACGAACTTCGCTGTCTTCTTGCTGGTTGCACCGACACGCTGCACGCCGCCTCGCTCAGCTGGTTCTGCTTGCGGGGTGTCTGCACATAGACGGGCCACCCCCCTTTGGGCTCCTCTCTTTCTCCTCGCCTGCTCGCATAGAGACGACTCCTACATGAATATTATTCTCCGGGGCGTACGAGCAGGCGAGGAGAAAGAGAGGAACAGACAGGGGCAGCTTGCCCTGTACAGTACACTGTGCAGTTGTTTGAGCACATTGCTCCAGCTGTAAACAAGGCTATCTCAGTGAATACTCAACCAATTTGAAAACAATATGTCACAATGAGTTTATTAGACACATACAGTTTGGAAAATAGGGTCCAGGTTGAAAAAAACCAAAGTTCTCCTTTAAGCCGTTAGCTCTGATCCTGAGGGAATAGAGTACCACAGGAATGAGTCCGGAAGTAGCACTTTGGTTCATAAGGGGAAAAGTGAATGGGCTTTTAGAATGGGGATTTCGTTTAAATGTGTGAAATACGGTCTGTGGTTAACAAAGGTTTATGGGAGTGGTCATTTGTGTTCAGCAGGATAATCTTCACAAACGAGGACCACTTTTATGACTTTTAAAACGTAAATGCGTTTTTTTTAAAGGCGATTTTCAGAACATGTTTAATATCACTATATTCCTGTGTCCCTGAATGATTTGATATGATGAGTGAGAGAACCTTTGCCATTGATGTAGTTTCACAGAACCCGCCACCACCCACCCACACACACAGTAACATAGCACCTGTTTTATTGCTCCATTCCACTGTGAGAACAAGAGATAAATGCCAGTCATGGAATGCTGTAAATTGATAAGCTCATAAATCCTAATATAGGAGAGTGAAAGTAAAGCAACAAATTATACACAAAACAAACAAACAAACAAACCTCTTTATTATTAAAATGACAGATAAGGCATCAAAACTGTAGTGGCTCAGATGAAAAACTAAATTAAGCCTGTTAACATCAAAATGAGACAATATTTCTCCTCCCTGTACTCTGTTGATTACCGTAAATTCCGGACTATAAGACGCACCGGTCTATAAGCCGCACCTTCAAAGGTGACTATTTTTTTCTTCTATAAGCCGCACCGGTCTATAAGCCGCGGGTGTTTTGATGTTTAATTACCATATGTAAGGCTTCGTGCACAGAGGGGATTGTCGGGAAACAGATGGCTGTTTGGGGAAGCTCCCATTTATTAACATTTCAACAAAACAAAAGTCAGGTCACTAATCCCCAGACAAAATCACACATTGTGGTATTTTTTGTTTTTTTTACAGTGCACACAGTGTCCGCGGTGTGGTGAAAAGAGGGCAAGAGAGGAAATTAAAACAGAAGTGGATTTATAGTTAGAAAGAGTGCTAAAGAAGAGAGAATTCCGTTTTTTATTTTTTTATTTTAGTTACTCACAGTACTATTGACCAGTCCAACTCAAAAGATATTCGGCAGTTTCACTTTGAGCTCTTGTTCCGCCGCTGGGCACACAGTGTCCGCGGTGTGGTGAAAAGAGGGCAAGAGAGGAAATTAAAACAGAAGTGGATTTATAGTTAGAAAGAGTGCTAAAGATAGTCCGGTCTGGTTATGACGAGTCTCGCTGGGTACAGTACGCCAAAGCGATATCCATTGACTCGATGATGCTGTTGTATGTTGCGCGTTTCTGTTGCACCAACGCGGAGAGGTCCTGCCGGACGAAAAAGCACGTACCCTCCCAGGTGAGGGGCTTCTTCCCCGCAGCCTGGAGGATGAGTTGACGGTCGGGCCAGCGGAGTAGGCAGATGAAGATGGCCCTCGGTGGCAGGCCGGGGTTTGGACGTGGCCGAGGCGCCCGGTGTGCCCTGTCCACCTCTGGTGGTTTCTCGCCTTCCTTCAGGTCCAGGATGTAACACAGGATTTTGCCACAAAAGCGTCCATGTCACCAATCTCAGCTCCTCTTTTACATTGATCAGGCGAATGTTATTTCTTTTACTCCTGCTGATTAAGTCATCAACCTGCGTGTGCAGGGTTTCGATTTTGCATTTTATCCATTTTCGGACTCACTGTGTTGTTTTTGTCCTCCAGTGCGCGGATGCGCTTTTCCGCATTATAAACTCTGTTCACGGTTGCCTTAGTTTCTTTAGTGAGTGAGTGGATGGACTTCTGCACGTTTTCAAACTTGTTTTCAAGCTGCTCAAAACCTCTGAGCGATGTCGGACTTAATCGATAGTGTTTCACGGAGTAAAAGTTTAGCCCAAGCGTGTATCTCCAGCCTCCAGCAGGTGAGTCATTTCCTCATTCATGGCGTGATTGCTTCGTCTTTTTCTTTCTGCTTACCTGTGTTGTGTTATGTTATGTTATGTTATGTTGTTAAAAGAGGGCAAGAGAGGAAATTAAAACAGAAGTGGATTTATAGTTAGAAAGAGTGCTAAAAAAGAGAGATTTTTTTTTTTTTTTGGAAAAAATCCATAGATAAGACGCACCGTTATATAAGCCGCAGGGGGCAAAAAAGGTCAAAAAACAGGAAAAAAGCCGCGGCTTATAGTCCGGAATTTACGGTACATTGGCTCAATGATTGACTGGTTGTCCTGAGCAAGGTTTTTCTTTTAATGAGCACAGCTCAACCATCATCCTACTGATTATGACCTGGATACAGAGTTAATTATGAACACAGTTTTACACAACACAATAATACAAGATTATCAGGAAGGAAAGTGCGACCTGACGACCTACGTTACCTTCATCTGGTGTGGGCTTCAAACTTAAGCTTTTAGAATGTATTGGGCAATGATTGTTGTTTTCATCCATACTGTATACACTTGAGGTTTAAAGCATTCTAACATGAAAATTAAATCCACTGTCCTCACCTTCAGGTGCCCAGCCGAACACGGGCATGATAATGACCCAACCAGGCAACCTGAGATGTAAGAAGATCCTTCACCTGGTCGGACAGACGGACCCCATCAAAATCAACAAGGCTGTGAAGGATGCTCTCCAGATGTGTGTGAAAGACTCTTACACATCTGTCTCCTTTCCTGCCATTGGTACAGGTGAGATTACACATCTGTCTCCTTTCCTGCCATTGGTACAGGTGAGATGGTACAGGTACAGATTGGTACAGGTGAGATTTATGTTTACTTGTGGTATTTTAAGGCACTTTGGATTAAAAACATTCATCAAATGTCATGTGATATACTTTGAGTAATGACCTATGGCTTGACTGAATATGCTAAATCCTGGTTAGATGCATTGGGTTTGGGTACAAAACTACCCTTAAAATGTAGGGTTTTATTCAAGTTTGGAGTCACAAAAAGTGATCTAATCCTCAGGGTCAGTCCATATTCAGACAGAAATCTTTCAGATGTTAGTTACCTAAACAATCTTTCTACTGAACAAAACAGACCTTTAAAGACGACATGAAACAGGTCTCAGAGAGGGTCTGTGACATCAGACTGAAAAACAAACATTGCTCTCACTGAAGCAGTGCAGAGAGGTGGAACATAGCGTGGGCATGATTTCATTTGACCGTTCTGGGGACTGGAGTTGATGTTGGCCAATCCTGGTGCTTGTATGGCATGTTCTGCCCCCAAATGGAGTGGGGTTCAGAGTGTCTGCCCCTACGCGAGTGAGATCTGCATAGAACCGGGCAGCTGGCTGCCTCTGTACGGACTCACGTATGCAAGCCGAGGTAAGAGTGCTGCCTGCCGGCTTAGAGCGTCGACTAGACACGGTAAAGAGCTGCGGTAAATACGATATTCCTGGAATGCGAGTTTAACGAGCCAGTTACGTGTCTTTTGCATTCTACATTAAATGAAAACATTACCGTTACTTACCGATACTTATTGGCCAAGTATATTAACATACTAAAGAGGTTCATTTAGCCTACTTGTATATATTATTTAGAAAGTTTCATCTATAAAGGCTAGTTAGGCAATGTTTGTACCTGGCATGTTTCGACTGCTGTTTCTGCAGTCTTCATCAGAGGTGTCCATATAACCACGCCATAGATGACGTCACACCAACATCACGTGACACCTCTGATGCAGACTGCAGAAACAGCAGTCGAAACATGTTAGGTACAAACATTGCCTAACTAGCCTTTATAGATGAAACTTTCTAAACAAGTATATTAACATGTATGGGCTAGAAACGTCTGCCCAGGTTACAGGCACTAGGCAGCCATCTTGCCTGCTCAGAATCTTCTCCTCGATATGAGGATTGATTGACAGCTGTCATGTTGGGATATGATTGGTTGAAACGGGGTAGAAATGTGATGGTACTGAATGACGTCAGCATACTGTAGACAGCAGGGCCGCTGGAAGACTTTTTAAGCAGGGGGTGCTGCAAGGAAGGGACTTTTGGCGACGCCCTGCAGCACCCCCACTTCCCGCAGCCCTGACTGTAGAGTACAGTTATGAATTAAATGCTGAAAAATTAACTTTTGATGTGAAAAACGAAATAAATTTGATTTTTGTGAATTGTTTTTTGCATACATTATTACATAGGTGCACTGAATACCCAGGGATGTGAACTAAAGTAGAAGAAAGTCATTTTTTCATTTCAGCTCGACTGTAAGGGAAATGATAGAACATGTGAATGTGTGAGGCCCCATTGATTGGGAGACTGTGAGCATAGGTAGAATGATGTTCATAATGTTTGTCTACAGACTCTAATCTACTGTTACTCAGGTACTGCTGTTCTGGCCTGCTGCAGACATCAAAAACAACAACTGTCATTTATGCTATGCCATTTCAGGCCAAGGCAATGTACAGGCAGGCCAGGTGGCGGATGCCATGTTGGATGCAGTGGTCGACGTGCTGAGCACTCCCAACACTCTGAAGACCATCCGGATAGTCGTCTTCCAACCTCCCATGCTGAAGGACTTCTACAACAGTTTGCAAAAGAAAGCAAGCATGGACACAACCACTGACGCCAAGGATAAAGTGGGAATCTGGTCCAAAATCAAATGTAGGCAAAGGGGGGCGGGGGTTCAGGATTTCATCATCCCTAATCCATGAGCAGTATTATATCACTTGTCTTGAGTAATGAAGTGTGGCCAGTTTTTATAACATTTAGATTCTCCTTTTTTCAGCATTCTTCACTGGGGCAACTGCTGACAATCCACAGAATGATGATTTTGTCATTGACAGCGAGGAGGTTGCCTCTGCTTGCTTCCACATCTGCGGTGCCTCGCAGGATGGAGTCGACTCAGCCAAAAAGTGGATCAGTGAGCTGATCTCCAAGGAGCTGAGCAACTGCTCCATCACTGAGGACACCATCCTCCACCTCACCGCTGCGGACCACCAGCGCATTGTTGACATCCAGAAGACCATGGATGTGAGCATACGGATCGAACGTCAGAAGCTCAAAGCATCTCTCACCATCAGTGGACTCAGCAAGGACGTGCTAGGAGCCAACAGTGAGATCCATAAGATGCTGAGGAGGGTCAGAGATGAGGAGGATTTGGAGAAGCTAGTGGAACTAGCCGGCACGGTGGCAGACTGGCAGTACCAACAGCAGGCGCTTCAGTTCCAGAGCTTTGACCCAATGTCCAACTTCCACCTTGAACAGGCTTTGGAGAAGAAACACATTCACGTAGAAGTCAGTGTCCAGGGTCAAGTCTACAAGGTCGCCGTACCAAGTGGACCTGCAACAGCTATCCATGGACAGGGAATGACTCTACAGATCAGACGCATTGACAAACTGAAAGGTCATTTACATGTCTCCTCAATGGATCAATGCAAGCCTGTTATTGAAAGAATCTTCTCACGTCTTTTCTTGAAGTCCTGCAGTCCAGTTAATTATATCACTATTGCGGCCAGAATAGAAGCACATTCAAACCAGATTTGGGTCAAATTGTATTTACAAATTATTATAATATTTAGCATACTTTACTTTGACCTGTAAATTGTTTTGACGTAGTAAACCTCACAGATCTGGTACTCCAAATTTGATTAAAACACAATTCCAATAATTACTTGCAAATACTGTTCTGTCCCAGGATGGAATAGTTTCAAACTAAATCTTTCCTGTCCATTATGCTTCCAGCTCAACAGACTGACAGCCTGCCTCCGCACTGGGATACCATGCCAGCCAACGCCCCGTGTGAGGCTGTCACCATCCAGGCTGGAGCTGCAGAGTACACTGAAGTCCTGAATCTGTTCCAGGCCACATGCAAACGCACCATTATTAAGGTAGTGTACATGTAGCGTACCCCGTAGCTCAGTCAGGAACACTCGTCATACATTTAGCCATTTATTGCAACAGATGGAAATAGGGTTATGCTACGTTCACACAGGGCACCTACGCCTTGCCTCGCCTCAACCCACGCCTACAGACTTTGAGCTGCGCATTAACCTATCACACGCTTTTGCGATCACACTGCACGCCTATTCCACGCTGAACCTGAGCCGAGTTACAAGCGCCTCTCCTCTCTCCCGAGTGTTTTTTTTGTCACGTGTGGTCCCGAATTATCATGGGTAGGTCAAATAAATCGGATATATTTAATGTGCTATTGATGCTGGATATGTATAACCAGGTCTCCTTCTTGGGTGACTGCTGTCATAGAGAACTGGATGCTGTTGTACTAAGTGGATTAACTTTTCATTGTCCATCTTGCTTCTTCGGTCGCTATTCTCTCTCCTGAAGATTTGTTTACCGACGGGGAGAAAGCCCCACGTGATAGCCACCCGTCAATCTCTCTCTCTCTCTCTCTCTGCTCAACACTGTTGTAGTAACACCATTTTATTTTGAAATTCAGTTGACTCCCACGGATATTGTGGCGTTTTTCCTTCATGGCTTGACAGAAGAAGTCTGCCTTCACGCGCCTTGTCGGCTTGAAAATAGAACTCACGCCTAAACGATCAAATCGGCGCAGCTCAGGCAAGGCGTGGGTACACGCAATGTTCACGTTGAGGCGCCCTGTGTACACAGCCTCATTGTCTAAAAAGGACGCCTATTTAAAAGCGTGGGTACACGCAAGGCTCACGTTGAGGCGCCCTGTGTACACAGCCTCATTGACTAAAAACTAAAGGACGCCTATTTAAAAGCGTGGGTAAAGGCAAGGCGTAGGCAAGGCTTGGTGCTGTGTGTGAACGTAGCCTTATGCTCTGTGCTGATCACACCGCTCTTCAGATGCTCTGTGGATTAGCAAGCAGCATGCTAAGCTAAACAGGGAGCACAAAGCAGAACCCCCCCAAGACATTGAATACAGTTGAACCTTTGAGCCATGTTAACACTCTGAACTAGAAAGGTGGAGGCAAAGCTTTGCCAGCTGCAGCGTTTGTGGCAGCATTGGCTTCTTCCGGTCGCATCGACCAATGACATTAGCTCAGTCAGGCGTGCTCATCCCCCACCCCCATCCTAGGGGGGCAAAAACTCACGCGTGTAACAGGGAGAAATATTTAAATGGACCGCCTTGATGTGGGAATGGCTGTGATTCATCAATGATTAGAAACATTGATCCAATCAGCGTGTCCTGCATGAACTAACGCAAGGTTTCATTTCATGCATAATGTTTTAGTTGTCGCATTATATTGATCAATGTTTCTCGGGAGCATCATCAAAGCAACATTTGTTGAGCTTATTAAATTGACTAGAAATATCAGGCGCTTTGTGCGCTCATTTCGAGCTTCACGCCCTCACCCTCGCTCGCGTGCTCGTTTCTAGGTCGTTTTGCACGCTCAACTGCACGTGTGCGAAGAGCAGTTGAACTGTGGAGCACTTGTGAGATTACAAATTAACTTCATACAGATCCAAGTTACTAACATTTTGACACAAATGACTCAAATCAAATGTATTTAAAGTGCATTTTTGCAGGAGGAGAGGTTGAAGTAATACTCATTCAACCGTAACAGAATGGAGGAGAAAAAAATAACAAACATTTTCCCCCACTAAGATTGAGAGGATCCAGAACCCCACCTTGTGGAAGAGCCTTCAGATCAAGAAGCAGGATATGGAGAAGAGAAACGGTCAGCAGAACAATGGGAGGCGTCTCTTCCACGGCACCTGCTACACCACTGTAGCCTACATCAACCAACACGGCTTCAACAGGAGCTACGCTGGGAAGAATGGTGAGCATTTGGCACATTGGTTCAAGAAGAATTCAGTTGTTGTTTTTTACAACCTGGACATATTTCCAGCTTTAATTTGATTTTAAACTCACCCTGATTTTAAATGTTTTTATATCGATGCATCACAAAGCTATAATGCGCCGAGCAGCGGCCTGGAAACGAGGAATACGGGACATGTGTAAAGCGTGTATTTACGTCCTGTAAATAGTGTCTTTTCTGACACGCAGTGGCTCATTTAAAGATTTAAGAAAAGGAGTGCATTTACTACATCTGAGTAAGTTTTCAATGGTATACAATAGACTACTTGCACAACTCCACTACTTCGTGAAATGAGTAGGGCATCTTGGTTTCCTGTCCTACACTATTGGATGAACTGATTAATATCAGGTGTGCCTGACTGCTGCAGTCACAACAACAGTGATCAGGCACACCTGACATTAATCAGTTCATCCAATAGTGTAGGACAGGAAACCAAGATGCCCTACTCATTTCACGAAGTAGTGGAGTTGTGCAAGTAGTCTATGTAGCCCTCTGAATGACATTTCAGGCAATGTACACTGTGTTGCACAACAGGACTTGCTACTTTACTTTATTACCTGGTTTTAGGAGACACCATTGACCAAACAGGAGATAATTTGCTCAACATTGTTGAGGGAGGCTCAGACAGAGAGGTTTGAGATGATGAGGATGAAGTGGGACAGGAGGTTACAGTAATTTCTTTGGTGGTTTCCAAACCGGGGTACGCGTACCCCTAGGGATACTACAGGGGGTACTTGAGGTAAAGTTGAGTGGTCATTGGTTATTGACTTGTTATAGGCTACATGCACAACTTTTTTACTTCCTGAAATTAGTACAGCTTCTTTATTTCCTGTCCTACACTATTGGATGAACTGATGAATCAGGTGCGCCTGATCATTGTTGTGACTGCAGCACACCTGACATTAATCACTTCATCCAATAGTGATGACAGGAAATAAAGAAGCTGTACTAATTTCAGGAAGTAGTGTAGTTGTGCATGTAGCCCATTGACTACCTTTAGCTGCCAGCGCTGTGCTGTCTCATGTTTCACTCTTGAAACTGCCAGTCAGAACAGAGGGTCATTCATATGAATTAGATTAGATTAGATTAGCCTTTATTGTCTCCCTTAGGAGAAATTTGTCTTTCAAATTTGGCATTCAAGAGAACAACAGTAGGAGGCGTCATAACACATCGACTCATATACACATACATACACACACGCAGTCCAATCAAACTACATTTAACATTTAATGCCACTATCTTTATACATCAAAAAAAGAAACATAGTCCAACGGCTCAGTGGTTAACACTGTTGCCTCACAGCAAGAAGGTCCCGGGTTCGAACCCCGGTCCGTCCCAGGTCCTTTCTGTGTGGAGTTTGCATGTTCTCCCCGTGTCCGTGTGGGTTTTCTCCGGGTGCTCCGGTTTCCTCCCACCATCAAAGAAAGACATGTATGTTAGGGTTAATACTCCTGTCAGTGCCCCTGGCCAAGGTACTGGCAAAAATAACTGGAGTTGGTCCCTGAGCGCTGCACAGTGGCTGCCCACTGCTCCTAGTTCTAGGAAGGTTCCTAGTAGAGGATGGGTCAAATGCAGAGGATGAATTTCCCCAAGGGGATAAATAAAAGATAACTTAACTAACTTAATTTAACTTATATTATGTGATATTGCCCTTTAAAAAGAAACATTACCCATCCCCCCAAAGAGTTTTGCTTTTCTACATTTCAGATAACGTCAATTTAATAACTGCTTATTTCCAATTTTCAGCTGCTGCGTTCGGCAACGGCACGTACTTTGCTGTCGCAGCTTCTTACTCCGACAATTACTCCAGGCCCAATCCCCAAGGCGAGAAGTTCATGTACCTCTGTCGCGTCTTGACGGGGGATTTCACCCAGGGACAGCAAGGGATGGTCGTGCCGCCGGCCAAGAGCTCCGCCTCCATTCAGCAGTACGACAGCGTCGTGGACGACCCAGCCAATCCCTCCATGTTCATCATCTTCCACGACTCTCTGGCTTACCCAGAATATCTGATTACATTCAAGTGATAGAGCGCTGCCAGAAATAAGATGCCTTACATTTGACACTGCCTTAAAATATTAAATTGTTTACAATGCTAATGATCAGGTGATTTTTAAATAGTTCACATTTTGCCATTTTACATTTTAGTTAACAGTATTTAGCTGCTTAGCTCTTATCCAGAGCAATTTACAGTGAGTGCAACAATACAATAAGATTCACTTCCTCGTTTACAACATTACAATGTGACCAATCAGTGATGTATAAGGATCAGAGGCAGAGCCACCATAGTGGCTTGAAAATGTGAAATGTGAAAAACTTTTGTTCATATACTGTAGGTTATGTGGGTTATATAGTATAAACTTTAGTTCATATACTGTAGGTTATGTGGGTTATATAGTCTATCAAAAGTGGTCCAAGTTTGAATTGCTCCTTTCAAGTCAGTGTTTTTTTGTTGTTGTTGGATTTCCCCTACTGTTCTGTCACCTGCACTTAAATTGTGTAAACACTGGGTTAATGGATACTGAAAGAAAAGCAGGATATTCCAGGAAATAGTTTTTGGACAAGTTAAAGGGACAGCTCACCCTAAAATCCCAAATAAATATTTTTCCTCTCACCTGTAGTGCTATTTATCAATCTATATCGTTTTGTGTTAGTTGCCTGAGTTTTGGAGATATCGGCAGTAGAGATGGCTGCCTTCTCTCCAATACAATGGAAGTGGATGGCACTCGGCTTGTGGTGCTCGAAGCACCAAAAAAATGAATTTGAAAAACTCAACAGCAATGTCTCTTTCCAGAAATCATGACCCGGTTACTCAAGATAATGCACAAACTTTGTTGTGAGCGGTTTCATGTAGGAACTATTTTCTTTTGTAGGAACTAGCTAGCAGCTAGCGGGTGTAGTTCGGTCAAAAGAAAATAGTTCCTACATGAAACTGCTCATAACAAGGTCTGTGGATTATACAATTATATACCTGTTGGAGAAGACAGAGTTGTGACACTTTACTGTACATTGCTATCTTAGTAAAGGCTTTCTCTGCCATCTCAGAAAATGGGTTCTATTTACAAAAAATACATCTAAGGGTTTTAATCTCAAAGTAAAATCTACTATTTGAAAAAAAGTGATACGATACTCTATAGTAGAGATGCTCACAAGTAATTTTTTGCAAGTCCAGGTCAAGTCTCAAGTCTTTGAGCTAAAGTCCAAGTCAAGTCTCAAGTCTTTTGAGCTAGAGTCCAAGTCAAGTCTCAAGTCTTTTGAGCTAGAATCCAATTAGACTTTAGCTCAAAACACTTGAGACGTGACTTGGACACTAGCTCAAAAGACTTGAGACTTGACTTGGACTCTAGCTCAAAAGACTTGAGACTTGACTTGGACTCTAGCTCAAAAGACTTGAGACATGACGGACTCTAGCTCAAAAGACTTGAGACATAACTCTCCACTGAATACAAAGTTGTATTTTTTTTGAAGACTAAAGACATGAGCTGACTTGTCAATAGGATCAGAAAATATTTTAATGTCTAAGTAAGGAACAATGGCATGGCACTTTTGAAAACATACACAAAACCATGTATTAAACAAAAAACAAACATTTATATTCAATGTTGTCAGGCAGGACAGTTACATAGGCACTTCTTTCCAAAAGTTTTTGTAACCAGCTTTACAAGTTCACTTGTCACTCCACTAGGTGGCAGCATTGCGCTCACACCCAGCCGCCATAGCGCAGCTTGTTGGGCAGGTAGATGCTGGTGAGGAAATCCGGGGCTATGGCCGTCAGCGACTGAATCTCAGCCTTGAGCTTCCTCCCCTGCATCAGCTCTATCTACAACAAGAGCAAACATGCAGGAAGTCAAACAGGGAGAAATCACCAGCTGTTTAGAACATGTGTTTAGAACAGCTATTTCACAACAGAGTGGGTATATCTTAACCTGACGCTGCCAGATACTGCCCCCATCTGGCAACGTCAGGTTAGGTATATCTCTGTACGCATCTTAAATACCAGGGAGCTGAGAGCCCTCTCACACACACATTCCTCGGGGGGGGGGGGTCCAAATTGCCCAGAAACACAAAATAAATAAATGCACCTTTTGCTTGTAAAAGAGGAAAAGTGCAAACAGTTTCTCCATTAGGCCCAGCAGCACTGCGGTGCAGGAGGTTCTGAAGTACTTATTTATCACGTGGTTACATCGATTTCTCTGCTTTTTCCAGCCTTCACTCTACCTTAAAGCCCTGGGCCCAGTTGCACAAAGCTCCTTAGGTTAAGATTTCCTTTAGAGTCCGAGTTAAGGTGTCCATAAAATAGAATCGGCTGCACCAAAAACCCTTAATTCTTCTCCATAAGGTTAAACATTTTAAGGAAAACATAAGCACAAGATTTAAGGGTGTTTTGTGCAGCCTATTCTATTTTATGGACACCTTAACTCTGACTCTAAGGGAAATCTTAACCTAAGGTGCTTTGTGCAACTGGGCCCTGGTCTCCCTCTTTCCTCTCCTCCTCCTTCAAAGCCCTGGTCTCTCCCTCTTTCCTCTCCTCCTCCCTCAAAGCCCTGGTCTCTCCCTCTTTCCTCTCCTCCTCCCTCAAAGCCCTGGTCTCTCCCTTTCCTCTCCTCCTCCCTCAAAGCCCCGGTCTCTCCCTCTTTCCTCTCCTCCTCCCTCAAAGCCCTGGTCTCTCCCTCTTTCCTCTCCTCCTCCCTCAAAGCCCTGGTCTCTCCCTCTTTCCTCTCCTCCTCCTTCAAAGCCCTGGTCTCTCCCTCTTTCCTCTCCTCCTCCCTCAAAGCCCTGGTCTCTCCCTCTTTCCTCTCCTCCTCCTCCTCCCTCAAAGCCCTGGTCTCTCCCTCTTTCCTCTCCTCCTCCCTCAAAGCCCTGGTCTCTGCCTCTTTCCTCTCCTCCTCCCTCAAAGCCCTGGTCTCTGCCTCTTTCCTCTCCTCCTCCCTCAAAGCCCTGGTCTCTGCCTCTTTCCTCTCCTCCTCCCTCAAAGCCCTGGTCTCTGCCTCTTTCCTCTCCTCCTCCCTCAAAGCCCTGGTCTCTCCCTCTTTCCTCTCCTCCTCCCTCAAAGCCCTGGTCTCTGCCTCTTTCCTCTCCTCCTCCCTCAAAGCCCTGGTCTCTCCCTCTTTCCTCTCCTCCCTCAAAGCCCTGGTCTCTGCCTCTTTCCTCTCCTCCTCCCTCAAAGCCCTGGTCTCTCCCTCTTTCCTCTCCTCCTCCCTCAAAGCCCTGGTCTCTCCCTCTTTCCTCTCCTCCTCCCTCAAAGCCCTGGTCTCTCCCTCTTTCCTCTCCTCCTCCCTCAAAGCCCTGGTCTCTCCCTCTTTCCTCTCCTCCTCCCTCAAAGCCCTGGTCTCTCCCTCTTCCCCCTCCTCCTCTCACCTCTCTCTGCCAGTCTGGCTGGCTGGTGACGTAGGGTCTTCTGAGGAGGCTGTTGAGTTTGCTCTCGTCTCTCTGGGTGAGGGGGATTAGAACATTCTCAGGAACCCTCAACCTGAAGAATGAAAAATTAAGCTTATGATCAAGCATAGGCAGTTACATGTTGTGTATATAACAGTTACATGTTGTGTATATAACAGTTACATGTTGTGTATATAACAGGGGCAGCAAGCACTTCTGTTCATTAGGGGTGGGAGAAAAAAATCGATACACCATATGCCAAATATCGATATTTTATTATATAATGTGCAAATAAACTCTTTACTATTACAGTACTAGAATAATATAATCAATTGCTTTTTCAATTGATTCTGTCTACTTGACAATGTTGCTGCAATAAAATGGTTGAAGTCAGATGAACAGACTGGAAAACTGATCTTATATAAACCAGATGTTGACAAAAGTTTTCCTTTGGGGACATCATTTGCAGTTGAAAAAGTAAGAAATCACAATATATCGAAATATCGCAATATTCATTATATCGCAATACTATCGTATCGTGACTCAAGTATCGTTTTAGTATCGTATCGTGGGCATCTGGTGATTCCCACCCCTACTGTTCATGTATATATTATCCCTACAACAAACCTGTTTCCTCCAATTCTCACCAGACTCATTTGAGGGGCTTTGATCGTGTATACGTTCAGGGGAACGCATAGGAGGAGCAATCATACAGACTAGAATTAAACTTGACTTATGTCAAAAAGCCCTTTTTGGACTGAGATTGTTCAAGCGGACATATACTTAAAATTCAATATATACTCTGAAAAGCAGTTCCTTAGAGGAGGGAAAAAAAGTGAGGGCGACAGCAACAGAAACCAAAACAAACAATCTAAAAAGCCCCAGAATATAATCCCAATTAGAGGCAGGAGGAGGAAGTAGGAAGTAGCGGATGGCGAGTCCAAACCTCCGGAGGTCAGAGGGCAGGAGGCCTAGCCACATAACGCTGGGGACGGTCAGACTGTGCGCCTCAAACGACATGGCCTGTGGAAAAAACACACAGGCACATACACACACACACACACACACACACACAAACACGCAACATGCACATACACACACAAACACGCAACATGCACAGATGCATAACTCAAATAAACACAGAGATCATCAGTACTGTACCTATAGAGCGGTTACGACTGGCACGTGTTCACAATATAGTTAATAAACACATGGATGATGATGTATACAGCTCAAAAGGCAACGCAGAAATTGCACATACAATCACTCAACATTTTCACCCCATACCATGTCAGTTCAAATATTCGGAAAGGGATGATTGGTCCGGTTTTTCCACTTAAAGAGGGGCATAATTACATATTGCGAGCAGAGACATTGAACAGGCCACATTGGATAATATACAGTACAGGAATAACTGGCATGGCAGGACTCACCACTGATCCGTACTTGTAGATACACATGATCTCAATGCCTGGGAAAATCAGAGGGAGAGACAGAGACACGCAGCAATCAGCACCATACCAGAGCAATTACCCTGCAAGACGTTAACGGAGCAGGGAACAAAGTCAAGCGTTACACGCGCGTCTCCACATGCGATGGGGGGGGAAACGGAGAGAGGTATGGAGAGAGAGGGCCGGAGCAGTCCCGCCTGGACACCATCACGGCGAGCAGGAAACCATCGCCAGACTTAACCGCCGTGACGCATCGCGGTCAGGTGGGGGGGGGGGGGGGGGACATGCACCCCTACTGTGTGTGCGCCGAGATGAAAGGGCGAGAAGAGCAGCGTCAATGTGTGGAAATATGTGAGCTATGTGCGGCCCGGGACATCAAACCTGACGGAGGGACGGCCTACTGTGAGGGTCGGCCTACCGTGAGGGACCGCCTACCGCGAGGGACCGCCTACCGTGAGGTTCGGCCTACTGTGAGGGTCGGCCTACTGTGAGGGACCGCCTACCGTGAGGGATGGCCTACCGTGAGGGTCGGCGTCCACCAGCGCCAACACGGGGACGTGCAGCGTGTCCCAAAGCTTCCTCACCATCAACCTGCTGTTCACATCTGGGACGCCTTTACCCTGACACACACACACACACACACACACACACACACACAAAAATGATTGATACTGCTGATTAATATTTGACTGGTCCTCTAAGACCTACAAAATAACCCTTTAGCCGGAGGCAGAACTTGTGATCTTCGGCTGCTCGGAGACCTCTCTGGACTTCCCTACAGATGTGCATCAGTCTCTGACACTGGGGACAACTGTTGCCAAAAAAACTAATTTTGATGGAATGGAAGTCTCCCTCTTCACCCTCTTTCCAATTGTGGTTGACGGACATGATCTCTGTTATACGGATGGACTCAGGTCCCTAAGGACCAACTCAAATAACTATTTGGGACCTGTTTCTAGCCTACCTCGATGAGGTTAGGGGCAGCAGGTGACTTGCCCGGCTAGTTCCTCATTGACCTCTTACACAACATCTCCTAGAAGCACATAAGCATCCTATCCAGCTGATAGCATCATATTATATTACAAGGCTGTAATATTGAGTGTCGTTGTGGCATGTTTTTTTGTTTTGTTTTCCCCCATGAATTTGTTTGTCTTGTTCTGTTTCAGGAAAACTTGAAAATAAAATATTGACAAAAAGAAAAGAAAAGATTGATACTGCTATGAGCCAAAAGACGTAGTAGAGGGGGAAAGTTGACATACTGTGATGATGATGCAAGGAGAGAGTTTTGTGCAGAAGTCATCGTCCAGTAGTCTCTGGAAGGTGGCGTCCTTCTCCACTATCAGGACAAACTTTGCGGATGACACAATATCTGAACATGGTCAAGGTGAACACAAACACCTGTGAGCCTGTGGCTATAGCTCCTCCCACAGGGAAACACATGACATGATCAGTCACACAGCATGAGCGTGTGAGAGAGACAAGAGGGAGGAAGAGGAGAAGAAGCAAACTTCTGACAGCAATCACCGAGGATACTTCTGATTCCGACAACGTTCGATGAAACTGCAACAGCCTAAAAAGACAAAACAGGGCCACATTAGGATATACTCTATATATACTATTAGATACACTCAGTTCACGATACGATACACGATATTGGGTTCACGATAACGATACGATATTTTAACAATATTTTTTTGCGATCGATTTGTAAGTTGAGGGGGCATCATCCTCCACGCTCATTTGAGTCATTTCACCATTTTCATCCTCCGTGTCTGTAACGTCCCTCGTCTGTTCAAACAAAGCAATGAAAAGGAGAGCGAGCACGCAATCAGATGCAGATCAGTGCCACCATGTTCAGCTTCTTTTTCTTGCGATATGAGATTTCATCTCAATGATACATATTGTCACGTTTTGATATCGCGATATATCGTGGGACGATATATTGTGACATCCCTAATCAATTCTCAAATCAAAGGAGGAAAAAAAGTGTGAAGCTTGAAGATTGTACAGAGGGAATAATGAATAATGATGATATAATAAGTTTGACTCTCTATCACTGCTTTGAGTTCTAGGCCTAGTAGTACTACTGCTGCTTTGGTAGGACCAGACTTTAGTGTTAGGTGATCAGATGTTTCTTTAGGTCACATCAAGAGGAACTTACATTCGAGCCGGAGCGGCAGTCGACCCGTGTGCCGTCCTCTTCTAAGTAACAAAGGTCACCTGAGACCAATCCCTTGCTAGTGGCCAACTGGTGACAGTTAAGACACACACAGACAGACACACACACACACACACACACACACACACACACACACACACACGTTATTGTACACAAACGTTTGACACTGGCTCTTTGGATTCAGCTTGAATTCAATTGCTGTTTGATCACAAGAACCAGAACGTTTTTGTTCTGCAGGTGCTTCCTCATATATGAGACCGAAAGAAAGGTGCTTAAAACACGATTTCAGACAGCAGCCCGTCTTTATTGTCACACAACACACTACAACACATGCATAAAGTACTAAACTGGCTAACAGATTTCATCTGTGGGATCTGAACTACTAACAAAACGTATCAAAAATAATTTTGCTACAAGATTTGATTAAAATCTGAGGGTTGCATCTTTTTTTGCACACAAACACCACATGTACATGTTCATAGAAATGCGCGCACACATACCACGTGTAGCGTCCTGCGTGGAACCTTTAGCATGCAGGATATATCGTCCACGGCACAATCCACGTTTCTCTGTGACACAAACAGCTGTGTGTCGTTGTAATATATGTCCCTGTGGAAACAAGACAAATACCATCCTCTTGGGAAAACATTCAACAAATTCAACACCATATAAGAAAAAACCAAACTCCTCCACTTCTAAGCAAAACGTATTTAACCCATTGATACCTGATGCAGCATTTGCATGTATATCCCTCATTTGCGTGGTTCGCGGTCTTAAAGGGATACACACACAAAATGCTGCATCAGGTATCAATGGGTTAAGCATGTGAAATGTGAACTGATGAGGAAATCACCTTTTTGTAGCGTACGAGTTGCTCTGCACGAGCTTGTAGATGATAGAGAGAATCTTGAGAATGTGCGCTATAAACCGGAAAAACAAAGAAATCTGTTGAAAACATGTTCTCCTGCATATGAAATACTTCCATCACTATCATAAGACTTTGACATTTTAAAGGAGGCTTTAAAGAAACCATGCATTTTCTGTTCCTAATCAGGAAATCCATGTGGTGAAGTAAACTGATCCGTATAAGCCTCCTCTCAACATGTTCTGTCTCTGCCAATTCATCACCTCAAACGCAACACTGACTTCACTGCTGCCGGTGCACTTTATGCACATGTTCACTGCTGCCGGTGCACTTTATGCACATGTTCACTGCTGCCGGTGCACTTTATGCACATGTTCACTGCTGCCGGTGCACTTTATGCACATGTTCACTGCTGCCGGTGCACTTTATGCACATGTTCACTGCTGCCGGTGCACTTTATGCACATGTTCACTGCTGCCGGTGCACTTTATGCACATGTTCACTGCTGCTGGTGCACTTTATGCACATGTTCACTGCTGCCGGTGCACTTTATGCACATGTTCACTGCTGCCGGTGCACTTTATGCACATGTTCACTGCTGCCGGTGCACTTTATGCACATGTTCACTGCTGCCGGTGCACTTTATGCACATGTTCACAATGGATGCCAATGAAAGCCACATGAAGCGCAATAGAGAGCCAAAGTGGAACGTCACTTCCTGCTTCAGCACTGTACCAGAGATTTTCTTCCGCAATTTATTTTCCCATGGACATTTTAGTAAAATGCTTATAAAAATAGTTTTACTTTGGTCAAACCAAACGGTTCAGCTATATTTAGAATCAGGAGAGACCATAGAACATTTCACTCGGACCAAAACTAAAAAACAACAACATCGAAAAAATATTTTTTTTAAACCCGCATTTTTTTTAACGTTTTGGTCCGAGTGAAATGTTATGCGATCTCTCCTGTTTCTAAATATATCTGTACCGTTTGGTTTTTGAACAAGTAAAACTATTTTTATAAGCATTTTACGAAATGTCTATGAGAAAATAAATGGCGGATAAAAATCTCTGGTACAGTGCTGAAGCAGGAAGTGACGTTCCACTTTGGCTCTCTATACAACTGTATGAGAGGAACACTAACGTAGGCTGTCAAGAACAGGAGAGTTGCGTAGGAAGAAAAACAGTGGCGTGTGTGTGTGTGTGTGTGTGTGTGTGTCTGTGTGTGTGTCTTTCTTCTCACCAAATCTAATGACAGATGAGGGACAGTCGCTCCGGATTGTGCTTGTGTCGGCGCTTTCCGAGCTCACTTGAAGGCCGATGGCACTGTCAAAACTCAAGTGGGAGGTAATGAAAGAAAGACAAACGTATGGAAATGGTGAAAGAACTCCACAGATCATATGTACAACATTCACTTACGTAGCTTTGAAAACCAACCGCCCCCCCCCCGCACACACCTGTAAGCCTTCTAATAAAAAAACAAACGCACACCTGGAGGGCTCCCTATATGAGAGGCCCTCACCGTGCCAAACCTTTGGCTCGCAATCTGTGGGATTGTCCCATGTGAAAGAGCCCAGGCAGAATGTGCTTTAAGCTGTAGCGAGGTTTGATCTAAACTAGACCAGACAGCTTTGTTCTGAGCATGAGGTCTCCACAGCCTATAGGCACATTAAAAGACCTCTGCAAACCACCAGATCTGTGTGTGTGTGTGTGTGTGTGTGTGTGTGTGTGTGTAGCCCAGTGCGTTTTATCAGACATCTTTTAAGGAGGCAGGAAGTTATTTCAACTTTAATCTCCAGGAATCACAGTTGAACGTTTTTTTTCCGACCACTTGGTTCGTTGCCTCTCAGTTCTGCTAAAAACACACCTTGTGTAAATTCAAACAGAAGTGAGCATTTCCTCCTGCAGTAATCTGAGCATCTTGTGTGGCCCGACCTCCCACAAAATTCTATAAAGCGTTAGCAGGCAAATGTTTATTTTTATTTTATTTTATTTGACACAAAATGACTGCTTGTGTTGATCTTTGATGGGCCAAACAGCTTACATGAATGCCACACAGTGTGTAAAACGAGGCTATGATTGGAGAGTGGAGGGAGGAAGGCCTTTCTTTCTGTAGGCTATAGGTGCGTTTTCTTACCTGATATTTGCCCAGCTGGATCTGTTGTGCAGCACCAACACCGGGGCTTCATCTTTGGACAGACTGGTAACTACTCCCAGGATGACCTTTTCTATTCGGGTCAAAACGTCCTGCCTGGGGATATTAATAAGGATGGGTGTGACAGGCAATAACTTAACGCTATGTTATTTATATGGATAATACAGCAGTAGCTATAAGTTAGCCAAGATATCTGAAAAGTAGAGCTAACAGACAGTGTCATATTAACGCTGAATATAAAAGATAAAACAGCTGAGGCCTAACGTTAGTGTAAACATAGCGTTAGTTGAGTATGCTGATGGTGAACGCTTTCCAGTGTATGATGCTGTTGGTCAAGTTAGCAGCTAGCTCGCGTTAGCTGAGCAGATGAAAGGAGGACGCACCTGCTGAGTTCCTCTCCAACATGCTGACCACGATGACCAGCCGTGAGTTCTACTTTTTCCAACAGTTGAGCCCGGAGTTGATCAATTTCAGCAAACCGCTCATCTGACACACTGAATTCCATTATACTAAATGTAGCTATTCAAGCGGGGTAAGCTACATCTGGAGCTAGCTTTAAGCAAGCATCCATCCACACATCTGACTGTCACCCGGTCAACAGGTTACCTTATGCGCGTGCGCTGAACTGCACACACACACACGTGTTTTGTAAAGAGCGCTTTCACGAGTCACGTTCAAAAACAAAAACAAACTGAAGATACATCGACTGGGTTTGGCAAATTTAATCACGTTTGGCAACTAGGCCTCATTCACATCCCCAATCTAAATGTCCAGGTAAGCCCCATCCACTGACCAACCCAATAGACCAAATCACCGTGACGTCACCATGTAAACAAATTTACATCCGGGTACCACTTGGGGAAGGCGGCAGGTTTAAATGTGCGTGTTGTCAAATAAATGCTGTCAAACCCTCTCGTTGTTTTCGGCCGACTACTTTCAATTTAAATGGTTAAACGGTTGGTAAACATGCTTGTCCGACGTATCTAGCCTTTCTTCTGTGTTTGTTTTATGTAGTGTTAGCTAGCTAATAACCTTTGTTTGTCTGTCAAACTCGCTGTTTTTTTACGTTACAGACAGAGTAACCTCGCGCTATAGCTTCAAGTCTACTCTAGTCTGGTCCAACAGGTAAATTAGCTAGTCTGGTCTCCACTAACGTTAGTGAAAGTGTTGTTATGAATGATATTAAACAACAACACAACACGGACGAACCATTTTTGTCTTCTTTGTCTGTTTTTGTCTTCAACACGTCAGTTTGTGCCGTCCACCGCCATTATAATGTGTGGACCTCAGGGGTACCCGGAAGTAAATGTAAACATCCCGCTGATTTGGTCTATAGACCCTTCTCGCGGGGGCCATTTTTGTGTCGAAAAGGCAGGTGCAAGCAACACACTAATGAGGGTTTCCAATTTCCATGATTGGAATGTGGAAAGCCTCATTAGTGTTATGCTAGCATCTGTGTTTATTCTGCCTTTTCGACACAAAATGGCCCCCACGAGAAGGGTCTATTGAAAAATCAAACAGAGGGTGTAAAATGGACTGTTCCATCATGAACACCTCCCCCCCCCCCCCCCTGTTCCATGGAAGGGTAGCATTACTGTCAATGGGTAGCATGCAAAAATCTAAGTTGCTTAATGTAATGATCTGCTATTAGACCTGATACGATTTGGAAATTTGGCAACCCATCGAATATTAAGTGCATGAATCAGTGTTTCTGAATGGATGAGTTCACATGGGTGTATCCAATATGACAGATTAATTGCATCTGATAATTTATGTGTTATATAGACCAGATATGACAATTACACATGAATAACTTCTCTGTGCATCCAGCCAATCTCTGTAGAGCCAACAACCTAATGTGTTTTCATACCAATCAAAGGCTACAGGTGATTTAACTGATTATTTAGCACAATTTGAACCAGAGAGGAGGAACTATTAGCACATGTTGCCCCGCATGCTGTACATTAGACACATACATTCACCATTTATCATCAAATGCTGACAAGTTATCATACACAATTATATCAGGACTAACACATATCAGGTGCATTTTATAGTGTCATAATGGCATCCACCTTTACTCATACTCATAATCAATCATCATAATCAATCAATACTGATTCACTGTGGGAATGAGTGATTATGGGGATTCCCTGCAGTCTGGGTGATCAGGCTTGGGATCATATGTGAATGAGTTTGCTATTGGTTATTTCTACAATCTCACATAGGTTGTTAAAATGGTCAAACCACCCAGCCCATATTACGGTAGGCCTAATTGGCATATTTTGCACATTACATTTGATACAGCCTGATACAGATACGTACATAAATACACACCTGTGACTGTATAATGTATTCATTAATGCATGAATCACCGCTCATTGGTAAATATTTGTTGCTAATTGCGAACATGTTTAGCTACTGTTAAAGAATCTTATTATTATTATTATTATTATTATTATTATTATTATTATTGTTGTTGTTATTATTATGAATAAACGTTTTTACAACCGTTTTATGAGAGCTTAAAGCCACTCACATCTGCTTTGCATTGTGCCTACCTATGCCTCTTAGCTCTATACAATCACTGCAAAGTAGGAACTATGGTGCTATTTTTTAATTCTCCTTTCTGTATCAGATTGCCTATTCATAACTGACCCGGACATACCAGACCAAACAACTGACAGCGAGTATTGATGGCCTGACAGACAGACAGACAGACAGACAGGCTAACAGCTAAAGGTCAGTGCACATTTGCAAGCTACGTCCATTAATAAGAGCCAGGCGTGTGTGTGTGGGCCAGTTAGCACCTCATTGGCGTAAGCTAGTAGGCCTAGTCCCGTGGTGTTTAGACAAAATCCCCAAACCTCAGTGGCACTCTGTAATGAGACCCTACAGTACACCAGCTTGCTGCTACTTGTCCAAAGTGATGTGTTTGGAGGGGTGGAATTAGCTGCAGTTTGAGGCCCAAAGAAGCTCAATACTTCTCTGTTTGTAGCTCTGTGAGATGCTGTACGTGTAGCCTACATCAGGGCTATTCAACTCAGTTGTTCAGGGGGCCACATTGTCAGAAACCTAAGGGGCCGGGGGCACGGACCGTTCCTCGAGCTATTAATACCATTATATGTAGGCTACACTTGACATAACGCGCCACCACAATTTTCAAAACTTGTATTTCACTACATTGCAAAAGTAGCTTAATTGTAATTTAAAAGTGCTTAACTTCTGTGCAACAAAAGCTGTGTTAAAGCCCCAAAAGTAAACACATTTTAAACAAATCTAAGTATTCTACAACACATGTCAGCCATTTGAAATATAATTTGGTCAATTCTGACCTCTCTTAGCTACACCACAGCATTGTAAACATTTATAGTGCATCAGGAAAGGAAAACAACTGTGAACATTCTGTAGAACCTAGCTAGCAACATCACACATCTCCTGAAAAACCATTTATAATGCATCTTTCTTGATTAGCTACATCACAGCGCCATCTCCTGAAAAACATTAATATTGCACCTTTCTTGTGGCTACACCACAGCATCTCCTGAAAAACATTTATAGTGGATCATCTGGACTTGTTTAGTTCACTTTAGCTAGATCACATCTGGAAAACAACCAGTCGGGTGTAATAAGTAAATGAGGTTTAATTGTAAAAAAAATAAAAAATAAATAAAAATAGAACTCATCCGCCGGGCTGACTTGATTGGCGGGCCGGATTCGGCCCGCGGGCCGCCAGTTGAATAGCACTGGTGTACATGTTGCTCATTCATTGTTTCACATTATGCTGTCATAATATAATGGTCATATCTCCTTCAGATAGAGTGATTAAAGCGAACCTCCTGTTCTAAACATAAAATGATGTCATTAAAGGTAAATGTAAAGTCCCACTGATTGTCACACACCTGAGTGTGCGAAATTTGTTCTCCGCATTTGACCCATCCCCTGGGGGAGCAGTGAGCAGCAGCAATGCCGCGCTCGGGAATCATATGTTGATCTAACCCCTCAATTCCAACCCCTGATTAAAGTCCCTGTAAAGCAAATTCTGAGATTATTCTTTTTAGGAGGGGGGGGAAGGGCACTTCAGCTGACACGCCCCCCAGTTTCAGGGCAGAGAATACTGCTTATTTTTTCAAGATTTATTTTGAAACCTGATTTTATATACTACATTTTTCATTGTTCGAATTTGGTTGGGTGGGGGTGACAAACTCAAAACATATTTATTACGTATTCTTTAGGACCCCTTGAGGAAACTTGAGGAAAAATGCTGTGTGTGTTTGTGGCATGCTGTGTGTGTTTGTGGCATGCTGTGTGTGTTTGTGGCATGCTGTGTGTGTTTGTGGCATGCTGTGTGTGTGTTTGTGGCATGCTGTGTGTGTGTTGTGACATGCTGTGTGTGTTTGTGGCATGCTGTGTGTGTTTGTGGCATGCTGTGTGTGTTGTGGCATGCTGTGTGTGTTGGTGGAGGCCTGCTCAGAGTGTGTGGCATGCTGTGTGTGTTTGTGAAGGCCTGCTCAGAGTGTGTGGCAGCCAGGATCTAAAGAGAAGGGGTCTGTGTCCCTGACCTGACCCTGAAGATCTCCTAATGCGCAGCTTTGCCAAAGGTCCTCCTTTCCCCTGAGTGCCTTTGACAAGCTGCTTCCCAAGTAATGGCTCTTAATTGCTGAGTAATTGCTATCTCTAAACGATGAGGGACAACCCCTCACCCGAGCTGAGGGGGGGGGGGGGGGGGGGGGGGGATCTGGGGGGGGATCATAATCTGTGGAGGACCGCAAGATGTACGGGTTCTTTTTCTTCTATCCCAGAACAGGGCTGAGACCCCCCGCTGCTCCCCGTGGCCTGGGGGAGATGTGTGTGGAGTGCGAGGCCCTAACCTGAGGAGACAGAGTGCAACCAGTCATGTGCTTGTCTCGGGACCAGTGTTTGTGCTGGGCGAGAGCGGGGGGGGGGGGGGGGGGCACGGGGGGGGGGGGGGGGGGGGCACGGGGGGAAGTAGAGAGGCTAGAGGGTCAGAGGAAAGAGAAGGGGGTGGGCGGGGGCGGGGGCGCCCACTGCAGGTGAGGGGGATTAGCTGCAGCTTGAGGCCCAAAGAAACTAAATACAGATCTGTCAACCTAATCCTCACAAATAGAAAACAGAGCCGCCCTCCTCCCTTCACAATCCACCATCCACATAGTTCAGCACATCCAACCTCCCGCTCCTCTGACCTTCCACCACCACCACCACCACCACCACCACCACCTCCACCACCACCTTCCTTCCTCAGGCTCTGCTTCTCCTCTGGTTCTCATCAGCTTTTGGCCCGTCTGGTTTGCCTTCTCTAATGGCTCCCTCAGACCAGCATCTCTTAAAGAGGAGCTGACTGATCACCCGGGGTGAGTGACAGGCGAGCACAGCCTCACAGAGTGATGAGAGCAGGAGTCACGGGAGGGCAAAGGCCTCTCTCGCTGCAGAGACAAGGATCTAAACAGCACCCTGTGCTGCAGAGACAAGGATCTAAACAGCCTCTGTGCTGCAGAGACAAGGATCTAAACAGCCTCTGTGCTGCAGAGACAAGGATCTAAACAGCCTCTGTGCTGCAGAGACAAGGATCTAAACAGCACCCTGTGCTGCAGAGACAAGGATCTAAACAGCCTCTGTGCTGCAGAGACAAGGATCTAAACAGCCTCTGTGCTGCAGAGACAAGGATCTAAACAGCACCCTGTGCTGCAGAGACAAGGATCTAAACAGCACCCTGTGCTGCAGAGACAAGGATCTAAACAGCCTCTGTGCTGCAGAGACAAGGATCTAAACAGCCTCTGTGCTGCAGAGACAAGGATCTAAACAGCCTCTGTGCTGCAGAGACAAGGATCTAAACAGCCTCTGTGCTGCAGAGACAAGGATCTAAACAGCACCCTGTGCTGCAGAGACAAGGATCTAAACAGCACCCTGTGCTGCAGAGACAAGGATCTAAACAGCCTCTGTGCTGCAGAGACAAGGATCTAAACACACCCTGTGCTGCAGAGACAAGGATCTAAACAGCCTCTGTGCTGCAGAGACAAGGATCTAAACACACCCTGTGCTGCAGAGACAAGGATCTAAACAGCACCCTGTGCTGCAGAGACAAGGATCTAAACAGCACCCTGTGCTGCAGAGACAAGGATCTAAACAGCCTCTGTGCTGCAGAGACAAGGATCTAAACAGCCTCTGTGCTGCAGAGACAAGGATCTAAACAGCCCTCTGTGCTGCAGAGACAAGGATCTAAACAGCCTCTGTGCTGCAGAGACAAGGATCTAAACACACCCTGTGCTGCAGAGACAAGGATCTAAACAGACCTGTGCTGCAGAGACAAGGATCTAAACAGCACCCTGTGCTGCAGAGACAAGGATCTAAACAGCCTCTGTGCTGCAGAGACAAGGATCTAAACAGCACCCTGTGCTGCAGAGACAAGGATCTAAACAGCCTCTGTGCTGCAGAGACAAGGATCTAAACAGCCTCTGTGCTGCAGAGACAAGGATCTAAACACACCCTGTGCTGCAGAGACAAAGATCTAAACAGCCTCTGTGCTGCAGAGACAAGGATCTAAACAGCCTCTGTGCTGCAGAGACAAGGATCTAAACAGCCTCTGTGCTGCAGAGACAAGGATCTAAACAGCCTCTGTGCTTAGAGCTTAGCTGGGCCTTTATCAGGGCGCTCGCTCACACGTCCATAATGGATGCTGCTGATAAGCATGCGGCGGCCTGGGTGATAAGCATGCGGCGGCCCTGGGTGAAGGCAGTGTCAATCCTGCCCGACGACGCTGAGCAGCAGAGCCAGTGACTGATAGCATCCTGCGGTGGATAAGCCTTTACTCAGCCGGGGCATTACGGGAAGATTAAGTCAATGGCTATCTCTGGCTGTCAGCGACACGGAACATGAGCGATCAGGGTCTGGGGGCCCGGGGGGCCCGGGGGGCCGCTGAGAGCTATGAATCAGACCCCGAGCTACTCTGGTGTTCCGTGAGCGCCACATCCTGCTGCAGACAGACACAGGGAGGGGGGGGGGGGGGGTGAGGACAGACAGGATACAGGTGAAAGTAGGGAGGGGGGGGGGTGAGAGGACAGACAGGATACAGGTGAAAGTAGGGAGGGGGGGGTGAGAGGACAGACAGGATACAGGTGAAAGTAGGGAGGGGGGGGTGAGAGGACAGACAGGATACAGGTGAAAGTAGGGAGGGGGGGGGGGTGAGAGGACAGACAGGATACAGGTGAAAGTAGGGAGGGGGGGGGGTGAGAGGACAGACAGGATACAGGTGAAAGTAGGGAGGGGGGGGTGAGAGGACAGACAGGATACAGGTGAAAGTAGGGAGGGGGGGGTGAGAGGACAGACAGGATACAGGTGAAAGTAGGGAGGGGGGGGTGAGAGGACAGACAGGATACAGGTGAAAGTAGGGAGGGGGGGGTGAGAGGACAGACAGGATACAGGTGAAAGTAGGGAGGGGGGGGGGACAGACAGGATACAGGTGAAAGTAGGGAGGGGGGGGGTGAGAGGACAGACAGGATACAGGTGAAAGTAGGGAGGGGGGGGGTGAGAGGACAGACAGGATACAGGTGAAAGTAGGAGGGGGGGTGAGAGGACAGACAGGATACAGGTGAAAGTAGGGAGGGGGGGGTGAGAGGACAGACAGGATACAGGTGAAAGTAGGGAGGGGGGGGTGAGAGGACAGACAGGATACAGGTGAAAGTAGGGAGGGGGGGGTGAGAGGACAGACAGGATACAGGTGAAAGTAGGGAGGGGGGGGTGAGAGGACAGACAGGATACAGGTGAAAGTAGGGAGGGGGGGGGGTGAGAGGACAGACAGGATACAGGTGAAAGTAGGGAGGGGGGGGTGAGAGGACAGACAGGATACAGGTGAAAGTAGGGAGGGGGGGGGTGAGAGGACAGACAGGATACAGGTGAAAGTAGGGAGGGGGGGGGTGAGAGGACAGACAGGATACAGGTGAAAGTAGGGAGGGGGGGGTGAGAGGACAGACAGGATACAGGTGAAAGTAGGGAGGGGGGGGTGAGAGGACAGACAGGATACAGGTGAAAGTAGGGAGGGGGGGGGGTGAGAGGACAGACAGGATACAGGTGAAAGTAGGGAGGGGGGGGTGAGAGGACAGACAGGATACAGGTAAAAGTAGGGAGGGGGGGTGAGAGGACAGACAGGATACAGGTGAAAGTAGGGAGGGGGGGGTGAGAGGACAGACAGGATACAGGTGAAAGTAGGGAGGGGGGGGTGAGAGGACAGACAGGATACAGGTGAAAGTAGGGAGGGGGGGGTGAGAGGACAGACAGGATACAGGTGAAAGTAGGGAGGGGGGGGTGAGAGGACAGACAGGATACAGGTGAAAGTAGGGAGGGGGGGGGTGAGAGGACAGACAGGATACAGGTGAAAGTAGGGAGGGGGGGGTGAGAGGACAGACAGGATACAGGTGAAAGTAGGGAGGGGGGGGTGAGAGGACAGACAGGATACAGGTGAAAGTAGGGAGGGGGGGGGTGAGAGGACAGACAGGATACAGGTGAAAGTAGGGAGGGGGGGGTGAGAGGACAGACAGGATACAGGTGAAAGTAGGGGAGGGGGGGGTGAGAGGACAGACAGGATACAGGTGAAAGTAGGGAGGGGGGGGTGAGAGGACAGACAGGATACAGGTGAAAGTAGGGAGGGGGGGGTGAGAGGACAGACAGGATACAGGTGAAAGTAGGCACTGAGTGACAGGGGAGGAGAAATGCAGGTGCGGCCTTTTTCCAAACAAGACGATGATGGTGTGTTACCGGGCAGAAGAACCAGCGTGTGTCACTCGGAACGTGAACGCGTCATTTTTTGTTATAGCCGAGCGCCGAGCGTGGAAACTCTGCAGAGACGAGAGAGAGAACGCGGGGATATACAAAGAGAACAATTTGGAAGGCGTTTTTATACCCCCCCCCCCCCCCCCCCCCCCCTTCCTTCGTCTTTCTTCTGCCTGTGTCTCACAGCTGTGGCTCATATGTTCATGAGGCCCCTGGAAGTGTCAGACACCAGAAGGGGAACATTTGCAAACGCTCAGCCCCACCTGGCCGGGCTGTTTGAACAGGCCGCTGGGCTGTGCGCGCGCAGCACACTGTGGGGCTACGGCGAAAACGTAGAGACACACGGGGCGGATGGTGCAGGCAGACGGGAGGCGTGAGGTGGAGGGGTGGAGGGGTGGAGAATGTGCCTCCACCCTCTCCTGTCCTTCACTGCCGACCCCGCACTACTTCATCTGAGGGTCAGTTTACCCTGAAAAAAGGTTTTACTGTAACCCTCTGTGGCCCTGCTTGGCTAGACATGCCCCTCCTCCTCCCCCTCCTCCTCCTCCCCCCCCCCCCCTCCTCCTGCCCCTCCTCCCCCCCCCCTCCCCCCTCCTCCTCCCCCCCCTCCTCCTCCCCCTCCCCCCTCCCCCCTCCCCCCTCCTCCCCTCCTCCCCCTCCTCCTTCGTGCTGCGTGCTGCCCCGCTGCTCTCCGAGGCAACACGTGAAATTTCGTGCTGCGTGCTGCCCGCTGCTCTCCGAGGCAACACGTGAAATAAATATTAATATGACCTCTGACCCCCGGCTTTGAGCTCTTAAATAGAGATAACCAGGCGGATGGAAAGAGCGCTAACATGGAGGAGGTGGAGGAGGGGCAAAGGAGGAGAACGGGAGATATCAATGGAATCCTACGTGGGGATGGAGGGGAGCTTCACCTCATGTTGGTGGGGGTGTGACAGAGTCTCCTGGGGGGCTTCACCTCGTGTTGGAGGGGGTGTGAGAGAGTCTCCTGGGGGGCTTCACCTCGTGTTGGAGGGGGTGTGACAGAGTCTCCTGGGGGGCTTCACCTCGTGTTGGAGGGGGTGTGAGAGAGTCTCCTGGGGGGCTTCACCTCGTGTTGGTGGGGGTGTGAGAGAGTCTCCTGGGGGGCTTCACCTCGTGTTGGAGGGGGGGTGTGAGAGAGTCCTCCTGGGGGGCTTCACCTCGTGTTGGAGGGGGTGTGACAGAGTCTCCTGGGGGGCTTCACCTCGTGTTGGTGGGGGGTGTGAGAGAGTCTCCTGGGGGGCTTCACCTCGTGTTGGAGGGGGGTGTGAGAGAGTCTCCTGGGGGGCTTCACCTCGTGTTGGAGGGGGTGTGACAGAGTCTCCTGGGGGGGCTTCACCTCGTGTTGGTGGGGGTGTGAGAGAGTCTCCTGGGGGGCTTCACCTCGTGTTGGTGGGGGTGTGAGAGAGTCTCCTGGGGGGCTTCACCTCGTGTTGGAGGGGGTGTGACAGAGTCTCCTGGGGGGCTTCACCTCGTGTTGGTGGGGGTGTGAGAGAGTCTCCTGGGGGGCTTCACCTCGTGTTGGAGGGGGTGTGAGAGAGTCTCCTGGGGGGCTTCACCTCGTGTTGGAGGGGGTGTGACAGAGTCTCCTGGGGGGCTTCACCTCGTGTTGGTGGGGGTGTGAGAGAGTCTCCTGGGGGGCTTCACCTCGTGTTGGTGGGGGTGTGAGAGAGTCTCCTGGGGGGCTTCACCTCGTGTTGGAGGGGGGTGTGAGAGAGTCTCCTGGGGGGGCTTCACCTCGTGTTGGAGGGGGTGTGAGAGAGTCTCCTGGGGGGCTTCACCTCGTGTTGGAGGGGGTGTGAGAGAGTCTCCTGGGGGGCTTCACCTCGTGTTGGTGGGGGTGTGAGAGAGTCTCCTGGGGGGCTTCACCTCGTGTTGGAGGGGGTGTGAGAGAGTCTCCTGGGGGGCTTCACCTCGTGTTGGAGGGGGTGTGACAGAGTCTCCTGGGGGGCTTCACCTCGTGTTGGAGGGGGTGTGAGAGAGTCTTCTGGGGGGCTTCACCTCGTGTTGGTGGGGGTGTGACAGAGTCTCCTGGGGGGCTTCACCCTCGTGTTGGAGGGGGTGTGAGAGAGTCTCCTGGGGGGCTTCACCTCGTGTTGGAGGGGGTGTGAGAGAGTCTCCTGGGGGGCTTCACCTCGTGTTGGAGGGGGTGTGACAGAGTCTCCTGGGGGGCTTCACCTCGTGTTGGAGGGGGTGTGACAGAGTCTCCTGGGGGGCTTCACCTCGTGTTGGTGGGGGTGTGAGAGAGTCTCCTGGGGGGCTTCTCTGCACTGCTGTGTGGTCTTCTTTGGAGCTCGGTGTCATGCTCCAACCTGTAGGAGTGCGGAGGTGTGTATTTGTGCAGGCCGACTGAGATCAGAGTGGGGTGTGTCTCTGTGTGTGTGTGTGTGTGTGTGTGTGTGTGTGTGTGTGTGTGTGTGTGTGTGTGTGTGTGTGTGTGTGTGAGTGTGTGTGTGTGTGTGTGTGTGTGTGTGTGTGTGTGTGTGCATACGTGTGTGTGTGTGTGTGTGTGTGTGTCTGAGTGTGTGTGTGTGTGTGTGTGTGTGTGTGTGTGTGTGTGTGTGTGTGTGTGTGTGTGTGTGTGTGTGTGTGTGTGCACTCCAAATGCTTCCATGCAAAGGGTGAGTTTGAGCAAAAAGCTGCCTTAGCAGAGAAATAGAGATGGTTGTTGATGGAACCTGCTGGCCCCGCCCACAGCACATTATGCATCTGATACTGTTCATTAGAGCTGCAACGACTAATCGATTCATCAATTAGCTGTCAACCATTCAATTCATCGTCAAACTGTTTTGATAACCAATTAATCGGTTTGAGTAATAAAAAAATAAAAAAAAATCTAAATTAGGGATGCACCGATGTTAAAATTTTGGTCGATACTGATAACCGATATTAACATTGCTGTTATGGCCGATAACCGATATGTACCGATGTCGATATGATCTGTATAGAAATGTTTAAATAATAATAATAAATAAAGTTTCTATGATACTTGAATTTACTTGAAAAATACAACTGTGTATTTGAAAAACATTTCCAAAACATTTGGAAAAGCCCA